>NC_065879.2:94855958-95455958 GCF_932274485.2 Patella vulgata
AACAATGGCTAACTGCCAGTGACGTAATATTAGCGTGGGTATTTTATAACTTGTGTTTTGAGTGCATTATCAATAAAGAACAAAAACGAAACTTGTATTACTAGAAAGGTAATTTAATTGGCTTTTTATTCATATAGGTTAAAATATGTTGACACAAATTGTGAGTTTTTTATCGGATATTTCTTCTTGGCACTCTGTGCCCGAGGAGTGTAGGACACGGTCAATACGCTGACTGAGTGTCACACAGCGCTGAGGATGAATGTGGTAATGCTACCCTTAGTGGCAAGCAGATTATTGAATCAAAATGGTGCCATATGCTAGTTCCAAAATGACCTAGTCTTAGTCAAGTGGAGTTAAAACCATTTCTCCACATCCCTCTCTCTCTCACTGGGGGGTTGGATGGCCGAATGGTTAGCACGCGTGCGCTGTATCATACGGTCTGTCATTGAGTCAACTGGCGGGGTTTTGATTCCGGGTTGTACGTGACAAGGAGCAGGGTCGCCTGTCAAACCTCGTGGGTTTTCTCTGGGTCCTCCAGTTTCCTCTCACCGCTAAAGACCCCTACGCGGAAGAGAATTATTGAAATAAATAAATTAAACCATATGTTAGTCCCGAAATGACCTAGTTTGTGTCTACTGGACGTAAAACCCCATTTCTCTCTCTATCTCTCTCCCCCTGCTTAAAATGCATACATTGATAGGATTTGTGTGATGAGAGCAAATGTTTAAAAGCTGAAATAACAATCATCAAATTGATAACAACTTATAAAACGTGAGCGGGTTCACCTTGTGCAATAATGGACCAGTACATGTACCTGTAGGACGTTTATTGGTTTAGGGGAATTGTGCTCGTGTAGAGTGTTTTTAATAAAAGCCTGTTTGTGGTCTGTCCCGCCCTTTCTATGCTATTGAGCTTATGCAATCATCGTATCGAATACGCCTAATTGGGACTTCAAACCTGGTCAGCCGTATTAGAAGTTTTACTAATCATACAGTGTGAATAGTCTATCAGATTATAGTTGAGTGGATTACCTTTTATCAAATTCATATTTTTCAATAATATATTATACAGCATGCTTGCCTAGCTGCTTGGTGTTGAATGTACTTAGCTTAGTTGTGTTGGAATTACCATATCTGCCATCGTAGACTGGTGAGGGGTGGGATATAGATCAAAATACACATCTATAGGTAATGTAGTGTAAATTTTTCTACTGCAAAAAATGGGTCTTATATTTCAGCTTTTATACCTTTTCTTCGGTCTACTATTAAAGTTGCAATTTCATATTTTTAAGTTATATTTTTAAAATTTATTAAAATAAAGCCTTAAAATAAATGGTATCCATAAACCGTCCTACCTTGTTAAAGAATAATCCTATTAATCCTATAAGTCACTATTGCCAGCTGAGAAATTGAAGGTAGTTAATGCACGGAGGCAATAGAAAAACAAGGGAGGTAATTATTATTTCCTGTGTCAATGATTTTTAAGGGTGGGAAATAATGCCCATGGTCGTAAAATAGTGAGTTGATAACCTATTGAGCAAAAGACATAGAAATAATTATGTTTTGACTTTCTTAAAAAATATGAAATTATCGCTTTAAGCCTCGATGGTTTGTTTACCACCTTAATTCTATCTGGTACTGAATGGTTTGCTCATATCTGAACTTAAACATGTCATATTAAAAAAAATTCTCAACATTTTTTGGTTTAAAATTACAAAGAATTATACTAATAACAGCGTGGTTGAACCTTTTTTCATCATTTTTCCAGAATTGGTTGCGACGTGACTGAATTGGTTTAGGATTTTAGCACTGACAAAATAGAATGGTAATGAGTTTCGTGAAATCGTTGATGACTGTGACTGTGAAATTGTTTTTCTGTACATCCAATCTAGAATGATGTTTTTCTAGTTTATAGTTTTGTGCCATCTTTTTCTTTTCTCTGTAGTGTGACTTTTAGTAGATATCTCTCAACCCTCCGTGTTTCGAGATAAGAGATGGTGCTATATAGTTCCACGTAGCAAAGCCCAGCGCAAATCACATCGGGCATCCTGATTGATTGTGAATTTATATTGGAATAAACAAACCATTAGTCTACCAAGTTGGAGTAAACAAACCATTATTCTACCAAGTCGGAGTAAATAAACCATTATTCTACCAAGTTTCATGTCAATTAATTGAAAAACAAACTTTTTTTACATTGCACTGAAATTAAATTACCACTTTTTGGACCAGATTTTGATTTCGGACTGAAAATTGTTTTGTTTTCTTTAAAAAAGAAAATTGAATATTAAAAGAGTAAAAGTTTAATTTAAAACATTTATACAGTTTTGAAATTCTAATATTTGGCAATTATTTTTGACAAGTTCCAAAGCCATTGATTGCGCAAAAAATAAAATTTGGTTGGTAGACTACATTTCTACATACCGGTACCGGTACTAATTAACTAATGAAATCAGGACATCCCTGGCGGTTCGTTTACACTCACCATTATTTTGTTTGTAAAGTTTTGCTACAGTAAATGATCGGTTGACATGTGCGCTGTCCTTAATAAAGTTCAAAATCTGCTTCAACAAATGAGGGGAAATAACGAGTGAAAAGATGGCTTTGTTCTTTCCCAAGTTCATTTCCGGTAGAGAACGGGTGCCGGTTGTATAATGATTATGGTCATGGATCAATCTAAGGTTGAACAACTAACAAATGTCAAACACAACGCGTAATTTTAACGTCTCACCAACACAATATTGCAATTAGTTTAAAACATGTGATTTCTGTAATGGCTGAGTCGATATGCTTGCTGCATTACCTGGGTTGATTCCATATTTAATTACAGCTGCCAGTTTCTCATAGATACACTTATTTGAATTCCGGCTGTCATTTCCTTTACAATTACATACAAAACCAGTTCTACAGGGGTGTGAATTCAGAAAGACAAGTCAACGCTACATAGCTACTTTAGAGCTATATTACCTTAGCTACTTTAAAGCTATATTACTCTTGATATTTTAAAGCCATATTACCATAGCCAATTTAAAGTTATATTACCTTATATCCTTTAAGGCTGCATTACCTTAGATACTTTAAAGTAATATATTACCTTAGATACTTTAAAGCTATATTACCTTAGATACGTTAAAGCTATATTACCTTAGATACTTTAAAGTAATATATTACCTTAGATACTTTAAAGCTATATTACCTTAGATACTTTAAAGTTATATTACTTTAAAGCTATATTACAGTAGCTCATTTAAGGCTAATCCTAAATAGCATAAAGCTATATTACCTTAAAGGTTATGTTTTATTTTGTGACAATCACGTCAGTAGATTGGAGTCAGTAGATAATTCAAGAAGTCACCATAATGTGTTCTCATATTGTTGATAGTTTTAACCAGTCTCTGTTTTATTTGACCAGCCGTGAAACCTCTCATCAGTCCAGTCCTGCAACCTTTCTTCAGTCTATTTTATTTGACCAGCCCTGCAACCTTTCGTCAGTTTGTTGGGTTTTTTTGTTTGAAATACTCTGCTTCAGAATAACACATCTTACAGATTAAAGCTTAGTTCAGGATGTTTATCGATTTAACAGTGAGTTTAAATTCAGTTCGTACAATACAACTATGAAAAGCATGATATTTAAAAGGACTCTAGGACAATTCGTCCCTGAAAAATTCGTCCTCGGACAATTCGTCCCCAGACAACTCGTCCCTGAGGACAATTCGTCCCCAGACAATTCGTCCCCTAGGGCTTTTTGTCCCTTGAACAACAATACTGGTAGTTCCATTATCAAAAACTGAATTAATCTTTACTTTTTATCCTAAATCCCAGTTTTGATGCTAGCTTTACATCGTTTTACATTTAGTATTAAATATAGGCCTTAACTTAATTGTTCATGGAGTTTTTTTCAGGCTAATTGATATGCATGTAGTAATCCGCTATGATCAGTGACACCTTTTGTGAGTTAGAGAATCTATTTATCCCTTCACTATGGGTATTGTTCTGTGTCAATACTGCACTTGACTTAAAATCAATATGCATTCTTCTGTATGATAAAACAATGTAGACCAGACATCAGTTAGTTTCAACTTCTTCAATTTCTTTAGAATTAGCTGTTGATTATAATTAGGGGACGAATAGACCTAGGGAACGAATTGTCCAGGGACGAATTGTCTTTGGGGACAAATTATCCAGGGACTAATTATCCTACGGGACAAGTAGTCCTAGGGGACTAATTATCCAGGGACGAATTATCTGGGGTCAAATAGTCCTAGGGGAAGAATTGTCCGGGAACGAGTTGTCAAGGGACATATAGTCCTAGGGGACTAATTATCCAGGAACGAATTATCTGGGGTCGAATATTCCTAGGGGAAGAATTGTCCGGGAACGAGTTGTCAGGGGACGAATAGTCCTAGGGGACTAATTATCCAGGAATGAATTATCTGGAGTCGAATAGTCCTAGGGGAGGAATGTCTGGGAACGAGTTGTCAGGGGACGAATAGTCCTAGGGGACTAATTATCCAGGGACGAATTATCTGGGGTCGAATAGTCCTAGGGGAAGAATTGTCCGGGAACGAGTTGTCAGGGGACGATAGTCCTGGGGGAAGAATTGTCCGGGAACGAGTTGTCAGGGGACGATAGTCCTAGGGGAAGAATTGTCATGGAATGAGTTGTCAGGGGACGATAGTCCTAGGGGAAGAATTGTCCAGGAACGAGTTGTCAGGGGACGATAGTCCTAGGGGAAGAATTGTCTGGGAACGAGTTGTCAGGGGACAAATAGTCCTAGGGGACTTATTATCCAGGGACGAATTATCTGGGGTCGAATAGTCCTAGGGGAAGAATTGTCCGGGAACGAGTTGTCAGGGGACGAATTGTCCTGTACCCATTTTAAGGGTTTCTCTCCAGTAGGTTTTCACCCTGTGTGAATTAAAGATAGTCCGATAATTGGTTCCAGCAACGGTAATTGGCCGATAATTGGCCTATTGATTGAAATCGGTACCGCCGATACTCAACCATTTTGCCGATACTGGAGTCGCTAATATCTGTTTAAAATATCATTCGAGATGTGAACAACTCATTATTTTGCTTGACAATCGGTACTTTTATTTTAGTTGCCGTGTGCGAGGCTATTTAGACATGATACAAGACGAAATGAAATGAAATGGGGTTTAACGTCGTACTGTTCTGCTCCGACTAGGCAAATAAAGACGGGCACATGCATTACAGTGTGCTATGAGGGATATTTTGACCAGGCCTACTCTTATATCAAATACCAACTGCCAAGGGATCTTTTACTTGCATGCCAATGTATACACTGGAGCTCAGTTTTCTGTCCCATGCGAATGACTAGACAGCTGTCCTCGTCAGGCCCTCCGTCCATCACTACTGACCAGGGAAAACCACGTCTGCCATTTCAATGATTGAACACCCGACCTCCAGGCTAGTGCACCTGTGTCTTACACACTTAGCCACCGTAGCTCCCATAATACAAGACTCTCATAGAGGAGGTAAAAAAAAAAAAGAATAAAAGGGCAAAGTCCTTACCGGTCTACTTGATATTGGTTTAAGAGTTTGGGTATCTCAATGCATTTTTTCAAGAATACCATTTCTGCACATGTGCAAACAGACATTAACATACATTGGAATTCGGCAAATTCTATCCCGTGGTTCGAGTGTAGATGGTTTATCAAATTTGATTTGTAATTATTTATGCTGGTATTGTGTCGGGAAATTGAAGCGTTGCAAGTCTTACATTTGGCCTTACTTTGATCACTGTAGCTGATCATGAAATAGTTCCAAATCATATTACTCCGCAGAACTACATCTGGCATAGAGGCTTATTGATTACTGACATACAGGCTTATTGATGTCACATGATTACTGTCAGAACTACATCTGGCATACAGGCTTATAGATGCTGATAAAAAATTTTGACATAATTTAGTGATAAGTATTGTTATGTACTTTTAATAACTCATAATATAGATCAGACTTTAAAAATGTAGACATAATTTGTATCGTTATGAACATTTAATAACTCATAAAATATAGATTACACTTTATTAATTCATAATATTACAAACACATAAGTTAAGTTCCCAATAGATGGGGTTTTTTTCAACTCCAGTTACAGAAATGACGAGAGAATGTCATATGATTGCTACTGTTGATGTTGTATCATTACTCATTCTGACATCTGTGATAGACATACAGGTGTTGATCAATTTAGGGAATTATATCGTAATCAACATTTAATAACTGATAATCTCAACTTTATTAATTAATCATACAGCAAATAATTAAGTTCACGATAAATGTTTGTGTTTAATTCTCGAGATAAAATAGCACCAGACATTTCTACATTGATTATCATGACATTTGGGGCACTTTAATGTTTAATAGTTTTATATCCACTACTATCGGTAATTGTATCTGTATCGGTCGATATATTTCTCTGTCAATATCCGATAGTTTTATATCCACCACTATCGGTTTCTGTATCAACCGATATATTTCTCTGTCAATATCTGATAGTTTTATATCCACCACTATCGGTAATTGTACCTGTATCGGCCGATATATATATCAACGATAGTAACCGTATGAGAGACCATCACTAGAGTGATTGTTTCACTACAAAATTCACAATTGTATTGATTTTTCTACACTATGAATTCTTCTGTGTCTTTGTAGGTTTCTACCACGTGTGAATAATTTATTACAAACATCACATTTATATGGTTTTTCACAAGTATGACTTCTTATGTGTGTTAGTAGATGACTACTTTCAGTAAATGATTTACTACAAACATCACAATTAAAAGGTTTTTCTCTGGTGTGAATTCTGATGTGTGACTGTAGGCTTCTGCATTGTCTGAATGATTTACTACAAACATCACATTTATAAGGTTTTTCACCTGTATGAATTCTTATGTGTCTCTGTAGATTACTACTAGTGGTGAATGATTTACCACAAACTTCACATTTAAAGGGTATTTCACCAGTATGAATTCTAATATGTCTATATAGATTACTACTCATAGCGAATGATTTACTACAAACATCACATTTATAAGGTTTTTCACCAGTATGAATTCTCATGTGTATCTGTAAGCTAAAATTCTCACTAAATGATTTACTACAAACATCACATTTATAAGGTGTTTGACCTGTATGAGTTTTCATGTGTTTCTGTTGATTACTACTCTGAGTGAATGATTTACTACAAACACCACATTTATAAGGTTTTTCACCTGTATGAGTTCTGATGTGGGTCTGTAGATGACTTCTATTAGTAAATGATTTACTACAAACATCACAATTATAAGGTTTTTCACCAGTGTGAATTCTGATGTGTCTCTGTAGATGACTACTGCTAGTAAATGATTTACTACAAACATCACATTTAAAAAGTTTTACTTCAGGATGAGTTCTACTGTGATTCTGTAGAATACTTTTCTTACTAAATGATTTACTACAAATATTACATTTATAAGGTTTTACGCCGGTTTGCCCTTGCTGATGACTAACATGTATTTCACAGTGTTTTTCTAACTCTGTTTCTAAATTAAATTCTTCATCACACAAATTACACTGATAAACAGTTTCAATATCATCAGTTTTCTCTTCTTTAACATGACAATATTCATCTACAACATCAGGTTTCTCAACTGTAACATGACAATATTCATCTACGTCACCAGTTTTCTCTTCTTTAACATGACAATATTCATCTACATCATCAGTTTTCTCCTTTTTAACATGCATCTTATTGTGTTTTTCTAAATCATCATATTGTTGAAAAATTGAGTCACATACAACACACTGATGAAATGTTATAACATCATTAGTTTCCTGTAATATATGAAAGTTATAACATCATTAGTTTCCTGTAATATATAAAAGTTATAACATCATTAGTTTCCTGTAATATATAAAAGTTATAACATTATTAGTATCCTGTAATATATAAAAGTTATAACGTCATTAGTGTCCTGTAATATATAAAAGTTATAACATTATTAGTATCCTGTAATATATAAATGTTATAACATCATTAGTTTCCTGTAATATATGAAAGTTATAACATTATTAGTATCCTGTAATATATAAAAGTTATAACGTCATTAGTGTCCTGTAATATAAAAAAGATAAACATCAAAGGTGTTTCATTCGGCCAAATGACAGTGGACACATTAAGCAATTTTTTTCTGCCAAATGATTCAGCTAGTGTGTCCACTGCTATGGCCCAATCAAACATTGTATTTTATTCATTACTGGCAAGGTAAAGTGACACAATGTTGTTGCAAACTAGTCTCAACACCAACAAGACTGAATATATTATTTTCCAAGACAGGGGGACTTGGATGGCCGAATGGTTAGTACGCGCGTGCTGTATCATACGGTCTATCATTGAATAACTGGCGGGGTTTCCTTTCCCCGGTTGTACGTGACATGGAGTAGTGCCTCCTGTCCAACCTCGTGCATTTTTCTCCGGGTCCTCCGGATTCCTCCCACTGCTAAAGACCCCTACGTGCAAGCAAATTATTGAAATAAAAATGAACAGTGTGTTAGTCCCAAAATGACCTAGTTTGTGTCTTTCCAAGACAGAATAGTGGCCCTTCGATACAGAGAGAGAGAGAGAGAAATGGGGTTTAACGTCCACTAGACACAAACTAGGTCATTTCGGGACTAACATATGTTTTTTTTAATTTTATTTCAATAATTCGCTTGTGCGTAGGGGTCTTTAGCAGTGGGAGGAAACCGGAGGACCCGGAGAAAACCCACGAGGTTGGACAGGCGACCCTACTCCTTGTCACGTACAACCGGGGATTCGAAACCATGCCAGTCGACTCAATGACAGACCTTATGATACAGCGTGCACACGTTAACCATTCAGCTATCCTCCCCCCCCCCCCCTTCGATACAAAAGCCCAAAATAAATTATATCAATCACAAAACACTATTTCACAGTCAATACCCCTTTAAATCGTACACTTGCACATTGTCATGTAGACAAAAATTTCAACTTCATCATTTTTTTCCCAATCGCCGTTACACCTACAGACAAAATGATAAAAGTTGGGGACAGCTATTATCTCCAGTTAGTAATACAACACTTTGAATCGTTTTATAAACGTAAATATTGTGAATGATTTGTCTTTGTCTCCAAATGTTTAACGTCCCTAGACCTTATGCTAAAATCAATGAGCAAATAAAATTTCTTAAATTTCTAATCTAAACAACTGCAGAATAAGATTAATTCATATCTGAATACAAAGGAGGTGTCATGGCAAATTCATTTCTATGGAGTACAATGTTTCCATCAAACATTCATCTGGACATTTCCAACATTGAATTATGGCTTTTTAGTGTACAATTTAACAAAGAATAAACACTGAGTGTGAATAAATCAATATTGTATAAAATTTATAACAAAATATTTTAATTTAAAACCCAGTAAATACGTCCACTGTTTAATTGTCAGTGTGTCTTTATGATTCCAGGGTGAATTAGAAGTCATAAAAATATTAACAATGTGTGTTCATTAGGCCTATAAAAATAGCAAAAAACGAAAGCAGTTTCAAGGAAATTTTGATGCAGTATTTACTATTTTCCATGTTTCATCCATGATGTTTATGATGTTACTCCATAACAAAACTCTAAAAGTGATGGATATTTGAAATAAAAAGTTTGATTATATGGACTTGATGCGCTAAAACAAAGATAGTTATTAAAATTAGAAATTTTGACGGTCGTAGAGTGTATATTCAGGCATCTATGTAAGACTTGGTGTGTGAGTGTGTGTGTGTGTGTGTGTGTGTGTGTGTGTGAGTGAGAGAGAGAGAGAGAGAGAGAGAGAGAGAGAGAGAGAGAGAGAGAGAGAGAGAGAGAGAGAGAGAGAGAGGGTTTAAGTCCACTCTTTAAGTCCACTCGACACAAACTAGACAAATCGGCCCCGTTTGTCGCGACGCAGGAGCGCCATCACGTAGTGATCTCTAAAACTATTATGGCCACTTCCGCCTTCATTTCTATTGGGTTTGGAGCTCAAAAGATGGCAATAAACTCGCTCTAACTTGACTGAATGAAAAATCTAACATACCTTTCGACTTTGTGGAATAACAATCTATAATTCTAGTGATCTTTTTTTTGAAAATCTTATCGGATTCCTGAGAACAGATGTATTTTCTTCATGATCACCATCAAAACATTGAAGAATCGATTATGTCGTAAATTTTATGTTAATTAGATTGCCATTACTTAGATTTTCCTTTTTCTCACTGTTTTATTGTCGATTTGGGATGATACGAATATTTAGTATATATTAAAGACGTCTCTATTCATTTGACGTTTAAACCTATATAATGTACATGAATTTTAGGTACTATTTTTTTTTGCGGATGAATACAGCTGTTCTGTATTGTATTCTGTTGTAGACTGTGAAAATTTTGGATCCATGTGTCGACGCTTTAAATCACATGGATCCATTAAACCTTCTAACTGTTTAATTCAATTTTTTTCTTTGAAGATTCTTATATTACAAATCTTTCCTTACACTCGAAACGTAATCACTGGGTCATTTCGGGACTAACAATAACATATGGTTCATTTAAAACTTTGACCGGAAGCACTATTTTGTATTAAAATAATAATCGTTGTTTTATTTTGTTTAATCTAAAATCACTTCACCATTATTTTGTTGACAATTGTCTATTTGTGAAGCTGCAGTTGTAACACAGGATTGCTGATCTGTCTCTTCTACAACTGAAAGTCAAGTAAATAGGCCTTTATTCACTAAATTAGTCTTCGGCCGATAATAAAGTGACGTCAGCTTCCGGTAGTAGGTTGTATACATAATAAAGTCCCGGATCTCTCCAACCCGAATAGTTCACAACTCCTACTTCAATGGAATTACATTTCATTTAAATATAAGTTCTGATTGCATCATCTTTGAGGGTTTTTTTTTTTTTTTTTTTTTTCGAAATATCGCCTCTGAGTTCTCGGATGTTTGCTTTATTCAAATGCAGTCTGCATTGCTAAGAAAATATGTCCTATTTGAAAAACCTCTAAATGGACAGACATTAGGCGACATGTAAACCCCCGATAAAAAAGACCCTACGTGGTATATTGGAATAGGGGGTAGATATCTAATAAAATGTGGCAGGTAAAACGTGGTATAATAAAATATGAGGATGATACGAAAGTACAATGAGTTGATATGTAAAAAAACCTGGTAGAATTCGGGGCCAGTATAACAGTGAGAGAGAGAAATGGGGTTTAAAGTCCACTTGACACATACTAAGTCTTTTCGGGATTAACATATGGTTTGAATTTTATTTGAATAATTCGTTTGCGCGTGGGGGTCTTTAGCAGTGGGTGGAAACCGGAGGAACCCCACAAGGTTTGACAGGCAACGCTACTCCTTGTCACGTACAACCGGGGATTCAAAACCACGATAGTTGACTCAATGACAGGCCTTATGACAGAGCTCACATGCAAACCTTTCAGCCACCTAATCCCCCAAGATAACAGTAGCCCAACATTTGCGTTCTGTAAAACGGTTTTGATCCTATTATGGTCATGAAACTTTGACATGATTTTCGACTGAAAAAGGGCTTAAAATTCGGTAGAAAACTGGTTGTTGAATTTCATCTTTTTCGTATAATGGTAGCTTAAACAACATACATTATGCAAGAGCTAAATCTGTCTATTGCAGATCTTTCTTTAGGCCTGAAATGTTATCTAATTTATTTATTAGACATTAATTAACCTATCCAGACCATAATTAACTCTAGATGGCATGGCCATTATATGCTATACCACGATACAACTGTTATATCTGCCTATTGTTCTCGTGTATCACGCTAACACGATACAGTAAGATCAGCCTATAATCATTATATATACCACATTTTACCTAGTTCTGTTGTACTTTAATAAGAGCTACGGTGGCTAAGTGGGTAAGATGCTGGCTCGCTAGCCTGGAGGTCGCAGGTCCCCTTCAGGTGTTGGTTGAGAAAGTTCACAAGTACGAAGGGCACCCATTTTGTCCAGCAGTTTTGGTCTGAATTTCACACTCAACACAATATTTAACGTTTAAAAATCTAACTACTTTATGGAATCAACGACATATTTTTTATTGGAATAAATGACCAATTCAAATTCATAATGTCACTGCTATTGATACTTTAAAAACTAAAGACAAATTTATTTAAAAAGACTTTTACAAAAGTTTTCCTTTTATCAAGATTACCCAGAACTGTTTTAATTTCTAATTACATATAATTTTATCTAAATCACAACTTCTATATAGATTATCCAGAACTATTCTAATTTTTAATTACGGTGTCGGTAAATATAATATAAGCTAAATCACAATTTTTATTTATATACATGTATTTGATCAAGTATTCTCGTTCTATTCTCGTTCTATTATGTAAATGTTATATTGTCTTGATCTATAACATCTCTATACAAATAACCATTTTTATTACAGCAATTCTTTAGCCAACTTTCTGGTCATACACAATTACAATAACTCTGGTGAAACAGTATTGCTCTGGTCCAATGGAGACTACTACTGTGCTCCGGTCCCCGACAACTATATAAAAGGAACAGCTTTACAACCTCACTAAAGCCTGAAGAGTTTGCATAAGAACGAAACTACATGTGGTAGCTTCATGGCTACCAATCACATTTATATTTTGTTGGGTTTTTTTTTTATCTAGTATGAGTTCTCATGTGTTTTCGTAGAGATTTACCGTGAATAAACGATTTACTACAAACATCACATTTATACGGTTTTCCTCCAGAATGTGTTCTGATGTGTCCTTGTAAAGTACTAGTCTGAGAAAATGATTTACCACAAACATCACATTTATAAGGTTTTTCACCTGTGTGAGTTCTGATATGGTCCTGTAAATGACCAGTCTGAGAAAAAGATTTACTACAAACATCACATTTATAAGGTTTTTCACCAGTATGAATTCTGATGTGTTGCTGTAGATGACTACTAGTAGAGAATGATTTACTACAAACATCACATTTATAAGATCTTTTTCTAGTATGAGTTCTGATATGTGCCTGTAGATTACATTTATAAGTAAATGATTTACTACAAACATCACATTTATAAGGTTTTTCACCAGCACAAATTCTCACGTGTTTGTGATGATTACAACTCTGTGTAAATGATTTACTATAAACATCACATTTATAAGGTTTTTTTCCTGTTTGCCCTTGTTCACTAACATGTATTTCACAGTGTTTTTCTAAATCAGTTTCTAATCTAAATTCTTCATCACACAAATTACACTGATAAACAGTTTCAATATCATCAGGTTTCTCTTCTTTGACATGA
This sequence comes from Patella vulgata, assembly GCF_932274485.2. Taxonomy (NCBI): domain Eukaryota; kingdom Metazoa; phylum Mollusca; class Gastropoda; family Patellidae; genus Patella; species Patella vulgata. Next base: position 94,869,309 of record NC_065879.2, read on the forward strand.
CAATATTCATCTACATCATCTGTTTGCTCTTCTTTAACATGACAATATTCATCAACATCATCAGTTTTCTCTTCTTTAACATGCAACTTATTGTGTTTTTCTAAATCATCATATTGTTGGAAAATCTCATCACATACAACACATTGATGGAATGTTATAACATCATTAGTTTCCTGTAATATATAAAAGTTATAACATCAGGAATATATAAAAGTTATAACATCAAGAATATATAAAAGTTATAACATCATTAGTTTCCTTTAATATATAAAAGTTATAACATCATTAGTTTCCTGTAATATATAAAAGTTATAACATTATTAGTTTCCTGTAATATATAAAAGTTATAACATCATTAGTTTCCTGTAATATATAAAAGTTATAACATCATTAGCTTCCTGTAATATATAAAAGTTATAACATCATTAGTTTCCTGTAATATATAAAAGTTATAACATCATTAGTTTCCTGTAATATATAAAAGTTATAACATCATTAGTATCCTGTAATATATAAAAGTTATATCATCATTAGCATCCTGGAATATATAAAAGTTATAATATCATTAGTTGCCTGTAATATATAAATGTTACAACATCATTAGTTTCCTATAATATATAACGAGAGCATCGCTAACGCTGCAATATACGTCCACATACCAGCTTTGATTGATGTGGTACTTATTAGAATGAAGAGAGAGAGAAATGGGGTTTAACGTCCACCCGACACAAACTAGGTCATTTCGGGACTAACATATGGTTTAATTTTATTTACATAATTTGCTTGCGCGTAGGGGTCTTTAGCAGTGGGAGGAAACCGGGGGACCCGGAGAAAACCCACGAGGTTGGACAGGCGACCCTACTCCTTGCCACGTACAACCGGGGATTCGAAAGATTGATGTGGTACTTATTAGAATGAAGAGCATGAAATATGAAATGGCTGTAATATGATAAAAGAGAAAGAGGGCTAGGTGTTGGGTTTGTTTTGCCAAATTTACAGACAAACTACTAACAAAAACGTGGGTGTTACACTGCCCCAGGAGGTATAAATATGCAAAGTTCCAAGATGATACATTCAGACGATAGATGATAAATACAAATACCCTGTTATTGAAATGACAACATCAATAGTTGCCGTCCTTAGGATATAAGGACTAAGTATTCCAAGTTCCAAGATAATCCATTCAGAATTGTGGCCTTCGGGCGCTAAAGACAAAAATTGGGCGTGGCTCTGCCCCTGGGGATTGGGGCATTCACCAAAATCAATAGTTGACACCCTTAGACTATAAGGAATACATATGCCAAGTACCAAGTTGATCCATTCAGAATTCTGGCCTGTAAATGATAAACACAAAAATTGGGCGTGGCTCTGCCCCTCGGGGTCGGGACATGCAGTTGGTGTCCTTAAGCTATAAGGAATACATATCCCAAGTTCAAAGACAATCCATTAGGAATCGTGGCCTGTAGGCAACTCACAGAGACACAACAAAATAATGGGGGTGGTTCTTCCCCTGGGGGTTGGGCAATCACCAAAAACAATAGGAGGAATCCTAAGGGTATAACGAATAGGTATGCAAAGTTTCAAAATGATCTGTTAAGAATTGCGTCCTGTAGAAGACAAACAAAAAAATACAAGAAATGGGCGTGATTATTCCCAGGGGGTCGGGCATGCACCAAAAACAATAGGGATCATCCTTAGGGTATAAGGAATTCATACAAAATTTTTTCAGGACGATTGATTAAGAATTGTGGCCTGTAGGCGACACACAGACACACAAAAAGAAAATGGGTGTGGCTCTGTCCCTGGGGGTCGGACATGCACCCCAAATGATAGGGATGTTCCTTAGGGTACAAAGAATAAGTATGCAAAGTTTTAAGATGATACGTTAAGAAATGCAGCCTGTAGAGGACAAAAAAACAAATACCTGAAATGGGCGTGGCTCCGCCTCTGGGGATCGGGCATGCACCAAAAATAATTGGGATCATCCATAGGGTATAAGGAATAAGTATGTAAAGTTTCAGGATAATCACTTAAGAAATGTGGCCTGTAGGCGACACACATGCACACAAAAAGAAAATGGGCGTGGCTCTGCCCCTGGGGTTTTAGCATGCACCCCAAATGATAGGGATGTTCCTTAGGGTACAAAGAATAAAAATGGAAAGTCTCAATATGATACATTAAGAAATGCGGCCTGTAGATGACAAACAAAGGAATACAAAAAATGGGCGTGGCTCTGCCCCTAGGGGTCGGGCATGCACCAAAAACAATAGGGATCATGCTTAGGGTATAAGGAATAAGTATGTAAAGTTTGAAGATGATCACTTAAGAATTGTGGCCTGTAGGCGGCACACACACACACACAGGGGAGACGGACAGCAATATACGTCCACATTATGAATGTGGACGTATAAAAATTATTAGTATCCTGTAATCTATAAAAGTTATAACATCATTAGTTTCCTTTAATATATAAAAGATAAATATCAAACATGTTTTATTTGGGCAATTCATTCGGCCGAATGACAGTGGACACACTAAGCAAATTTTCTCTGCCGAATGATTCGGCTAGTGTGTCCACTGCTATGGCCCAATCAAACATTGTATTTTATTCATTACGGGCAAGGTAAAGTGACACAATGTTGTTGCAAACTAGTCTCGACACCAACAAGACTGATGTTACAGTAGAATTAGGTCAGATGACTTGGGGGCTACATCATGTTTTATTTATTTAGATATAAATATTTCATAATGCTATAAACCAGTGTCAAACAGATGAAAACATACGTAGATGGTGTGAAATTCATTGTTACAAAATTGGCTGCTATTTGACTTCCAACTGTCGTGAATTTTGACCCCTGCGATTTTAATAAATCTTAGCTGACTATAACATGCAGATTTGAGTTTTAAAATTGGTACTAGCGATTCTCAAGGGAAAATACCGCTTATGACTTCACTCAGATATGACTGAAAAGCCCTTATTTTGGTGCCATGCCACGCACACATGGACTGGTATAGAGCATTTTGATTACATTATTGACTTTGATCTCGGATTTTAAAATTCCATAACTTTGGATCTAATAAGAAATTTTTGATGAAATAAATAAATTTGGGCAGCATTTTATGTATATTTTAAAAAAAATTCTGTCATTTAAAACTTTGACCTGAAACCCCTACAGTATGGTATTAATTACTATTTTCCATATAGATCCGAAATATTTCATCCTGATTCACCATCTTCGTTATGTGTTGGGTTTTTTTGAAATTCAAAATAGCCTCACCATTATTTTGTTAATAATTTCTGTTGTCTATTTGTGAAGCTGTTGTAACACAGGATTGCCGATCTGTCTCTTCTACTACTGCAAGTCAAGACAATAGCTCTTCATTTAGACAAACAAGTCTTCGGCGGAGAACAAAGTAACATCCGCTTCCGGTAGAAGGTTGTATACGTGATATAGTCCCGGATCTCTCCAACCCGAATAGTTCACAAAACTACTACTTCATTGGAACTACATTTCATTTAGATATAAGTTCTGATTTCATCATCTTTGGTTCTTTTTCCGAAATATCGCCTCTGAATTCTCGGATGTTTGCTTTATTCAAATGCAGTCTGCATTGCTAAGAAAATATGTCCTATTTGAAAAGCCTCCGTCTAAATGGACATTACATGTAAACCCCCAATAAATTCAAAACAGTAACATGTTTATCTCCTAATTATCCCAGTCTCTTTAAAGCTTTATTACCCCAGACATTATATTATCCAAGCTATTTTAAAGCTATATTACCCTGGCAGTGGGTAAATACCACGCTCCAACCTATTGCTTCTATACAAATATATACCACCTATTGCTCTCTTGTATCGTGTTAACACATACTTTAATATCAGCCTATATTTCTATTATACCACGTTTTACCTACTTCCGTAGAGGGCTAGATGGCTGAATGGTTAGCGTGCGCGCGCTGTATGATAAAGTCTGTCATTGAGTCAACTGGCATGGTTTCGTATCCCCGGTTGTACGTGGCAAGGAGTAGGGTCGCCTGTCCAACCTCGTGGGTTTTCTCCGGGTCCTCCGGTTTCCTCCCACTGCTAAAGACCCCTACGCGCAAGCGAATTATGTAAATAAAATTAAACCATAATGTGAGCGCTGTATCATAAGGCCTGTCATTGAGTTAACTTTTTAATCCCTGGTTGTATGTGACAAGGAGTAGGGTCGCCTGTCCAACCTCGTGGGTTTTCTCCGGGTCCTTCGGTTTCCTCCCACTGCTAAAGACCCCTACACGCAAGCGAATTATTGAAATGAAATTAAACCATATGTTAGTCCCGAAATGACCTAATTTGTGTCGAGTGGACGTTAAACCCCATTTCTCTCTCTCTTTCTCTCACCTACTTCCGTTGTACTTTAATAGGAGAAACGGTGGCTAAGTGGGTAAGACGCTGGCTTGCTAGCCTGGAGAACGCGGGTTAGGTCCAAGTGTTGGCCGAGAAAGTTTACAAGTATGAGGGGTGGCCATTTTGTCCAGCAGTTTTGGTTCGAAATTCGAATTCAATCATCATTACGAAGTAACAGTGATATATTATGGGGTCATAATCCATGAAGTCAGGTCTGATATGCGTGAATATCGAAAGGAACCAAGATCTTTGAGTTATAAACATGCATTCAAGTGTCACAAGCTAAAAACGTGATTTTTAGAACAATCATGGACCATAATCCATGAAGTAGTCACAAACACCCAGGGTAACCTGGGGCCTGTTTCACGAAATTTTAACTAAGATAAAATCCAAATTTTAGTAATTTGATTGGATAATATTAGATTGATTTTAGTGCTTAGCCAATCAAAATTGAAGTATGTACTAAAATTGGATTTTATCTTTAGTTAAGATTTCGAGAAACAGGGCCCAGATCTTCATAGCCACTCTTATATTATCCCACACTCTGCTAACGATCTTGTTATGGCTAATTTTGTTGATCAAATCAGTAGGTTGCGATACCCCTTCTTGTAGCGGAATCAACCGCCACTTTGACGGAAGATATTCTCTCGGCTAATAAATCTTTATTCTCTCAGCTACGAGAGATCCTGTAGAATCAAATCGGTCCAGAGCTGATCTGGTTGATGAGAAGCCACTCATTCAACAAAGACACATAACCAAAGAATGACAGGTCTATCCGTCCAGTTAATACAACGGACAATCTCACCTCGGTCAACAAAACAGAGACACATACCAGTCGCCCCTCACTTCCGATTTCCAAGGCATAGACCAAACCTTGACTCTCATATAAACAAACTATTTTTGTATTAACCCCCTCGGGCGCCATGTTGAATTACACAATATTGAACGTTTAAAAACCCAACTACTTTATGGAATCAACGACATATCTAAACTTGGGTACTCCAACCATTTTTATTATTGGAATAAATTACCAATTTGAATTCGTAACGTCACTGCTATTGCTACTTTAAAACTAAAGACATATTTATTTAAAAAAGACTTTTACAAACTGTTCCATTTATATAGATTATCAAGAACTATTTTAATTTTTAACTATCGTACATACATGTAATTTTATCTAAATCACAACTTTTATATAGATTATCCAGAGCTTTTTTAATTTCTAAATATATAAGCTAAATCACAATTTTTATTTATATACATGTATTTGATAAAGTATTTTCTTTGTTTTCTCGTTTTATTATGTAAATGTTATATTGTCTTGATCTATAATATGTCTTTATAAATAAGCATTTTTGATACAGAAATTCTTTAGCCAACTTTTTGGTCGTACATGTACACAATTACAACAACTCTGGTTAAACAGAATTGCTCTGGTCCAATCAAGACTACTACTGTGCTCTGGTCCAATCAAGACTACTACTGTGCTCCAGTCCCCGACAACTATATAAAAGGAACAACTTCACAACCTCACTAAAGCCTGAAGAGTTTGCATAAAAACGAAACTACATGTGGTAGCTTCATGGCTACCAATCACATTTATATTTTGTTGGTTTTTTTTTTATCTGGTATGAGTTCTCATATGTGTTCGTAGAGATTTACCGTGAATAAACGATTTACTACAAACATCACATTTATAAGGTTTTTCACCAGTGTGAATTCTGATGTGCTCTTTTAAGTCATAACTTCTAGAAAATGATTTACTACAAACATCACATTTATAAGGTTTTTCACCAGTATGAATTCTTATGTGCCGCTGGTGATTACTATTATGGTTGAATGATTTATTACAAACATCACATTTATATGGTTTTTCACCAGTATGAATTCTGATATGGGAACTTAGACTAAAGTTTGTAGTGAATGATTTATCACAAACATCACATTTATATGGTTTTTCTCTGGTTTGACCTTGATTTGGGTTTTGTATTTCTTTATTTATTTCCTCTTTAACATGTATTTCACAGTGTTTTTCTAACCCTGTTTCTAATCTAAATTCTTCATCACACAAATTACACTGATAAACAGTTTCAATATCTTCAGTTTTCTCTTCTTTAACATGACAATATTCATCTACATCATCGGTTGCCTCGTCTTTAACATGGCAATATTCATCTACATCATCAGTTTTCTCTTCTTTAACATGACAATATTCATCTACATCATCAGTTTTCTCTTCTTTAACAATACAATATTCATCTACATCATCTGTTTTCTCTTCTTTAACATGGCAATATTCATCTACATCATCAGTTTTCTCTTCTTTAACATGTATTTTATTGTGTTTTTCTAAATCAACAAGTTGTTGAAAAATCTCATCACATACAACACACTGATGAAATGTTATAACATCATTAGTTTCCTGTAATATATAAAAGTTATAACATCATTAGTTTCCTGTAATATATAAAAGTTATAACATCGTTGGTATCCTGTAATATATAAAAGTTATAACATCATTGGTTCCCTGTAATATATAAAAGTTATAACATCATTAGTTTCCTGTAATATATAAAAGTTATAACATCATTAGTTTCCTGTAATATATAAAGTTATAACATCGTTAGTTTCCTGTAATATATAAAAGTTATAACATCGTTGGTATCCTGTAAGTTGAGGACAGCTATTATCTCTCTATTGATACCCTGATCTATGTAGTACAGTCGTCGCGTACTACATGTTTGATTTGAGTGAAAGAAATTAGTGCTAGATACACAAGATTAAATGATACCTGGGTTACAGTGTTAATCAACATGTAATAATTAACCTGTCGTAATTTAGCCGAAAGTAGATTGATTTATGACAACACAGTGGTCGGTTCATTGTTTTACCAATCGACTTGATTGACATTCAAGTGGCTAAAGCTGACAAAAGCCAATTAAGATCCCTGATTAAAAAATAAATTATTCGTGAACTTATTGTTGTAAGCAGCACTTCCATTAAGCAATAATTCAACACAGTAAGGTAAATAAAGATCAGTAAATACTTTATCGATAAATCAGGTGTGAAATCGTAATATTATAGACTATTGCCCATCATTTGCAAGAACTGTCACATCTTTTAATGTCAAATGGAGCGTTGTATAAATTGATGAAAACAGAACTGTCAAAATCTAAGCTATCATGGCCGCCGTTGTCAAGTGTTGGTAAATGTTAACAAAAAGACTTGTTTCTAAATTTTGGATAGATTATTATTCATTTATGTTAGAATGATAAAGCATTTTGTGGGTTTGGTATTGAATTTGTTACCAAAATAACCTAAATATAATTTCTATGAAGTACCATTTGTAACACATCATATGTTCCAATCAAACATTCAGCTGGACATTTCCACATTGAATTGTGGACTAATAGTGTACATTCAGTCATGGTCTATTATTGTACAATTTAACAAAGATTAAACACTGTGGTGAGTGTGAATAAATAAATATTGAATAAAATTTATTACAAAACATTTTAATTTAAAACACATTAAATACGACCATTGTTTAATTGTCAGCTGAAAACAAAAGCAGTTTCAAGGAAATTTTAAGGAAGTATTTATTGTTTTCCATATAGACCCGAAATGTTTAATCCATGATGTTTGTGATAGTACTCCATACGAAAAGTCTAAAAGTAGTTCCTCGAAAACAAAGGAGGATATTGACTTCATATGCTAAAACAAATATAGTATATATTTGTGAATTCCCATGATGTGTTGTTGACCCTGTAGCTGCGCAGTGTTGAATGGTATATTTGCTTCATATTTTCCAAAGTTACAAATTTCATATCAAAGACATTATTGTTTTTTATTTTCATGCATTTTTTATTGTTCAATAACATCCCAAGCACATATAGATACCAAAACGCAAGCACTAAGGCTGTTGTGAATGATTCACCTATCTTCGTTATGTGTTGTTTTGTTTAATCCAAAAGCACCTCACCATTATTTTGTTTTGTATTAAAATAATAATGGTTGTGTTGTGATGTTTAATCTAAAATCACCTCACCATTATTTTGTTTTGTAATAAAATAATAATGGTTGTGTTGTGATGTTTAATCTAAAATCACCTCACCATTATTTTGTTGACAATTGTCTATTTGTGAAACTGTTGTAACACAGGATTGCTGATCTGCCTCTTCTACAACTACAAGTCAAGTAAATAGCTCTTCATTTAGTGAACAAGTCTTCGGTGAAGTATAACTAAAAGTCTAGAAAATAAGCATTTATTCAGTAGTAAACTAGTATCCGGTCAGCCGGGAATAAAGTGACGTCAGCTTCCGGTAGTAGGTTGTATACATGATGTAGTCCCGGATATTTCCAACCCGATTAGTTCACAAAACTACTACTTCATTGGAACTACATTGCATTTAGACATAAGTTCTGATTTCATCATCTTTGGGTTTTTTCCGAAATATCGCTTCTGAATTCTCGGATGTTTGCTTTATTACCCTAGCTACTTTAAAGTTATATTATTTCAGCTACTTTAAAGCTATATTAAACTAGCTACTTTAAAGATATATTACCATAGCAAATTTAAAGCTATACTACCCTATATACTTTAAACTTATATTACCCTAATTACTTTAATGCTATAAAGCTACTTTAAAGCTATATTACCCTAGATACTTTAAAGCTATATTACCATAGATAATCTAAATTTATATTACCCCAGATACTTTAAAGTTATATTACCCTAGATACTTTAAAGCTATATTACCATAGATACTTTAAAGTTATATTACCCCAGATACTTTAAAGCTATATTGCCCTAGATACTTTAAAGTTATATTACCCTAGATACTTAAGAGCTATTTTACCTTAGATACTTTAAAGCTATATTACCGTAGATACTTTAAAGCTATATTACCCCAGATACTTTAAAGCTATATTATCCCAGATACTTTAAAGCTATATTACCCTAGATACTTTAAAGTTATATTACCCTAGATACTTTAGAGCTATTTTACCTTAGATACTTTAAAGCTATATTTCCATAGATACTTTAAAAATATATTACCCCAGATACTTTAAAGCTATATTACCCTAGATACTTTAAAGTTATATTACCCTAGATACTTTAGAGCTATTTTACCTTAGATACTTTAAAGCTATATTACCTTAGATACTTTAAAGCTATATTACCCCAGATACTTTAAAACTATATTACCCCAGATACTTTAAAGTTATATTACCCCAGATACTTTAAAGCTATATTACCCTAGATACTTTAAAGTTATATTACCCCCAGATACTTTAAAGCTATACACTGTTAGAAATTTTTGTAAAATTACAGTAGTACAAGTAGTTTTTGTACCTTAATTATCGGTATGTTCACCACAATGTAGTAGTTTTACCAAGTCTGGCGTATTTTAACGGAGTTTCGTGTATGTTTACAGAGTTTCGTGTCTTTTTTTACAATAGACGGTGATGAAATCAAAGACACATTCAAAATCAGTAAAAATACATTCTTATATATGTAATATTTCCAAACTGAACTCAAAATAAACAAGCATGCATGTAATTTTACAGATCTTACGTTTATTCACATTATTTTGTAAATTTACTTTTAGGTTAGAAATATAAATAAAATTACAGCAGTTCTCACTATAATAGTTAAAAACTAGATAATGTAAAGGCAATATGCTCGAAATTTCTGTCAAATTGATCCACTCGGAACCGAGATATTAGAGACTGAATGTTAGGCCTAGCCTCGATCATTATTACTTATTAAGTCAGTACGATAAAAAAAAAACATAGTCTTGATTATCTATTTTTGAATTTAATCATTAATGAGCGTTGAGCCCCAGATCGGACTCAAATCCAGTGAAAATCCAACACATAAGATGGCATCCATGAGTTGATTATGGTCTTTTCATGTTAATAAATGTCTAATTCATAGTTTATAGAACATATCAGGCCTAAAGAAAGACCTGCAATAGGCAGATTTAGCTCTTGCATAATGTATGTTTAACTTATTGGTAGTTATCGTATTCGGTAAATTTATTGTCTCTTAGCAAGCAATTTTAGAGATTTTACGTTTACTCACATTATTTTGTAAACTTTCAGGTTAGAAATATAAGTAAATTTACAGCAATTAAATTTTTACCAAAAATGTTCGGAATGTTTACCAAAATGATGTATATTTACCAAGTTTCATTCTTTTTTACAATAAACTTTGATGAAACCAAAGGCACATTAAACCCTGGTAAAAATACATGCGTAATATTTCAATATTGAAATGAAAATAGCAAAGCCAGTAGGTAATTTTACAGATTTACGTTTATTCACATTATTTTGTAAATTTACTTATTGGTAAATTTACTGTCTCTTATGTAAATTTACTGTCTCTTATTTTATTTTAGTATTCCATAGCAACGAACCATTCCTAATAATTATTTTCTTATAGTATTCATTCTAATTTATTAACCATAATATGGACAATCACATTTTGTGAAATTTGGTATATTGCATGTTATATATATTTAATTTTCTTTATTTATACGATCTAAAACGTGTATTATTATTCATCGTACGTTGATCAGATTGTAAGTATGTTCATTAACGTATAAAAAAAATGTTTTGACTTTCTTGTCATAGATTGTATTATCTCGTAACCAAGGTCAATAGAAGACGGTTAATTAAACCGATTGGCCAGTGTTAGTTTGACTGTCTCTAGAGCAGAGTTACAATGCCTGCAGTAGACAGTACCACAAGCTTACATCTAAAATCCTGGAACGGAAGTTAAAATCATTGTGGTTTTTTTTAACATTTGTCTGTAATTTTTCATTTACTGCTTTTAGGTAAATTTACATTGGGAAGTTTAAAAACAAACTTACTGTAACCGTTCATTTACTGTGTTGCGGTGAATTTACAGTTAAAAAACATTTACTGTTTTAAGGTAAATTTACTCACAAAGTCAAATTACAGAAACTCTGTAATATTACAGCTGAATGTTTATTTACAGTAAATTTACTGGCAACTTTTGCTGCCAGTAATTTTCATGTAAATTTACCAGATTTTTTCTAACAGTGTATTACCATAGATACTTTAAAAATATATTACCCCAGATACTTTAAAGAAAAAAATTAATATTTTTAAGTTATATTTTTAAAATGTATTAAAATAAAGCCTTAAAATCGATGCTATGTATCAACAGTCCTACCTTGTTAAAGAATAATCCTATTAATCCTATAACTCACTATTGCCAGTTGAAAATTGGCAAAAATATAATTAACTTCAGATTCAAACGTTTGAAGATAGCTATTCCATGGTAGGGAATAGAAAAACAAGGGAGGTAATTAGGAGGTAATTGTGTTATTATTTTTGAATGTGAGAATGATAACTATGATCGTATAATAGTGAGTTGACAACCTATTGAGCAAAAGACATAGAAATAATTATGTTTTGACTTTCTTAGAAAATATGAAATTCTCGCTTTAAAGCTATATTACCCAAGATACTTTAAAGCTATATTACCCTGTGAGTGGGTAATTACCACGCTCGTCCCTATTGCTTCTATACAAATGTAACGTGGTATGAGATTTTGGTACCACATACTTTTTAATTATAGTGATTCTACCTTATTAAAAGCTAATTTTGCAAATTAAATTAAGTATTTAATTAATTTCGATGTTTTTATACTATTTATAGACCATATTTAATTCAAGGAGTTAATCGGTGGGTTCAAATAATCGCCATTTAGATACGGTGTAAAAGTTATTATAACCCATTTAAAAAAGACCCTACGTGGTATATTGGAATAGTTGGTAGATGTGAAATAAAACGTGGCAGGTAAAAACGTGGTATAATAAAATATGAGGATGATACGAAAGTACAATGAGTTGATATGTAAAAAAAAAAAAATGTGGTATAAAAGAAATCGGGACCAAGATAACAGTGAAAGAGAGAGAAATGGGGTTTAACGTCCACTCGACACACACTAGGTCATTTCGGGATTAACATATGGTTTTAATTTTATTTGAATTATTCGCTTGTGCGTTGGGGTTTTTAGCAGTGGGATAAAACCGGAGAAAACCCACGAGGTTTGACAGCCAACCCTACTCCTTGTCACGTACAACCGAGGATTCAAATCCACGCCAGTTGACTCAATGACGGGCCTTATGACAGCGCGCACGTGCTAACCATTCGGCCACCGAACCCCCCCAAGATAACAGTAGCCCAACATTTGTGTTCTGTAAAATGGTTTTGATCCTATTATGGCCATGAAACTTTGACATGATTTTCAACTGAAAAAGGGCTTAAAATTCGGTAGGAAACTGGTTGTTGAATTTCACCTTTTTCGTATAATGGTAGCTTAAACATATATTATGCAAGAGCTAAATCTGTCTATTGCAGGTCTTTCTTTAGGCCTGAAATGTTATCTAAATTATTAATTAGACATTAATTAACATATCCAGACCATAATCAACTCTCGATGGCATCGCTAGCCTGCGATCTTTAGTGGATTATGAGCCGATTTACTGCATAACTTTCCTTCACGATTTAAAGATTAAATGGATAATCGAGAATATGCTGTTTATCGTACAGACTTTAGTAATGATGAACGAGGCTAGGCGGAAATTTCATTCGCTTAGTTCTGGGTTCATACTGGATCAATTTGAATGAATTTTTCAGCAAATTGCCTTGATGTTATCTAGTTTTTAACTATTATAATGCGAACTGTCAACTCGTTATCGAATCTTCCATAATGTATCTTTAAACCATTTCAACTTTGAGTTTGTTGTGTGTGTGTGAAATAGCTTTTTTTAACAGTAGCTTAAACCATTTTAACCCGCTAGTTTGTTGTGTGTGTGTGTGAAATAGCTTTATGTATCGTCCTATTGTTGTAATCCATATATTGTTTTATATCAGTACGTTTACCTATGAAACGTGGTACTGCTATCTCAGCCATTGTATGCTATACAACTGTATATGCTATACCACGATATAACTGTAATATCCACCTATTGTTCTCTTGTATCATGCTAACACGATACTGTAATATCCGCCTATATATCTATTATACCACATTTTACCCACTTCCGTTGTACTTTAAAGATTCGTTAGTTAAGAGTTTAATAAAAAAGTTGGCCATTTTTGCTAAAATAAATCAAAAATAGATGATAAAAGAAAATATTGAAAATTTCAGTCAAATTACTTTGTTCTGAACGGAGTTGTCACTGTTGAAAGTTTGGACTAGAAATAGGCATCAACTGTGTCTGCACCGTCTACAAGAATTGTCTATCGTTTGCTTGACAGACGATAACTCTACCCAAATTTTCTCGATTATCAAGTAACATTCTCAATGGCAATGGAATGCTCACTTGGCAGGCCTTTCATCACCAGTTTCCAGTGGTGACAATTTCAACTAACAGTTAACGTTATCTTGGTTATCCCAAGTGTTCATGACTAGTTTTGTTCGTACAATCACTCTGAAGAGTTCAATATAAATGAAACTAGTCACTAACACCAGGGATAACCAGATCTTCATAGCCACCTTATCTCTTATATTATCTCACTTTCTGCTTATGATCTTGTTATGGCTAATTTTGTTGATCAAATCAGTCGGTTGCGATACCCCTTCTTGTCGCAGAATCAACCACTACTTTGACGGAAGATATTCTCTCGGCTAATAAATCTTTATTCTCTCAGCTATGAGAGATACCATAGAATCAAATCGGTCCAGAGCTGATCTGGTTGATGAGAAGCCACTCATTCAACAAAGACACATAACCAAAGAATGACAGGTCTATCCGTCCAGTTAATACAACAGACAATGACACATACCAGTCGCCCCCCCACTTCCGATATCCAAGGCACAGACCAAACCTTGACTCTCATATAAACAAACTATTTGGTATTAACCCCCTTGGGCGCCATGTTGAATTACACAATATTTAACGTTTAAAAACCCAACTACTTTATGGAATCAACGACATATCTAAACTTGGGTACTCCAACCATTTTTATTATTGGAATAAATTACCAATTTGAATTCGTAACGTCGCTGCTATTGCTACTTTAAAACTAAAGACACAGTGATCCTTTTACATAGATTATCAAAAACAATTTTAATTTCTAATTACATGTAATTTTATCTAAATAACAACTTTTATATAGATTATCCAGAGCTATTTTAATTTCTAAATATGGTAAATAAGCTAAATCATAATTTTTATTTATATATTTTATCAAATATGCTCTTTGTTATCTATTTTTATTATGTAAATGTTATATTGTCTTGATCTATAACATCTCTATACAAATAAGCATTTTTATTACAGAAATTCTTTAGCCAACTTTCTGGTCATACACAATTACAACAACTCTGGTGAAACAGAATTGCTCTGGTCCAATCGAGACTACTTCTGTGCTCCGGTCCCCGACAACTATATATAAGGAACAGCTCCACAATCTCACTAAAGCCTGAAGAGTTTGCATAAGAACGAAACTACATGTGGTAGCTTCATGACTACCAATCACATTTATCATTTGTTGGTTTATTTTATCTAGTATGAGTTCTCGTGTGTTTTCGTAGAGATTTACCGTGAATAAACGATTTACTACAAACATCACATTTATAAGGTCTTTCACCTGTATGAGCTCTAGTGTGTACATGTAGATAACTACTAGTAGTAAATGATTTATTACAAACATAACATTTATAAGGTTTTTCACCTGTATGATTTCTCATGTGTATCTGTAAATGACCAGTCTGATTAAATGATTTACCACAAACATCACATTTATAAGGTTTTTCACCAGTATGAATTCTGATGTGTGTCTGTAGATGACTACCAGTAGTAAATGATTTACTACAAACATCACATTTATATGGTTTTTCACCTGTATGTGTTCTGATGTGGTACTGTAAATGACTACTAGCGGTAAATGATTTACCACAAACATCACATTTATAAGGTTTTTCACCAGCATGAATTCTCATGTGTTTCTGATGATTATTACTCTGTGTAAATGATTTACCACAAACATCACATTTATAAGGTTTTTCACCAGTGTGAATTCTTATGTGTTTTTCTAAGTTATAACCTCTAGTAAATGATTTACTACAAAAATCACATTTAAAAAGTTTTACTTCAGGATGAGTTCTCCTGTGATTCTGTAGAATACTTTTCTTATTAAATGATTTACTACAAAAATCACATTTAAATGGTTTTACTGGTCTATGCGTTCTCCTGTGATTCAGCAGACATCCACTCTTACTAAATGATTTACTACAAACATCACATTTATAAGGTTTTTCTCCAATATGAATTCTTATGTGTGACTGTGGAAATGATTTACTATAAACATCACATTTATAAGGTTTTTCGCCAGTTTGACCTTGCTGACTAACATGTATTTCACAGTGTTTTTCTAAATCTGTTTCTAAATTAAATTCTTCATCACACAAATTACACTGATAAACAGTTTCAATATCATCAGTTTTCTCTTCTTTAACATGACAATATTCATCTACATCATCAGTTTTCTCTTCTTTAACATGACAATATCGATCTACATCATCAATTTTCTCTTCTTTAACATGACAATATTCATCTACATCATCAGTTTTCTCTTCTTTAACATGCATCTTATTGTGTTTTTCTAAATCATCATATTGTTTAAAAATCTCATCACATACAACACATTGATGAAATGTTATAACATCATTAGTTTCCTGTAATATATAAATGTTACAACATCATTAGTTTCCTGTAATATATAAAAGTTATAACATCATTAGTTTCCTGTAATGTATAAAAGTTATAACATCGTTGGTATCCTGTAATATATAAAAGTTATAACATCGTTGGTATCCTGTAAGTTGAGGACAGCTATTATCTCTCTATTGATACCCTGATCTATGTAGTACAGTCGTCGCGTCTTGATTTTCGCGTTGCTTTTCTGTTTCCACGTATTGTGACCCTTCGTATCTTTAGACGAGCGATGGGAATATAATAATTGTTAAACTGACAACGTCTACCTGAACATTAAGTAAATGTTTTATTTACACCACAATACACACAATTATGCTGTATTCTGTTTAGTAATAAATCACTTTGAATCGTTTTATAAACGTTAATATTATGAACGCTTTGTCTTTGTCTCCGAATGTCTAAGTGTTAATTTTAATTAAAAATTTTTAAATTTCTAATTTAAATAACTGCGGAATGAGATTAATTCATATCTGAATACAAATAAGGTGTGATATAACTGACTTGATAATATTTAAACATAAATTATTCATGAATTTATTGTCGTAATCAGCACTTTCGTTGAGCGGTAATTCAACACAGAATGGTAAATAAAGATGTAGTAAATACTTTTTGGCTTATACTATGACAATTATCCTTACATCAGGTGTTAAATCATAATATTATAGACTACTGACCATCATTTGCAACAATTGTCACATCTTTTAATGTCATATGGAGCGTTGTATAAATTGATGAAAAGAGAACTGTCAAAATCTTGTTACGTGTTGGTAAATGTTAACAAAAAGACTTGTTTCTAAATTTTGGATAGATTATTATTTATTTATGTTAGAATAGAGAGAGAAAGAGAGAGAAATGGGGTTTAACGGCCACTCGACACAAACTAGGTCATTTCGGGACTAACATATGGTTTAATTTTATTTCAATAATTCGCTTGCGCGTAGGGGCCTTTAGCAGTGGGAGGAAACCGGAGGACCCGGAGAAGACCCACGAGGTCGGACAGGCGACCCTACTCCTTGTCACGTACAACCGGGGATTCGAAACCATGCCAGTCGACTCAATGACAGACTTTATGATACAGCGTGCGCACGCTAACCATGTTAGAATAATAAGCAGTTTGAGGGTTTGGTATAGAATTTATTACCTAAATACCCTAAATATAATTCTTGCATGGCAAATTGATTTCTATGGAGTACCATTTGCAACACAATCAAACATTCAGCTGTCATACGTTCCAATCAAACATTCAACTGGACATTTCCAACATTGAACTATTAGTGTACATTCAGTCATGGTTTATTATTGTACAATTTAACAAAGATCAAACACTGTGATGAGTGTGGATAAATAAATATTGAATAAAATTTATAACAAAATATTTTAATCTAAAATCTACGTTCAATGTTTTATTGTAAGTGCATCTTTATGCTTCCAGACACAAAGTTTCAAAGGGTGAATTAAGAAGTCATAAAAATATAAACAATGTGTGTTCATTAGTCTTATAAAAATAGCTGAAAACCAATGGTACTTTATGATGGTACTCCATACAAAAAATCTAAAAGTAGTTCCTTGAAAAAAAGGGGGATATTCTAGTATATCTGTGAGACTTTGTGAATTCCCATGTTTTGTTGTTGACCCTGTAGTTGCACAGTGCTGAATGGTATAAGTTACAAATTCCAAAGTCATTATTTTTTTTATTTATTTTCATCCATTTCATCTCAAGCACATTTAGATATCAAAATACAAGCACCATGGCTGTTGTGAATGATTTTTTGAGAGGAACCTCCATTTCAGATTCACCTATCTTCATTATGCGTTGTTTTGTTTAATACAAAATCACCTCACCGTCATTTTGTTAACAATTTCTGTTGTCTTTTTGTGAAGCTGTTCTGTCTCTTCTACAACTGCAACTCAAGAAAATAGCTAATCATTCAGTAACAAGTCTTCGGTGAAGTACAAAATACAACTACAAGTCAAGAAAATAGGCATTCATTCGGTAAACCAGTCTTCGACCGAGAATAAAAGTGACGTCAGCTTCCGGTAGTAGGTTGTATACATGATAGAGTCCCGGATCTCTCCAACCCGAATAATTCACAAAACCACTACTTCATTGGAACTACATGTACATTTCATTTAGATATAAGTTCTGATTTCATCATCTTTGGTTCTTTTTTCGAAATATCGCCTCTGGATTCTCGGATGTTTGCTTTATTCAAATGCAATTTCTTTTGCTAAGAAAATATGTTCTATTTGAAAATCCTGTCTAAATGGGCATTAGGCGACATGTAAACCACCCGATAAATTCAAAAAAGTAACATGTTTATGTCCTAATTATCCCAGCCACTTTAAAGATATATTACCCTAGATACTTTAAAGCTATATTACCACTTTAAAGCTATATTACCTTAGATACTTTATAGCTACATTACCATAGATACTTTAAAGCTATATAACCCTGGCAGTGGATAAATACCAGCTCCAAAATACCACCCTCATCCCTATTGCTTCTATACAAATGTAACATAGTGAGAGAGAGAGAGAGATGGGGTTTAAGTCCACTTGAAATAAACTAGGTCATTTCGGGACTAACATATGTTTTTTAAAAATTTTAATTCAATAATTCGTTTGCGCGTAGGGGTCTTTGGCAATGGAAGGAAACCGGAGGACCCGGAGAAAACCCACGAGGTTGGACAGGCAACCCTACTCCTTGTCAGTACAACCGGAGATTCAAAACCAGGCCAGTTGACTCAATGACAGGCTTCATGATACAGCGCGCACGGGCTTACCATTCGGCCATCCACCCCCCACCTAATACAAAATTTTGGTACCGCATACTTTTTAATTATGGTGATTCTACCTTATTGAAAGCTAATTTTTCAAATTAAATTAACTATTTAATTAATTTCGATGTTTTTATACTATTTATAGACCATATTTAATTCAAGCATTTAGATACCGTGTAAAAGTGTAAAAGATATCGTAACCCATTTAAAAAGGCCTCACGTAGATATGAAACAAAACATGGCAGGTAAAAACACAATCTGATTAAAATACAGATTTATATTTCGTTTTTTTTTTATACTTTCGATGACCTACACTACACGAACATCTGACAAGTTGTACTCGAAGGTTGTGTCAGGGGTCGTATATGCGGATTTTGACATATGATATAGGCATTGATTAATCAATCAGCGTTGGCATTTCTGGTGGATTACCCACAGTTTCCTGCATTGGCCGAGAAAGATCATTCAGATTTTCCGGCGTGGTTTCCCCTTGTCAGTGATGCAGGATGGAGGGCCTGACAAGGACAGCTGTACGAGGGGCAGCCATTTTGTCCAACAGTTTTGGTCCAGGGTTACAAGTTCAGGAGGTTACAATCCGATATGCCCGAACATCAAAAGGAACCAAGAACTTTGGGTTATAAACACACTTTTCAAGTTTCAACAGAATCGGATGGAAATTGAGACCCCTACAGTGTCCACAAGCTAAAAACATGATCTTTCGAACAATCAGGGGCCATAATCCATGAATTTACGGTCAAATACGCGTGAAAACGAACATTATACCAACAGCATACAGAATAGAATATAGAATATTGTATAAACGCCCTTACAATTTATCATCATATGGTAACCTGTCATTCTATATACAGGCCTTCCACTATTTATCATCATATTGTAACCTGTTATTCTATATACAGGAACCATTGTTATTGAATAAATTAACAATTCAAATTCATAATGTCAAATGAAATGAAATGAAATGGGGTTAAACGTCCTACTGTTTTGCTCCGAACTGGGTTAATGAAGACGGGCATACGCCATACAGTGTACTATGAGGTAAATTTTGCCCGGACAGCGGCACTACGGCCTACTCTTATATCGAATTCCAACTAATAAGGGACCTTTTGTGTGCGCACCACTAAGTACATGGGGCCTCGGTTTTCCGTCCCATACGAACGACAAGACAGCTTTTATTGTCAGCCCCTCCGTCCTGCATCACTGACAAGGGAGAACCACGCCGGAAAATCTGGATGAACTTTCTCGGCCAATGCAGGGATCAAACACCCGAACTCCAGGCTAGCGAGCCAGCGTCTTACCCACGTGATCCCCATTCATAATGTCACTGCAATTGATATTTTAAAAACTAAAGACAAATCTATTTAAAAAAGACTTTTTAAAGACTACCCAGAGCTATTTTAATTTCTAATCACATGTAATTTTATCTAAGGCCCCCCCCTTCCCAAACAGATGGAAAATAGGGTAGGTTCGGTAGGTAGGGTTTTTTTTTTCTTTTTTTTGTAATGTTACATTTTTAGATCTAGTAGATGTACCGTAGCATAATATTCTGTGCGAAAATCTTCAATTTTATGTTAGGTTGAGTTGGTGCCGAGGAACATGGTAGATTGGTGGATGGAATTCTTGGATAATTGTTTAAAATGTATCAGAGGCGAGATTATGATTTAAATATTCTCTTAGGTGGCAAATGGACATTTTAATCGTTCTGTGCTAAAAAAGAAAAAAAAAGCGTAGGGAAGGAACTCGCAATGAAAACTTAAAAAAATCATATCGTGCCGTCGCACGAAATAGGTCTGTAATAAATTTATTTGTCTTGTTTTAAATACCAAAGCAGATCCTATTCACCTGTTTGAAATATACGTTAACTTGTTTTTGTCCAATTTGCATGCCGTTACTTATTAGAAAGACCGCTGTGAGGATTATAACTTTTAGAAATGAGCAGTGGTAAATCTATACGAAACCTGTAGTCTCGATTTTCACGTCAGTTAGCAATCTCGCGTCAACAGTATGGCAGTTCTTAATAATAAATCGCTGTACAGTACTCGCTTATTCCGATCGGTAAATACCGATTCAAAGAACGATGACATTTATATTCATTTACAGCAACAAATAATATAGGCATTTTCACGAATATGGTAGGCTAAGCGTATTCTGAATGGTCGTTTGTTGAACAAAAAAGTTTTTTTTATTTCTCTTGACACTAAAAAAAAAATTGAGTCTGCAGGTTTTGTAATGGGTCGGTTGGGTTACCAGAAACAGAACATCATTTTTTTTGGCCTAAAAAACAACTTTCATAAAGATTATCAAGATTTATTTAAATTTCTAATCACATGTAATTTTATCTAAATCACAATTTTTATTTATATATTTGATCAAGTATGTTCATTGTTATCTATTTTTATATGTGAATGTATTATTGTCTTGATCTATAACATCTCTACATAAATAAGCATTTTTATTACATAAATTCTTTAGCCAACTTTCTGGTCATACACAATTACAACAACTCTGAATGAAACAGAATTGCTTTGGTCCCCAACAGCCTGTAGAAATTAATTGGGGTTAAACGTTCTACACCAAACTGGGCTAATAAAGACGGGTATACACCATACAGTGTGCTCTTATATCGAATTCCAACTGTCAAGGGATCTTTTACGTGCATGCCAATGTGTACACGGGACCTCGGTTTTCCGTCCTCTCCAAACGATTAGACAGCTGTCCTTGTCAGGCCCTCTGTCCTGCATCACTGACAAGGAGAAACACCCCGGAAAATCTGGATGAACTTTCTCGGCCAATGCAGGGATCGAACAACCGACCTCAAAGCTAGTGAGCCAGCGTATTACCCACTTGGCCACCCGTGATCCACCTGAATCCTGAAGAGTTTGCATAAGAACGAAACTACATGTGGTAGCTGCATGAGAAAAATCTGGTATGGCTACCAATCACATTTATATTTTGCTGGGTTGTTTTTTTATCTAGTATGAGTTCTCATGTGTTTTCGTAAAGAATTACGGCTAGCAAATGATTTACTACAAACATTACATTTATAAGGTTTTTCACCAGTATGTATTCTGATGTGGTCCTGTAGTTGACTTCTAGTGGAAAATGATTTACTACAAACATCACAATTAAAAGGTTTTTCACCTGTATGTATTCTGATGTGGTCCTGTAAATGACCAGACTGAGTAAATGATTTACTACAAACATCACATTTAAAAGGTTTTTCACCAGTATGAATTCTCATGTGTGTATAAAGATGACTACTTTCAGTAAATGATTTACTACAAACATCACATTTATAAGGTCTTTCACCTGTATGAGTTCTAATATGTCTATATAGATGACCACTCATAGTAAATGATTTACTACAAACATCACATTTAAAAGATTTTTCACCAGTATGAATTCTCATGTGTGACTGTAGATGACTACTATCAATAAATGATTTATTACAAACATCACATTTATAAGGTTTTTCACCTGTATGAATTCTCATGTGTTTCTGTCGATTACTACTCTGAGTGAATGATTTATCACAAACATCACATTTATATGGTTTTTCACCAGTGTGAATTCTGATGTGCTTTTTTAAGTTATAACCTTTAGAAAATGATTTACTACAAACATCACATTTATAAGATTTTACTACAGGATGAGTTCTTCTGTGCTTCTGTAGAATAATTTTCTTACTAAATGATTTACTACAAACACCACATTTATAAGGTTTTACTGGTGTATGCTTTCTCCTGTGATTCAGCAGACATCCACTCTTACTAAATGATTTACTACAAACATCACATTTATAAGGTTTTTCTCCAATATGAATTCTTATGTGTGACTGTGGAAATGATTTACTATAAACATCACATCTATAAGGTTTTTCTCCTGTTTGCCCTTGCTGACGACTAACATGTATTTCACAGTGTTTTTCTAAATCTGTTTCTAAATTAAATTCTTCATCACACAAATTACACTGATAAACAGTTTCAATATCATCAGTTTTCTCTTCTTTAACATGACAATATTCATCTACATCATCAGTTTTCTCTTCTTTAACATGACAATATCGATCTACATCATCAATTTTCTCTTCTTTAATGTGATAATATTCATCTACATCATCAGTTTTCTCTTCTTTAACATGCATCTTATTGTGTTTTTCTAAATCATCATATTGTTTAAAAATCTCATCACATACAACACACTGATGAAATGTTATAACATCATTAGTTTCCTGTAATATATAAATGTTACAACATCATTAGTTTCCTGTAATATATAAAAGTTATAACATCATTAGTTTCCTGTAATGTATAAAAGTTATAACATCGTTGGTATCCTGTAATATATAAAAGTTATAACATCGTTGGTATCCTGTAAGTTGAGGACAGCTATTATCTCTCTATTGATACCCTGATCTATGTAGTACAGTCGTCGCGTCTTGATTTTCGCGTTGCTTTTCTGTTTCCACGTATTGTGACCCTTCGTATCTTTAGACGAGCGAAGGGAATATAATAATTGTTAAACTGACAACGTCTACCTGAACATTATGTAAATGTTTTATTTACACCACAATACACACAATTATGCTGTATTCTGTTTAGTAATAAATTCACTTTGAATCGTTTTATAAACGTTAATATTATGAATGCTTTGTCTTTGTCTCTGAATGTCTAAGTGTTAATTTTAATTAAAAAGTTTTAAATTTCTAATTTAAAAAACTGCGGAATAAGATTAATTCATATCTGAATACAAATAAGGTGGGATGTAGCTGACTTGATAATATTAAAACATAAATTATTTCTGAACTTATTGTCTTAATCAGCACTTTCGTTGAGCGGTAATTCAACACAGAATGGTAAATAAAGATGTAGTAAATACTTTTTGGCTTATTCTATGACAATTATCCTTACATCAGGTGTTAAATCATAATATTATAGACTATTGACCATCATTTGCAAGAACTGTCACATCTTTTAATGTCATATGGAGCGTTGTATAAATTGATGAAAAGAGAACTGTCAAAATCTTGTTAAGTGTTGGTAAATGTTAACAAAAAGACTTGTTTCTAAATTTTGGATAGATTATTATTTATTTATGTTAGAATAGAGAGAGAGAGAGAGAGAGAAGCCACTCGACACAAACTAGGTCATTTCGGGACTAACATATGGTTTAATTTTATTTCAATAATTCGTGTAGGGGTCTTTAGCAGTGGGAGGAAACCGGAGGACCCGGAGAAAACCCACGAGGTCGGACAGGCAACCCTACTCCTTGTCACGTACAACCGGGGATTCAAAACCACGCCAGTCGACTCAATGATAGACTTTATGATACAGCGTGCGCACGCTAACCATGTTAGAATAATAAGCAGTTTGAGGGCTTGGTATAGAATTTATTACCTAAATACCCGAAATATAATTCTTGCATGGCAAATTGATTTCTATGGAGTACCATTTGCAAAACAATCAAACATTCAGCTGTCATACGTTCCAATCAAACATTCAGCTGGACATTAGTGTACATTCAGTCATGGTTTATTATTGTACAATTTAACAAAGATTAAACACTGTGATGAGTGTGGATAAATAAATATTGAATAAAATTTATAACAAAATATTTTAATCTAAAATCTACGTTCAATGTTTTATTGTAAGTGCATCTTTATGCTTCCAGACACAAAGTTTCAAAGGGTGAATTAAGAAGTCATAAAAATATAAACAATGTGTGTTCATTAGTCCTATAAAAATAGCTGAAAACCAATGGTACTTTATGATGGTACTCCATACAAAAAATCTAAAAGTAGTTCCTTGAAAAAAAGGGGGATATTCTAGTATATCTGTGAGACTTTGTGAATTCCCATGTTTTGTTGTTGACCCTGTAGTTGCACAGTGCTGAATGGTATAAGTTACAAATTCCAAAGTCATTATTTTTTTTATTTATTTTCATCCATTTCATCTCAAGCACATTTAGATACCAAAATACAAGCACCAAGGCTGTTGTGAATGATTTTTTGAGAGGAACCTCCATTTCAGATTCACCTATCTTCATTATGCGTTGTTTTGTTTAATACAAAATCACCTCACCGTCATTTTGTTAACAATTTCTGTTGTCTTTTTGTGAAGCTGTTCTGTCTCTTCTACAACTGCAACTCAAGAAAATAGCTAATCATTCAGTAACAAGTCTTCGGTGAAGTACAAAATACAACTACAAGTCAAGAAAATAGGCATTCATTCGGTAAACTAGTCTTCGGCCCAGAATAAAAGTGACGTCAGCTTCCGGTAGTAGGTTGTATACATGATAGAGTCCCGGATCTCTCCAACCCGAATAATTCACAAAGCCACTACTCCATTGGAACTACATGTACATTTCATTTAGATATAAGTTCTGATTTCATCATCTTTGGTTCTTTTTTCGAAATATCGCCTCTGGATTCTCGGATGTTTGCTTTATTCAAATGCAATTTCTTTTGCTAAGAAAATATGTTCTATTTGAAAATCCTGTCTAAATGGACATTAGGCGACATGTAAACCACCCGATAAATTCAAAACAGTAACATGTTTATGTCCTAATTATCCCAGCCACTTTAAAGATATATTACCCTAGATACTTTAAAGCTATATTACCACTTTAAAGCTATATTACCTTAGATACTTTATAGCTACATTACCTTAGATACTTTAAAACTATATAACCCTGGCAGTGCATAAATACCAGCTCCAAAATACCACCCTCATCCCTATTGCTTCTATACAAATGTAACATAGTGAGAGAGAGAGAGAGAGAGAGAGAGAGAGAGAGAAATGGGGTTTAAGTCCACTGACACAAACTAGGTCATTTCGAGACTAACATGTTTTTTTAAAATTTTAATTCAATAATTTGTTTGCGCGTGGATGTCTTTAGCAGTGGGAGGAAACTGAAGGACTCAATGACAGGCGCGCACGTGCTAACCATTCGACCAATACTTTTTAATTATAGTGATTCTACCTTATTAAAAGCTAATTTTGCAAATTAAATTAACTATTTAATTAATTTCGATGTTTTTATACTATTTATAGACCATATTTAATTCAAGCATTTAGATACCGTGTAAAGGTGTAAAAGATATCGTAACCCATTTAAAAAGGCCTCACGTAGATATGAAACAAAACATGGCAGGTAAAAACACAATCTGATTAAAATACAGATCTATATTTCGTTTTTTTTATACTTTCGATGACCTACACTACATGAACATCTGACAAGTTGTACTCAAAGGTTGTGTCAGGGGTCGTACACATGGATTTTGACATATGATGTAGGCATTGATTAATCAATCAGCGTTGGCGTTTCTGGTGGATTACCCACAGTTTCCTGCATTGGCCGAGAAAGTTAATTCAGATTTTCCGGCGTGGTTTCCCCTTGTCAGTGATGCAGGATGGAGGACCTGACAAGGACAGCTGTACGAGGGGCAGCCATTTTGTCCAACAGTTTTGGTCCAATTTTCACAAAATTCGAACTCGGTGTAATGGTGATATATTCGAAAGTCTTCTATAAATTGGATAATAATTGTGACCTCTAGTTGAACCACAAGCTAAAAACACAACTTGTCGTACAATCAGGGACCATAATTCAGAAGGTTATAATCCGATATGCATGAATATCAAAAGGAACCAAGAACTTTGGGTTATAAACACACTTTTCAAGTTTCAACAAAATCGGATGGAAATTGTGACCCCCTGAAATGAAATGGGGTTTAACGTCCTACTGTTTTGCTCTGAACTGGGCTAATGAAGACGGGCATACACCATACAGTGTGCTATGAGGTAAATTTTGCCCGGACAGCGGCACTACGGCCTACTCTTATATCGAATTCCAACTGCCAAGGGATCTTTTATGTGTACGCCAATAAGTACATGGGGCCTTGGTTTTCCGTCCCATCTGAACGACTAGACAGCTTTCCTTGTCAGCCCCTCCGTCCTGCAT
This sequence comes from Patella vulgata, assembly GCF_932274485.2. Classification (NCBI taxonomy): domain Eukaryota; kingdom Metazoa; phylum Mollusca; class Gastropoda; family Patellidae; genus Patella; species Patella vulgata. Next base: position 94,896,215 of record NC_065879.2, read on the forward strand.
CACTGACAAGGGAGAACCACGCCGGAAAATCGGGATGAACTTTCTCGGCCAATGCAGGGATCAAACACCCGAACTCCAGGCTAGCGAGCCAGCGTCTTACCCACGTGATCCCCATTCATAATGTCACTGCAATTGATATTTTAAAAACTAAAGACAAATCTATTTAAAAAAGACTTTTTAAAGACTACCCAGAGCTATTTTAATTTCTAATCACATGTAATTTTATCTAAGGCCCCCCCTTCCCAAACAGATGGAAAATAGGGTAGGGTCGGTAGGTAGGGGTTTTTTTTTCTTTTTTTTGTAATGTTACATTTTTAGATCTAGTAGATGTACCGTAGCATAATATTCTGTGCGAAAATCTTCAATTTTATGTTAGGTTGAGTTGGTGCCGAGGAACATGGTAGATTGGTGGATGGAATTCTTGGATAATTGTTTAAAATGTATCAGAGGCGAGATTATGATTTAAATATTCTCTTAGGTGGCAAATGGACATTTTAATCGTTCTGTGCTAAAAAAGAAAAAAAAAAGCGTAGGGAAGGAACTCGCAATGAAAACTTAAAAAAATCATATCGTGCCGTCGCACGAAATAGGTCTGTAATAAATTTATTTGTCTTGTTTTAAATACCAAAGCAGATCCTATTCACCTGTTTGAAATATACGTTAACTTGTTTTTGTCCAATTTGCATGCCGTTACTTATTAGAAAGACCGCTGTGAGGATTATAACTTTTAGAAATGAGCAGTGGTAAATCTATACGAAACCTGTAGTCTCGATTTTCACGTCAGTTAGCAATCTCGCGTCAACAGTATGGCAGTTCTTAATAATAAATCGCTGTACAGTACTCGCTTATTCCGATCGGTAAATACCGATTCAAAGAACGATGACATTTATATTCATTTACAGCAACAAATAATATAGGCATTTTCACGAATATGGTAGGCTAAGCGTATTCTGAATGGTCGTTTGTTGAACAAAAAAGTTTTTTTTATTTCTCTTGACACTAAAAAAAAAATTGAGTCTGCAGGTTTTGTAATGGGTCGGTTGGGTTACCAGAAACAGAACATCATTTTTTTGGGCCTAAAAAACAACTTTCATAAAGATTATCAAGATTTATTTAAATTTCTAATCACATGTAATTTTATCTAAATCACAATTTTTATTTATATATTTGATCAAGTATGTTCATTGTTATCTATTTTTATATGTGAATGTATTATTGTCTTGATCTATAACATCTCTACATAAATAAGCATTTTTATTACATAAATTCTTTAGCCAACTTTCTGGTCATACACAATTACAACAACTCTGAATGAAACAGAATTGCTTTGGTCCCCAACAGCCTGAAGAAATTAATTGGGGTTAAACGTTCTACACCAAACTGGGCTAATAAAGACGGGTATACACCATACAGTGTGCTCTTATATCGAATTCCAACTGTCAAGGGATCTTTTACGTGCATGCCAATGTGTACACGGGACCTCGGTTTTCCGTCCTCTCCAAACGATTAGACAGCTGTCCTTGTCAGGCCCTCTGTCCTGCATCACTGACAAGGAGAAACACCCCGGAAAATCTGGATGAACTTTCTCGGCCAATGCAGGGATCGAACAACTGACCTCCAGGCTAGCGAGCCAGCGTATTACCTACTTAGCCACCCGTGATCCACCTGAATCCTGAAGAGTTTGCATAAGAACGAAACTACATGTGGTAGCGCCATGAGAAAAATCTGGTATGGCTACCAATAACATTTATATTTTGCTGGGTTGTTTTTTATGTGTTCTCATGTGTTTTCGTAAAGAATTACGGCTAGCAAATGATTTACTACAAACATTACATTTATAAGGTTTTTCACCAGTATGTATTCTGATGTGGTCCTGTAGTTGACTTCTAGTGGAAAATGATTTACTACAAACATCACAATTAAAAGGTTTTTCACCTGTATGTATTCTGATGTGGTCCTGTAAATGACCAGACTGGGTAAATGATTTACTACAAACATCACATTTATAAGGTTTTTCACCAGTATGAATTCTTATGTGTGTATAAAGATGACTACTTTCAGTAAATGATTTACTACAAACATCACATTTATAAGGTTTTTCACCTGTGTGAGTTCTAATATGTCTATATAGATGACCACTCATAGTAAATGATTTACTACAAACATCACATTTATAAGGTCTTTCACCTGTATGAGTTCTAATATGTCTATATAGATGACCACTCATAGTAAATGATTTACTACAAACATCACATTTAAAAGATTTTACACCAGTGTGAATTCTCATGTGTGACTGTAGATGACTACTATCAATAAATGATTTATTACAAACATCACATTTATAAGGTTTTTCACCTGTATGAATTCTCATGTGTTTCTGTCGATTACTACTCTGAGTGAATGATTTATCACAAACATCACATTTATATGGTTTTTCACCAGTGTGAATTCTGATGTGCTTTTTTAAGTTATAACCTTTAGAAAATGATTTACTACAAACATCACATTTATAAGATTTTACTACAGGATGAGTTCTTCTGTGCTTCTGTAGAATAATTTTCTTACTAAATGATTTACTACAAACATCACATTTATAAGGTTTTACTGGTCTATGCTTTCTCCTGTGATTCAGCAGACACCTACTCTTACTAAATGATTTACTACAAACATCACACTTATAAGGTTTTTCTCCAATATGAATTCTTATGTGTGACTGTAGACTACTACTCTGTGGAAATGATTTACTATAAACATCACATTTATAAGGTTTTTCGCCAGTTTGCCCTTGCTGACTAACATGTATTTCACAGTGTTTTTCTAAATCTGTTTCTAAATTAAATTCTTCATCACACAATTTACACTGATAAACAGTTTCAATATCTTCAGTTTTCTCTTCTTTAACATGACAATATTCATCTATATCATCAGTTTTCTCTTCTTTAACATGACAATATCCATCTACATCATCTGTTTTCTCTTCTTTAACATGACAATATTCATCTACATCATCTGTTTTCTCTTCTTTAACATGACAATATTCATCTACATCATCAGTTTTCTCTTCTTTAACATCACAATATCCATCTACATCATCAGTTTTCTCTTCTTTAACAAGCATCTTATTGTGTTTTTCTAAATCATCATGTTGTTGAAAAATCTCATCACATACAACACACTGATGAAATGTTATAACATCATTAGTTTCCTGTAATATATAACAGTTATAACATCATTAGTTTCCTGTAATATATAAAAGATATAACATCAAACATGTTTCATTCGGCCGAATGACAGTGGACAAATTTTCTCTGCCGAATGATTCCGCTAGTGTGTCCACTGCTATGGCCCAATCAAACATTGGATTTTATTCATTACGGGCAAGGTAAAGTGAAAATTGTTGTTTCAAACTAGTCTTGACACCAACAACAAGGCTGAATATATTATTTACAATACGGTCTGTCATTGAGTCAACTGGCGTGGTTTCGATTCCCCGGTTATACATGACAAGGGGTAGGGTCGCCTGCCCAATCATGGTTACACCTACAGACAAAATGCTAAAAGTTGGGGACAGCTATTATCTCTCTATTTATACTCTGAACTATGTAGTACAGTAGTCGAGTCTTTTGATTTCCGAGTTGCTTTCCATTTTCCATGTAGTTTGCAATTTCCGCATCCTTGCTACCACGCGGTTAGAGTCCGTCATTGTTTTTTCAATGTTGAAAATGACCCCCATTTTAAATTCACCTCGTAAAAGATCCCTTGGCAGTTGGAATTCGATATAAGAGTAGGCCATAGTGCCGCTGCCAGGGCAAAATTTCCCTCATAGTACACTGTATGGCGTATGCCCGTCTTCATTAGCCCAGTATAGGAGCAGAACAGTAGGACGTTAAACCCCATTTCATTTCATTTTTAAATTCACCTATCTTCGTTATGTGTTGTTTTGTTTAATACAAAATCACCTCACCATTATTTTGTTAGCAATTTCTGTTGTCTATTTGTGAAGCTGTTGTAACACAGGATTGCTGATCTGTCTCTTCTACAACTATAAGTCAAGAAAATAGCTCTTCGTTTAGTAAACAAGTCTTCGGCCGAGAATAAAGTGACGTCAGCTTCCGGTAGAAGGTTGTATACATGATATAGTCCCGGATCCCTCCAACCCGAATAATTCACAAAACTACTACTTTATTGGAATTACATTTCATTTAGATATAAGTTCTGATTTCATCATCTTTGGTTCTATTTACGAAATACCGCCTCTGAATTCTCAGATGTTTGCTTTATTCAAATGCAGTTTGCATTGCTAAGAAAATATGTCCTATTTGAAAAGCCTCTGTCTAAATGGACATTAGGCGACATGTAAACCCCCAGTAAATTAAAAACAGTAACATGTTTATCTCCTAATTATCCCAGATACTTTAAAGCTATATTACCCAAGATATTTTAAAGTTATATTACCCCATATACTTTAAAGCTATATTACCCTGGCAATGACTAAATACCACGCTCGTCTCTATTGCTTCTATACAAATGTAACATGGTACGAGATTTTGGTACCACATACTTTTTAATTATGGTGATTTTACTATGAAACAAAACGTGGCAGGTAACAACAGAATCTGATTAAAATACAGATCTATATTTCGTTTCGGTTTTTTTTTCATACTTTTGATGGTCTCCACTACATGAAGATCTGGCAAGTTGTACTCAAAGTTCGTGTCAGGGAGACGTACGAGCGGCTTTTGACCCTATGACTTATCCCTCCCATCAACCAAAACGCCGGTAATATAACACCTCTTCCAGATCCTAGTGTAGTAAAGACAAGAAAAACGAAATTTTAAACTATAAAAACAAAACGAAATAGGATCTGTGTTTTAATCAGATTGGTAAAAACACGGTGTATAGAGAATCTCCTACCAGTCTTTTTTGATATCAAAAAATATCAACACAAGTTGATATTTTTTGATATCAAAAAAGACGAGTAGGAGATTTTATTTATCACCCAATCCCTTCTTACATGCACAAATAGATAAATATAATTCTTTGCTGTAGATTTCACTTTTACTGAACATTGTGGCGTAGTGATACATCATTTTTTTGACAGTAATTCAACCATTTCAATGTCCTTTATATTGACCTAGTGTTTCCATCAAGGTCAACTGAATAACAATAGTTTATTTTTAATAAAAAAAAAAGTTACTTTTAATAAGAAATGAACTGTTCTTTGAAAATAAAAAAAAGTAGTTCCTTTACAACTGACCAATCAAATTCATGTAAAGCGATATCTCCTTCAGTAGATTATGAAATATATCACACAAGCGATATCTACTGTAGAATGTATTATTGGGTGATAAATAAAATATGAGGATGATATTGAAAAGTAGAATGACGTAAAATGTAAAAAATAGTCTGAGACTGAGTTAACAGTAGCCTTCCATTTGTGATCTGTAAAACGGTTTTGATTATTATAGCCATGAAACTTTGGCCTGATTTTCGACTGAAAAGGGCTTAAAATTTGTGAGGAAACTGTTTGTTGAATTACGCCTTTTTCCTATATTTTTGAATTGTGAGATACCCTCTCACCGTCCCATATAATAACTTTTCAACTTCAACGGAATTATCAGTGAAATTAAATTCGATCGTTTGTCTGTTATCGCTCGTTACTTCAGTCAGTTATATAGAAGGACAACTCGTGTTTGTCATGTTTGGCGTCACTTCCCGTTTCTTCACGTGCTTGTTACACATCTCCCGTAGCAATGATCTCTGTGTTAAAATTATATTTGGAATGTATTTAACCAGTTCTATCACATATGTAATTATAACTGCCACCAATATTGTCCTTTAAATCAGATAATAATTGTGACCTCTACAGCGTCCACAAGCTAAAAACATGATTTTTCATACAATCAGGGGCCATAATCCATGAGGTTACGGTCCGATATGCGTGAATATCGAAAGGAATCAAGATATTTGGGTTATAAACGTGCATTTCAAGTTTCATCAAAATCAAATGGAAATTGTGACCTCTAGAGTGTCCACAAACTAAAAACGTGATTTTTCGAACAATCAGGGACCATATTCCAGGAAGTTACGACCCGATATGCGCGAATATCGAAAGGAACCAAGATCTTAGGGAGATAAACCTATATTTCAAGTTTCGTTGAAATTGGATAACCAGCAGCTGCCAGACAGGATATGCCCATATTTTGCAAGAGATGGATAGAGAACAAGCTAAAAAAGGATTTTTTTGTACAATCAGGGGCCATAATCCAGAATGTTATGGTCTTAAATGCGCAAATATGAAAAGGGACTGAGATTTTTTGGAATATAAAAATATGTTTTAAGTTTCATCAAAATCGGATAAAAACTATGACCTATAGAGGGCCCATAACCTTTGTATTACATATTTATACACAATTTGCGTACAAAGAGCGGCCATTTTGTTGGGCAGTTTCATTTCGATTTTCCCAAAATTCCAATTCAACCTTCATTATGGTGGAATGGTGATATATCTAAACAGTTTTCAAAATCTGAAAAAAAAATTGTGACCTCTAGAGAATCCACAAGCTAAAAATGCGATTTTTCGACCAATCAGGTGCCATAATCCAGGAAATTACATAATCAAGGCAATTACATTTGGATATGTGTGATTATAAAAAGAAATCAAGATCTTCATGACAAAAACATATATTCAAAGTTTCATCCAAATCGGATAAAAACTGTGGCCTCTACAGGGTCCACAAACTTGATATACCAGAGAAAGAGAGAGAGAGAAATGGGGCTTAACGTCCACTCGACACAAACTAGGTCATCTCGGGACTAACATATGGTTTAATTTTATTTCAATAATTCGCTTGCGCGTAGGGATCTTTAGCAGTGGGAGGAAATCGGAGGACCCGGAGAAAACCCATGAGGTTAGACAGGCGACCCTACTCCTTGTCACGTATAACCTGGGATTCAAAACTACGCCAGTTGACTCAATGACAGACTTCATGATACAGCGCGCGCACGCTAACCGTTCAGGCCCCCCCCCCTTGATATACCATATTTTTACACTATTTGCGTACAATTTTTTTCAGATTTTCACGACATTCAAACTCAACCATCATTAGTGTATAATAGCGATATATTCACAGTTTTTTTTTTAAATCTGATAAAAATTGTGACCTCTTTAGGGGCAACAAGCTTAAAACACGATTTTTCGTACAATCAAGGGCCATAATTCAGGAAGTTACGATCCGATATGTGCGAATATCGAAAGGAACCAAGATATTGGGGTTATAAATGAGCATTTCAAGTTTCATCAAAATCGGATCAAAATTGTGACCTCTAGAGTGTCCACAAGCTACAAATATGATTTTTCGTACAATCATTGGCCATAATCCATGAAGTTATGGTCCGATACATGCAAATATCAAAAGGAACCAAGATCTTTAGGAGATAGACCTATATTTTGTTGAAATCGGATAAAAACTGTGACTAGTAGAGTGTCCATAAGCAATTGTTGACGGATGGATGGATAGGGCCGACGACAATATACGTCCACATGAAAATGTGAGTGTATAAAATTTAGGGGAATTCCCTGCAATAACCTAATCTGTTTATCCAGACAGATCGAGAGAGAGAGAGAAATGGGGTTTAACGTTCACTCGACACAAACTAGGTCATTTCGGGACTAACACATGGTTTAATTTTATTTCAATAAAGTGAGATCGAGAGTGAGAGAGAGAAATGGGGTTTAACGTCAACTCAACACAAACTAGGTCATTTCAGGACTAACACATGGTTTAATTTGATTTCAATAATTCGTTTGCGCGTAGGGGTCTTTAGCAGTGGGAGAAAACCGGAGGACCCGGAGAAAACCCACAAGGTTAGACAGGCTACAATACTCCTTGTCAAGTACAACCGGGGATTCGAAACCACGCCAGTCGACTCAATGACAGACTTTATGATACAGCGCGCACACGCTAACCATTCAGCCATCCAACCTCCCGAGACAGATCGAATCTGTTTATTTAATTTAAACGATACAGCCAATAGGCTTGGGAGTTTATAGCCTTTTAGAATGTTATAAAAGGGTTAGGGTTAGGGTTGGGTTAGGGTTAATTTAAACGATACAGCCAATAGGCTTGGGAGTTTATAGCCTTTTAGAATGTTATAAATGTTTATATAGACATTTTAATATCACTGAAACTAGGTGAATTCCCTGCAATAACCTATGTTTATTTAATTTAAACGATACAGCCAATAGGCTTGGGAGTTTATAGCCTTCTAGAATGTTATAAAAGTTTATATAGACGTTTTAATATCACTGAAACTAGGTGAATTCCCTGCAATAACCTATGTTTATTTAATTTAAACGATACAGCCAATAGGCTTGGGAGTTTATAGCCTTCTAGAATGTTATAAAAGTTTATATAGACGTTTTAATATCACTGAAACTAGCTGAATTCCCTGCAATAACCTATGTTTATTTAATTTAAACGATACAGCCAATAGGCTTGGGAGTTTATAGCTTTCTAGAATGTTATAAAAGTTTATATAGACATTTTAATATCACTGAAACTAGGTGAATTCCCTGCAATAACCTATGTTTTATTTAATTTAAACGATACAGCCAATAGGCTTGGGAGTTTATAGCCTTTGAGAATGTTATAAAAGTTTATATAGACGTTTTAATAAAATAAAACCAAGTACGAACAATCCAAACCATAAGACAGAATTCGAAGTCCTAAAAAACGTTATAGGCAAAATAGTGTATTCAAGCAAAATAGTGTAATTAGCAAATGGACTGCTCCTCGTGTACAAAATACATGACAAACAGTGGAAACAGGTGTTCGGACGAGTAAGCTTACCCTGCCTGGCGCCACACCCGCCATAGCTGCATCCAAACTATTAGGCGAATTGCCGGTAAAATAGCGTGATTGGCTAATGAACTATCGGTATGCAAAATGCACGCGATGAACTGTGTTTATTGGTATGTGAATAAACAGGACAGTGTTCTTCTGGTTGCGACCCCATTCCAGAAACAAGCATCGGATTACGACTCCTCCACTCGACACAAACTAAGTTATTTCGGGACTAACACATGGTTTAATTTTATTTCAATAATTCGCATGCGCGTAAGGGTCTTTAGCAGTGGGAGGAAACCGGAGGACCCGGAAAAAACCCATGAGGTTGGACAGGCAACCCTACTCCTTGTCATGTACAACCTGGGATTCGAAACCACGCCAGTTGACTCAATGACAGACTTTATGATACAGCGCGCACACGCTAACCATTCAGCCATCCACCCCACCACTCCTCCAAGGACATCATTATTTACATATATTATTGTTTTACTTATTTGCTGGCTCGCAGCCTGGAGGTCGGGTGTTCGATCCCTGCATTGGCCGAGAAAGTTCATCCTGATTTTTCGCTGTGGTTCCCCCTTGTCAGTCATGCAGGAAGGAGGCCCTGACAAGGACAGCTGTTTAGTTGTTCGGATGGGACGAAAAACTGTGGTCCCGTGTACATATTGGCGTGCACGTGAAAGATCCCTTGACAGTTGGAATTCGATGTAAGACTAGTAGGTCGTAGTGCTGCTGTCCGGACAAAATTTCCCTCATAGCACACTGTATGGTAAATGCCCATCTTCATTAGCCCGGTTCTGAGCAAAACAGTAGGACGTTAAACCCTATTTCATTTCATTTACTTATTTGGCAACATATTGTTTACAATTTTACACCTAAATAAAAATTAAGAAAAGATGATAGGCAAAATGACAAGAGGTGTAGAGATCAGAGATTTATATTCTCTTCATGATTCATGAAAACATAGTCGGCCTTGACCCCACGAAAACTGCTGAGGTAGCGACTGAGGCTGTAGATTTATCTGCTTCGTTTGACGAAATCCTATTCAAAAGAAACAATTCAAATTGGAAACATAGAGAACAAAATACTATTATTGGAAACAAAAAATATAAAATTGCCGGTATTAGGTCTAAAACACGGAGTATCACAGGGATCAGTAATAGGTCGGATTCTTTTCAGCCTCTACTCATCACCTTTTGACACTAGAGATAAGGGAGCATAATTTATAGGTGACACCATCGAGCAGGCGGTCTCACGTGACCTCATTGTTTACCTTAAAGCATTATTTTCCTGTGCATTCATTACGCTCTGGTATGTTGACAAACGTTAGTTTTTGTCGTTGACATAGAATTTAATCCAATACGTGGAAACATGGTTCTCTTACTGAGGATAAGAACACGCGGAACGAAGTTTTTACTTGCAATGCCTGGTGGAAATTCTTTCAGCGAGGACACCCATTGTAAAGAAAGATGGTTTGTCATTCCATTAATACGCGGATGATTCACAGTTATTCTGTCTGTTGAAACCAGCGTCAAATGTGGATTTTATCTACACTAAATCTAATCTTGAAAATTATATTGATGATATTAGATGCTGGATGTCACAAAATTTCTAAAATTAAACAACGGAAAAACCAAATATCTTCTTATTAACATAATAATAAATCTAATGTTGCAAATTGTATTGCTGAACTATGAAAACATGAATATCTTATTATTGGCTTGAAAAGTGAATTACCCAAAGTTAATGATAACAATTTCAATAGGAACCTGCCTAATATCCTCATCAAAGTGGGCACATAATATCGGTGCAATATTTGATTGTAACACGAATGTGGAAGACCATGTCAAAAACATTTGTAAAAGTTGCTAATACACAATATTATCATACACACAATATCATCATACACCGACACACCCACACACAATATCATCATACACACACGCACGCACACACACACAATATCATCATACACACATGCACACACACAATATCATCATACACACACACACACACACACACACACACACACACAATATCATCATCATACACACACAATATCATCATCATACACACACAATATCATCATATACACACACAATATTATCATATACACACAATATTACCATACCCACAATATTACCATATACCCACAATATTATCATACACGCCATATTATCATATACACAATATTATCATATACACAATATTATACACAATATTATCATACACACCATATTATCATATATACAATATTATCATATATACAATATCATCATATACACCATATTATCATACACACCATATTATCATACACACCATATTATCATACACACAATATTATCATACACACAATATTATCATACACACAATATTGGCAAAATAGTTCATCTTTCCAAATGCAACTAGATGGTAGATGCACATTATGTATTACCCCTGTCTTATGCTGTCTACACTGGCTACTAATAACATACAGAATAGAATATAAAATATTGTATGAAGGTCCCTATAATTTAACATCATATGATAACAGCTCATTCTACATAACACCCCTATAATTTATCATCATATGGTAACAGGTCATTCTATGTACAGGCCTTCCACTATTTATCATCATATGGTAACCTGTCACTCTATGTACAGGCCTTCCACTATTTATCATCATATGGTAACCAGTCATTCTATTGTACAGGCCTTCCACAATTTATCATCATATGGTAACCTGTCATTCTATGTACAGGCCTTCCACTATTTATCATCATATGGTAACCTGTCATTCTATATACAGGCCTTCCACTATTTATCATCATATGGTAACCTGTCATTCTATGTACAGGCCTTCCACTATTTATCATCATATGGTAACCTGTCATTCTATATACAGGCCTTCCACTATTTATCATCATATGGTAACAGGTCATTCTATATACAAGCACCATTGTTATGGAATAAATTAACAACTGAAATTAATAATATCACTGCTATTGCAACTTTTAAAAATAAAGACATATTTATTTAAAATAATTATCAGAAATTTGTTTGGCCCATGCTAACGTTTAGTATACAAAAAGTTTAATATCATGGATTTAACTGTTCAAATTATGAAAAAACATTGAAAATCAAACCTTAAACTCTGTGTATCAATCCGAAGTCAATCGAAACAAGGCGTAAACATGGTGTATAAATATAATATCAATCAGATGATAACTATGGTCATAAAGCATCCACAAGATTTTTCAAAGTGATCGGGGCCATAACTCTGACAGCAATTATCGGAAATCATTGAAAATCAATAGGCTTCTCCATCTCATGAACTGAACCACTGTATTTAAATTTAAAGTAAATCTAATATTAACCTTAGTCCCTAGAGTGTCCACGGATGGAAGGGGTGACGACAATATATGACTACATTTCAATGTGGGCGTATAAAAAGACTTTTACACAGTGTTCCATTAATATGGATTATCCAGCCAGAGCTTTATTATCTTGTCTTGATCTATAATATGTCTTTGTAAAGCGCGCATAAGCACATTTATTTGGCAGATCATTTTTTACTTGTAAATAAATCAGCAAGACTTTTGTCTTTTGGAGATCGACCTTTTTCCGACCAGGCACCGAAATTATGGAATTTTTTACCTTTTAATATAAGATGCTGCAGAACAGTAGGACGTTAAAACCCTTTCATTTAATTTAATTAGCCCAGTCGTAGCAGAACAGTAGGACGTTAAACCCCATTTCATTTCATGTAAATGTCAAAAGATAAGGGCAGTAAAATGTTTATTTAGATACAAATTCAAACGATTTTACCGTCCAGACGCCCAAATTATGGAATTCTTTACCATTTAATATAAGATGCTGCCCCAATTTATTCTCTTTTAAGTCACTTCTTAAAACATTTTTGTTATAGAAAGCCTTTAACTTATAATTCTGTTCTACCCTTAAACCCATTTGTGATATCAGATTTTATTCTAAGCTAGCCTGTTGTATTTTACTTCATAGTTTTATTTAGTTTTCTTATAATTATGTATATTTATTTTTATTACATATTTTATTGAATTGTATTGTACAGCGCATTTGAACACGCTTTGTGGAAGATAGCGCTCTATAAATGTTAATAATCAATAAATAAATAAATAATAAAATAGAGACTACGCAAATAAGCATTTTCATTACAGCAGACATGATTTTTTCCCGCTTTAAAGCGGATTTTCGCTTTTTGTCCCGTCTGGTTCTGATTTTTAGCGGTCGGTTCCGATTTTTGACAAAGCTTTTGTTACGATATATTGTTCCGTTTTAATTCAGGCACCTTGTTTCAAAAGCGTAATATCATAATAAAAAAATCATTAATTTTTTCCTGACGAATTTCTAACTGGTTAACTCCAAAATATCTATCCATAACTTTAAAATCTGCTAACCGGATGTCCGCGATGTAAACATTAACAGTACGGTACCGTAGACTCACGCGAGATTGAACGAGATCGCCTGTCACTGTGTACAAGTAACATAGAGTTTCTCTATCGTAACATATCTATGATTGTACGTAATCGTCGTCAGTTCTTTTTTTAAGGCAAATGCTGGTAGTAACTGATTTACTACAAACAGCACATTTATACAGTTTTTTGTCTTGTATGAATTCTGACATGTATCTTAAGATTCCCTCTCTGACTAAATGATTTACTACAAACATCACATTTATAAGGTTTTTCACCAGTATGTATTCTGATGTGGTCCTGCAGTTGACCAGTCTGACTAAATGATTTACTACAAACATCACATTTATAAGGTTTTTTGTCAGCATGAATTCTAATGTGTTGTTGTATATTACTACGATGAGTAAATGATTTACCACAAACATCACATCTATAAGGTTTTTCTCCGGTGTGAATTCTGATATGTCCTTGTAAGTCATAACCTCTATTAAATGATTTACCACAAACATCACATTTATAAGGTGTTTCTCCAGTATGAATTCTCCTGTGGTTCTGTAAACTAAAATTCTCACTAAATGATTTACCACAAACATCACATTTATAAGGTTTTTCACCTGTATGAGTTCTGATGTGGTTCTTTAGATGGCTTCTAGTAGTAAATAATTTACTACAAACATCACATTTATATGTGTTCTCCCCTGTGTGTATTCTCATGTGTACTCGTAAGTCATAACCTCTAGAATATGATTTACCACAAACATCACATTTATAAGTTTTTTCTCCATTTTGCATTCTACCATTCTGACTAAATGATTTACTAAAGGGTTTGTCTGCGGTATGAATTCTGATGTGCATCTTTAGATTACTGTTTAAAGTGAATGATTTACTACAAACATCACATTTATAAGGTTTTTCTCCTGTTTGCCCTTGCTGACTAACATGTATTTCACAGTGTTTTTCTAAATCAGTTTCTAAATTAAATTCTTCATCACACAAATTACACTGATAAACAGTTTCAGTATCATCTTCAGTTTGACAATAGCCATCCACAAGATCAGGTTTCTCTTCTTTAACATGACAATATTCATTTACATCATCAATTTTCTCTTCTTTAACATGACAATATCCATCTACATCATCAGTTTTCTCTTCTTTAACATGACAATATTCATCTACATCATCAGTTTTCTCTTCTTTATCATGCCAATATCCAACTATATCATCAGTTTTCTCTTCTTTAACATGACAATATTCATCTACATCATCAATTTTCTCTTCTTTAACATGACAATATTCATCAATATCATCAGTTTTCTTTTCTTTAACATGACAATATTCATCTACATCATCAGTTTTCTCTTCTTTAACATGACAATATTCATCTATATCATCAGTTTTCTCTTCTTTAACATGACAATATCCATCTACATCATCAACTTTCTCTTCTTTAACATGACAATATTCATCTACATCATCAGTTTTCTCTCCTTTAACATGACAATATTCATCTACATCATCAGTTTTCTCTTCTTTAACATGACAATATTCATCTATATCATCAGTTTTCTCTTCTTTAACATGTATTTTATTGTGATTTTCTAAATCATCATATTGTTGAAAAATCTCATCACAAACAACACATTGATGTAATGTTTTAACATCATTAGTTTCCTGTAATATATAAAAGTTATAACATCATTAGTCTCCTGTAATATATAAAAGTTATAACATCATTAGCTTCCTGTAATATATAAAAGTTATAACATCATTAGTTTACTGTAATATATAAAAGTTATAACATAATTAGTTTCCTGAAATATATAAAAGTTATAACATCATTAGTTTACTGTAATATATAAAAGTTATAACATCATTGGGCAAGACTGGCAATGTGCATGTCAATTTACCAAATCTTGCCCAAGCCAGATTACGCCTTTCATAGAAATATTTCTATGACACGTCTAATCAATGACATCACATATTTTTGAAAATAATTTTACACTTTTCTGTTCTTTCTTTTTTAAACAAAATTAATCATACAATTTAGATCTAAATCAAAATCAATTCGGGAAAACGAACGGGGCCAGACATATTCCATGAGTCATGTCCAACAATGACGCCATATTCTTATCGGGAGATGCCATATTCTTATCGGGAGAGCATGCGCAATAAATACTAGCGGTGTTGATTGGAATAACCAGACGCTAGGTCCCAAATATTAGGGATTTATCCCCTTTAAATAGCGTGTGCCAACCGAAAAAGGGACGTAACTCCTTTTTCTTAATTGGCTGTAACAAATATGGCGCGAAAAGTAGGTCTTGCATTACGGCCTCGTGTCGGTTCTCTGCAACTGATACGGGTTCCATTCAACCGAAAACAGTTAGTTAAGATGTCAAGGTTGTTCCACATGGACATTTTGTCACACCTAACAAGGTAAGAATATTTTTTTTCTCCGATTGAAAAGTTTGAAATTTCTTTGCTTTTTTCATGGAAGATACTGAGTGGAAAAAACTTTGCTAAATTATGGATGAAATATTCCTTTATAAGATCCATCTTCATTTATTTCCATAAGTCGACGTAAAAGTCGTAAATATTCAATTTTTGTGAGGTGACCGAAATTTTATCGGCCATATTGTCTTGGCTGAAGGCGTGCCAAATGTAATCTCTATCATTCAGACGAATATTTCCTGTACGCTTTGCACTATGAGGTACTGGTGACCGAGACTATATCAAATTACAGTTAGACGACTGTTAGACACGCGCAAATGCGACTAAATAATTGAAATATTAACAATTTTAATTCTTTGAGTCTGAATTTGTTATTTACGAAAAAAATCTAAAAAATAAAATTAGTTTGAATCGTGTGCTTTATCAATTTCAGTAGTATGGTATAAAAATATTCTTCATCTATACTAATATTTGTCTGCCCCGAGTCTGAAATTTGGGGTATAGGAGTAGCTCGGACCGGGGAATAACATAGGCCAGGTGGCGTTAGTCTACCACTTCCGGTTTCGGGGTTATGACCCCCGGGCTGTTCGGGGTTGGCGGCTACACTAGGTCTGCCCCGAGTCTGAAATTTGGGGCATAGGGGTAGCTCGGACCGGGGAGTAACATAGGCCAGGTGACGTTAGTCTACCACATCCGGTTTCGGGCATTCTGCTAGTATAGTATATCACGGCGTAGTTCAATTCCATCCATGTTTAATCATATTTAGGCCTACTATAATTTTTCAGGTTGCTGGAGCTTGGTAAAAGATTTGATTGAAATTTAGCTGCCTTATTGTTTTTATTGTTATTGGTATAGTTTATTAGGCTACAGGTTTTGTTTGTATGGCATATGATGGTCATTTGTCAAGTTTTATTTTTTGTTATTTTAAAATTGTAAAGCATATAAAAATGTTATTTTATAATTATTCAGAGAAAACTTAAAATTCTGGTTTGATTTTATCATTTCAACATCAGAAAGAAAACCAGTTTCTAAGATTTAATATGTCTTTTTAGTTATTGTGATATTGTTATTTTTTCCAACTCCAGTCAGAAATAGACCAATTTCCTTTAATTTTATCCCAATTAAAAACGATCAAAATAGTTTTATTGTTGATTTTAACTTAGTAAATATGATGTAGACATATGTACTGTACATGTAACTGTTTTTTGTTCCTTACGATTCATTTCCTTTTATTTAGTTTCATATTTTATTTGATATTTCATAACTGGTCAAAGAAAACATAGGCCTACTTCCTAGTTTGATTTTATTATTCTATAATCAGAAAACCAATTTTCAAGATCTAATGATTTTTTTTTTATGATTTTGTTTAATATTGTTATTTTTATTACTTTTCTGTACGAAATATTGCTGATTTCCTTTAAATTTTGTCCAAATAAAAGGTAAAAATAATATTTCTGTGGTAGATTTCAGTACATGTGTATATCTAGCACATGTGAGTAAAATTTGAGCCTGTACCAAAGTCATTCAGTCAGTCAAAATATTATTTTATCATTTTTGCCCGTTTTTTACAGAATTTTGGTAAATGCTGCTTACCTATGGGTATATAAAACCAGCTACAAAAATAAAAGTTCTGAACCGATTTTGACAATTTAAACAGATTAATGGTTCTCATAATTTTTTCAAACTGTGCGCAAAATTTCAGGTCTCTAGATCAAATATTTAATTCTGGTTGGCACATGCTACTTTAAATAATAATAATAATGCTTTATTACACAACTGCATGATATATACACGAGTATGGTAAAGCATACAATACAAAGTACAATACAATAATAAACATCAAAGAACTTAGAATAAGGTTTACAGAGGTTTCTAAAAGTATATTAAATTATATTACTAATGCTTTTAAGGTATATTATATTAGGCCTTACATATATAGCAAATGGTATTTAATGTCTGTTCTTAAACATTTCATATACGAATGTTGCAACATCTTGTATACATTTATCATCGTTCATTATATGCATAATAGAATCATTCAAACTAGTTTTATTGTGGGCGGAGCAATGGAGAAGAACGTGCGTTTCAGATTATTGTGGGCGGAGCAATGGAGAAGAACGTGCGTTTCATCTTCTACTTCTCCGCTAGTACAATTTTTACAGGTCCTCTTATCCCTGGGGACAAAAAGTTTTTTTTATGCCTTCCTGTCTCTATTTCAAGATTATGTGCACTGAGTCTAAACTGGCTCAGTGCCTGGCGTTTTTGTTCATCTGGTAGATCCAGGTATTTCTCAGTATCATAATCTGTCTTAATTTTATAATAAAAATCATTTTTTGTGTTAGTTGTAAGGCAATTATTTAAGTTCTTAACAGTTTGTCCTTTTTCAAGACTGAACATCAATATCCCTCAATCTTTGTTTGAACATCTGTAGAAAAGCGTCTGTATTGAAAGACTGAGAGATAGGTTGTTCATACAATCCACCCAGTCCAGTCTCCTCTAAAACATATCTAATTTGATTACTCCATTTACTGCTGACATTTTTCATTTCATCCAGAGCAGACTGAAGTAGGGGGTTGGCTTGTTTTGATTTTGATTCGATCCATGTCTTGACCAGCCTGTATTTAACATCAAGAAGAATCGGAAACCGACCAACTTCAGCTAATACAGCAGAGTTTGAAGTTTTATTATGAACATGCAAAAAGTGTTTACAAAGATTTAACTGCAGCTTTTCAAGCTTGTAACAGTTTGTATGGTTGGATGTAATATGATCGCCCCAGGAATCGCATCCATATAATAGTATGGGTTTGACTAGGATATCAAATAGTTTTATTTTAATGTTCAAAGATACATCAAAATTTGAAAAGGCTTTTAAAATTTTGAAAAATGCTTTCAATGCTTTATCGTTTAAATTGTCAACGGCTCTAGTTAAAGAACCAGAACATCGTATAATAACACCTAAGTATTTGTATTCTTGAACAATTTCTAGGCAGTTTCCATTAATATTGAATTTGTCAAAAAGTTTTCTTCTTGATTTATTAAAAATCATTACCTATGTTTTTTTAATGTTAATTTTAAGTCTCCATTGCTTGCAATATTTATCAACTATATTTAATGAGGTTTGTAAACCACTACTTGATAAAGAAAACAAAAAAATATCATCAGCATATAGTAATGCAGGAACAGGGGTATCATTTAATTTAGGGACATCAATAGAATGATTTAAAACATATGGAAGCTTGTCAATAAAGATGTTGAATAATAACGGACTAAGGTTATTTCCTTGCATGACACCTACTTCATTCATAAAAGTTTCACTTAGTGTATTTCCAACTTTGACTTGTAGTTGGGTATTATGAAACATATTTTTTAAACATTTATAAACATTACCATTTACACCTAAATCTAATAGTTTGTAGAAAAGACCTTCTCTCCAAACTCTATCAAAGGCTTTATTAAAATCAATGAAACAAACATAAAGGCATCTATTCTTCTTGAAACACTTATCAATTAAAGCTCTTAAAATTAAGATATTGTCAGAGGTTTTATAATGTTTTCTAAAGCCACACTGGAAGTTAGAGGGAACATTAACACTATTTAAAAACTGGGTTAACCTCTCAGTTAATATACTAATAAATAACTTTCCAATACAGCTTGTTATTGTAAGACCTTTAAAATCATTCGCACTCTGCTGTGATTTGACCTTAGGGATCGGTACAATATAACCTTCTTCCATCTATGTTGGAAAAAACCATGCCTTAAGCAACTATTAAATATTTCCACTAACTTTAGTGAGATATGGGTTTTAAGCGCCTTAATAATTTCATTGCTTATTCTGTCTAATCCTTCACTCTTCCCACTCTTTAATTTTGTAATGTGAATGTGAACCTTCTTGAGACTAATAGGCTCATTTAACGTATTAGAATAAGCTCCTGTTTGTTCCAAATCTTTCAGTTTTTGTTTGATATCAATCATGAAGTTATTATCGAAAGAATCAGTAGAATTTGCATCTATTTTACCCAAGGCCTGGAAGTGAGATTTCATGGTTTTGGGATCAAAAAAAGTTGATTGATCTTGTTTGTCTTTAGCCAAATCATCAAGTTTACTGATAACGTCCCAGAAGAGTTTTGGATTAGACTTATCTAAATGCTCAAGTTTAGTAAGTAATTCATCTTTGAATTCACGCTTCTTAGATTTAATCAGTTTCGTGTACTCATGTTTTAACCTATAATATGTTTGACGTACCGTTGGGTCATTATGAAATTTTTCAAAAGTTTTAGCATATTGCGACAGACGTCTTCTCATTTGTACACATGATGTTTCAAACCATGGTTTAGCATTTTTATTCCTTTTCTTGAGTATTCTAGGTTTTAAACATTTTAAGCAACCAGTTTTTAGAACTGTTTCAAGTTGTAATACATTGTTGTTAATGTCAATTATGTCATTGGTAGTTTGAAAATTTAAGGATTTAATTAACTCATTTGCATTAAAATATTCTTGCAATGATGTTCTTGATTCAGCTTCCCACTTGAAACATAAAAGACTGAAGGGTATATTTGAACTCCTTACAGTGGAAGCACTAATACAATATTTCACATCAAATATAAACCAGATCAGACAATGATCTGAATAGCTAGAAAGTGGACAAATTCTGAAGCTAGAAATTTTTTTATACAAGGAATCAGAAACAATTGTATAATCTACAACAGAACGACCGTTATACTGGTAAGAGGTATATTCACCAAATGAATCGCCAGGGGTTCTACCATTGAGTATACGAATTCCGGCCTATTTGCAAATATCAATTAGTCTCTGACCTTGGTTATCTTTCTTTTTATCTTTGTTGTATCTACGTCTGCAGTTGTCACTTACATAGTTGTTATATAATTGTACATATGGTGAATGCGAGTCATTTTCTACAAAGTCCGCACATTCACCTGTCCTGCAGTTTAGATCACCAGGGCTGGCCACGAATAAATTGATGGCGAGCAGATGACTGCTCACGCAAATTTAGGTTTGGGCGAGCAAGGCGAGCAATAAAAATTGCTCACGCAAAATGTTGTTTGCGTGAGCACACATTTTGTAACATTGTTTCAATTTAAAATCATTAAGAAAATTGCTATTCCTGGCACAAAGTTTGCAGTAAACATGTGTGACCATCGCTTTCTGTTTTTGACAGTCATACGTACTCTTCTTTATTAAAACCAATTTCCATATGGATTTCTTCACCCCATGAAATAAATGTGGATAGGGCAATCAGGTTGCCTTTGGCCATTATTACGCTTAGATTGAAAATTATACGACTGCACAATGGAATAAAAACCGAAGTTCTGATAAAATAGGAAATACCGATAAAATATTAGTTTGAAACGTGTTCATTTAGCGTGAATGCCAAATGCCGGATGTAAACATTCTTTACCTTTGACTCAATTATCACGTGTTTGTTACTGGTGTTCGTAGGAAAACCAGTCATGACGTTTTAGTAACACAAGTTGCGAGTAACTTTATTAGCCAATCAAATTTCAGGAGGAAATGCCGCGTGCAGCTGGGTGAATCTCAGTTTGACAGACGAATTTATGACGTTATTGACATTGTTGGGTTAGTTTCGGCAATAAACTTGTCAATATTTTGATTATTTTTACAGGGTTTTCTTAAAATTTTGCGCGAGCAAAGACTGCTCGCGTAAAAGTAGATTTACGCGAGCACAGCGCGAGCAATTGCTCGCGTCTCGTGGCAAGCCCTGGATCACCACTTATAATGATGTCACCCTTAGTACTAAAATCAATTATTTCATCGTTTAATATTTGAATAGTATCATGTTTGGAACCTGTTTCATATAGTGTTGATGAGACAGGTATACTGTATACACATGCCATGAAAATATCATTGGGTAGTTTAAAAAACTCTTTTTTAAATTTTATCCAAATGATGTCGTCACTACATGATTGAAAGTGGTCAATACCTTTAAATATCTTATCTTTTATATAGACCAAAACACCACCTCTTCTGGCTGTTTTTCTATAGGAATGGAAAAATTTATAGTTTTCAATACTTAATTCACTTTCTGAGTTAGTCCAAGTTTCCAACAGACATATAACATCAAACTGGTTGATATGCTTGTTGAGAAAGTTGGGGTCACTCAGTTTATATCGAATTCCAACTGCCAAGGGATCTTTTACGTGCACGCCAATGTGTACACGGGAATGATTGGTTGGATTTGACTTAATAAATCATTTAAATAAAACGATCGTTAGCCTATGTGTTGTTTTGTTCAATCCAAAATCACCTCACCATTATTTTGTTAACAATTTCTGTTGTCTATTTGTGAGACTTTTCTGTGACTGAATGATGATTGTTTATAAAAACACAACAGGGGATTGCTGATCTGTTTCTCTTCTCAAGTAAAGAAAATCGCTGTTCAGTGAACAAAGTAACGTCAACTTCCGGTAGAAGGTTGTATACATGACCCAGTCTCGGATCTCCCCAACCCGAGAAGTTCACAAAAATACTATCTCCTTTGAAATTCACTTCATTGAATTTTGATTTTATTATCACTGCTTTTTCTGCATAAATATCGCCTCTAAATTCTTGGATGTTCGTTTTATTTGAATGTCTGTGTGCACATGCGCAGAAATGGTATTCTCAAAATTTGCATTGAGAGAACCGAACTCTCAAACGGAGACTGGTAACGACTCTATCCTGTTTATTCTTTCCTTTTTACGGCCCCTATGAGAGTCGTATATTACCGGTACGGCTAAATAGCAATGCGCACTTGCCCAGCGAAATGGGATAAATAGCTCTTTGGCCATTTTTAAATAGTTTTAATCTTTCCTCTTGGATGTCCTTTCTAACTAATACACTATTCCTACATGCTAATGTTTCACCATTCTGAACATCTGAGACTCGCTACCTGCGGAGAAGTATCTCAGACACAGTCAATAGCCATGATATCCATATCACGTGATCTACACATCACAGGTCATGAGGTCACCAACACGTTAAATTGTAAACAATAGGTTTATCTTCAGCATTGTGTCCTTTGCACCTATAAAAACTATATAATTCGTACAGTCCCAACGTGTTCTCTCTTCTTCCAATGATTTTTCACAAAAATAACATCTACAACTCATAGAATTGACGTTGTCTTCAATGACAGCGTCTGCGAATAGTTGGCACTATTTTGTGCGTCGGTCGTGTCTATTTCAGATATACACAATCAATTCTATTGATGTTTTTGCATTGTGATTGACTAATAGTTAATTTATTTCAGTTCTAAAACAAATATTTTAAATTTTAACGCAAATTTAGAAAATAGCCAAATTCTGGCTGGGATTACTGAGCAAAATGGCCATTCACTGTATACGTGCGAAAAAAAAGCTAGTCACCAATTAATTTTCATACGTTAGTTACGTACGATGTTTCACATCATTACAGGTTTATGGTTGGTTTATTCTGATTAAAACACAGATCCTATTTCGTTTCATTTTTATAGTTCAAAATTTCGTTTGACTTGTCTTTACTAAAACTAGGATCGGGAAGAGTTGTTATCATTGACATGCTCTGAATGATGAGAGCTATTAGCCAATGAAACGGTCTGTTACGACGAGCTTTAGCTGGCTTTAGGCGTGTTTTACACAGAACTGTGGGTAATCCACTAGTAGCATCAATGCTGATTGGTTAATCAAATGTCTGACATCATAGGGTCAAAAGCCGCTCATATGACCCCTAGCGCTACATATCGCTACAACCGGTCAGATCTTCATGTAGTGTAGGCCATCGATAGTGTATTTTATTCAGATTGATGGCTGACGAATCATGAAGAATGTAAAGTGTATTCAAGTTAATATCAATATTGGTGCTGAAAACTTGAAATCAGCAAATAGGCTTCAAATACATTTGAAGAGCCCCCAGGAAGAACAATCTAAGTCACTTTTTCAACGAACCCCAGTTAATGGCGCCATCTGGTAGCAAATTGTATAAGCTTTATGTGGAACAATCATTTTCAGGTAAAAACGATCGGAGTCACATCGAACCGAGGCCCTTCTGAAATGACCTCCCCGACATTTACGGCCATCACCATTTATTTGACCTTAATTTGGCTGAAAAGTGGAAGTCAGTTGTTGTACTGGAAATTATGATTCGTATTAAACATTTTGAAGTTGTAATTAAACCCACTCGTTGTTCTGTTAGCATCAAACATTCTCGTCCAAAAGTCTGTTTTGCCTTTTATGCGAAAAGACAAAAAATGTGACTTTGATCATTCTTCGCCTGGACTCTTCAATTGTATCTCAGGTTCTTCCTCGGGTTAAAATGGATCCACTGGATTCTTCATTTCTCTCTATATCAATCCATAATAGATAAACTTGCTATATTCAGACTAAAGCTCCCAGCCCCTCCCTTCTCAGTCCTAACCCTAATCCTAGCTTCCCTTCCCTCCCTTCTCAGTCCTAACCCTAGCTTCCCGTCCCTCCCTTCTCAGTCCTAACCCTAACCCTAGCTTCCCATCCCTCCCTTCTGAGTAAAGAACAATAAAAAATCTTCTGTATGAAATGAGGTTTAACATCCTACCGTTCTACTCCCAATGGGTTGATGAAGTCGGGCATATACCATACAGTGTACTATGAGGGAAATTTTGTCCAGGCAGCCAATTTCAAGTACCAAGGGGTCTTTAACATGCACACTAATACATTGTCCTGTGCCAGTCCTCTGCCATGTGCCACCGATAAGGGGGAACCATGCGGGAAAATCCTAATGAATTTTCTCGCTCATCGCAGGATCTCCAGGTTAATGAGTCAATGTGAAAATTTTGTCTGTTTTGTATCCGTTCATTTTCATTCAACTTCTTAAACAAACTAAGAGTCCAGTGTGAAAGCCAGTTATCGACCTTCTGGTCAAGTTAGATAAACACCTAAGCTCGTGCATTGACCTCTCGGTAGACAACTGTGCACGAGCTCAATTAACTTGAAACCTCCTGTCCCAGTCGATAACCCTTACATATTCTTTTTACAGACAGAGTTTTTGATAAACGAAACGTAGCCGGAGCTTCCGGGCTTATATCAGTATGAAGGGTAATTTGAGGAATACACACAGCAGTTGTTTAAACGTACATTATACAAGAGCTAAATCTGCCTTTTGCAGGTCTTTCTTTAGGCCTAAAATGTTGTCTAAATTATTAATTAGACATTAATTAACTTATCCAGATCATAATCAACTCTCGACGCCATCGCTAGTCTGTGATATTTAGCGGATTGGAATACATTTTGTAAAGGCTGATTAAATGTAAACGTAGATAATTGAGACTTTGTTTTTTATCCTATAGACTTTAGTAATGATGATCGAGACTAGCCTAAAATTCAAAGCTAATATCTCGGTTCTGAATGAAGCGATTTGACTGAAATTTTCAGCATATTCTATTTACGTTATCTATTTTTTAACTATTATAACAAGAACTGTCGACTCTTTATCTAATCTCCCATAATTCCCCCATAAACACTTTATTTACAGATCAAAACAAAAAGATTCGATGAAAACCAAGAGAGAGAGAAATGGGGTTTAACGTCCACTCGACACAAACCAGGTCATTTCGGGACTAACATAAAGTTTAATTTTATTTCAATAATTCATAGTGGGAGGAAACCGGAGGACCCGGAGAAAACCCACGGGTTTGGACAGGCAACCCTACTCCTTGCTACTTACAACTGGGGAATCAAAACCCTGCCAGTTGACTCAATGACAGACTGTATGATACAATGCTCACGCGCTAACCATTCAGCCATCCAACCACCCATGAAAACCAAACAGATTCGATAAAAACTAAGAAAAAGAGTGAAAAGATAAATACACATATATTACAAACATGCTAAGAAAATAAAATCAAAATGGAAAAAAAGAATACAAAAAAAACATAAATAATCGAAATGAACTAAATAGAGACATTTACAGTGGCGGCACCAAGGGGGGGCAATGGAGGGCATTTGCCCCCTCCCCCATAAATCTGGTCTGCCCTGATAAGAATACTGTCAGACAGCATTTCCGACAATCTATTTTTCAAAATGTTGGGGGGGAAGGTCCCCCATACCCTCCATAAGGACTCCATACTTTGGCGCTCGTGGGTGGACTTCGTCGAGGTTCGCAAGTCTGTTCGTTTGACACTGTACCTCAATGATCAGTGCCTGAAATACTGCCAGGCTGCATTTTTGGCAGCCCGTTGTTCAAAATTTTCTTGGGGAGAAGAGTTAAAACTTTCGACTTTGCCCCAGCTTTGCCCCTCCAACCACCGACGGCTGGCACCGCCACTGGACATTTAGCAAACATAACAGAAAGAAAACTAGAAAATTAAACATACATGTACCCTGGGAAAGGTGTTTCAATAATTAAGAAAAACCAGACACCACAATAAATATTGAGCAGCAGGGAAAAACTAAAGATATATGAATTATTTACAAGTTAATGAAATTCCTATTACACAAATTATTAATTAAGCTATTGAGATAAATCAATACTTGATTATTTATTACAATTTTGAACAAGAAAGTGCACACCAGGTATACATTAAAACAGCTCAGCGAACACACTGGACACTGCATCTTGGCTAGACTCCAAGTCACCAAGCTGACATAAAAACACACCACATAGACTTTTTTGTACAAATATACATTTAAAACATTAATAAATGCACCGTACTACAGAAATAAAAAAAAAATGATTGTGGGTTATTCGAGCCGTGCAGGTCCGGAAGTTAATTTTGTATACAACCTTCTTCACGTTATACCGGAAATGAACTTTGAAACGAAAGGCAGTTTTCGTTGTCTTTGTTATTTGTGTATGCGGAAAGAAAGTAAGCTTCAGTGAAGACTATTGTTTACTGGATGACTTGTCACTTGGTGTTATAGAGTCACGTCAGCATCTTTGGTTATCGTTTTGTTGTGAAATAGCCCGATATGGTGAGTAAAAAACCAAATGGAAGGGTGAATACTATACTGAATAGATAATAATAATAATAACAGTTTATTGACAACTAGATGTACAAGCATGAGTATGGAAGTTACAACATTTCACATTGTGATGCATATCAATATCTAACTGCATGTCTTAAAAAATAACATTAATTTTTTACTATGCTGTATATGTTACCACTTGGAAAAATGGTGTTTCCGACTAGAAAATAGTACATACCACACTTGACGTGTTCGGGTACACAAGTGGGAAAATCAACATGGCTGTCATTATCCATTCAAGGATTATTAAAATCCCTAATCACCTTGTGAAATTTAAATCGCTAAAAGGAATATCAGTCCAAAAACGTTTCAGTTCGGTTCAGTCTTTACAAACATATGAGGAATTACATAAACAAGCCAGTGTAACCCTTAAGTATTGGTCAATCTTTTGATCGGCCTCTTTTAAATCCAATTGAATTCAAGCGAGGAAATATCTACATAAACTGTTGATGGTCTATTTTGGTTTAGTTTTCTTAATTGATGTTAAATAATCAATCTAAGAATTTATCGTATATTAAGCTGTGAAAAAATTACATGTCGATGCGTGGCACGGTTAATTAGCTTAGCATATGCCTACTAGTAATATCTAATTAATTGTTACGGTATGTGGACATTTTAAATTCCAAGAAACGCAGGACCTTAGTCCCGAAAAGATACGGTTTGTGTCGGGTGGCCGTTAAACCACAATTACTGGAACATTTTTATTGATATAGACTGTACCATCCTAAAACCTGAACCAGACCTGTCAACTCTACCGCATCACGCGGTAAAGTGCCGCAAAAGGGCCTCATGTACCGCTCTACTGCGCGGTAATAGATTTCTACCGCATTTTCAAACAAAGAGTTTTTTAATTTTCTCGCCAAAACTAGGTAACTAAGGGAAGCAACTTTTTGCATGTAAACATGCGACTTTCGGTTATCAACATCGATTTGGGATATTGGAACACTCTCTCGAATAAATGTAAAAGCAGATTTACGCAATCACAGGAGAAAGAAATCCCGTACATTGAGAGGATAATCGCCATGGGGGGGCATGATTAAATCGATACCAATATTTAGTCGTTATGCAAAACTAATTTTTTACGCCCCCTCACCTCTATTCCTAATGTAGAAATACTATAGAATCTAAGACTGGTAATTTTAATTATTTTTTACGTTACTAATTATTTCTTTCTGTAGGCTACATATTCAATTTTGGTTTAATTACATAAATAATTTTAGATATGGTACCATTGCTTGTGTATATTTTATCTATTACCCATTTAATGCAATTTTTGTATTGTTGGGCCAGTTCAGTGTATCATTTCTAAATTAATTACCCTTGGAAGTGCGAATTTACGCGTTTTTGGAAATCTACTGCCAAATCATGGTTTCTACTGCATTTTTTACACTACCCTACTGCATTTCAGCTCTGAGGGATTGACGGGTCTGACCTGAACTGCCGTATGGTACAAAAACAAGTTAATACAAAATGGAAAGCCTGGTATCTGTTTGATGTGTTTCTTGTCATTGTTCAGAGAATCTTTACCAATATGTAAAATCCTATAAATCATGCATTCAGATCGATATGCACATCCACAACAAACATATAACTACAAAAATAGTAATTTACAGTTAAAAACGTTCAACTTTGTAACTTTGGCTGCCATCTTGTTACGTCATATGTCGTGAACTCGATATAATTTTAGCTTCCCCAGTTCTCCAGTAGAAATCACGACTTCCGAGCCAGTTTTTGTAGTTACGAATACTATTTACCAATTCGTTAGTCGTATTTTCCATAAAACCGAGGAGTAACGAATACAGCAATATTCACCTCTTGGTACAATGAACTGATGTGCTCCTATCACGTGATCAATTCTATCCAATGGTCACTATCACTACTAATTTATACTAGAAAATGAAATATAACAAAACAAAACAAAATACAATATTAATAGCAGCTTAAACCAGTGTGCCGGAAAAATGTTTATATTTTCTATAAGATCATTATCCATTAATTGTTCTTTTAAATGGCATTTGGCATTATAATTGAAATTTGTTTATTGACTTGGCATTTTGGTGTCACAAATTATGAAATACTCTATAATTAAATTCTAAATGTCTGCTACCCCAGCGTGTATGTGAAATAGCTTTATTTAATGTCCGAAGTGATATCGCCAACAAGTTACCCCAACCCAGTAAATTGATATCTATACTTGATGTGCTGTTTGCTGCAGCGAAATATCAAATTCCAAATACATGTATGTAGCATATTCAGAGACTCCAAACCAAACAGAACAGAAAAACATGTTACCAAGATGGCGATACTTTATTACCTACTGTCATACAGTGAAAAATGGACGCGTATTGGATGTGCATGCTTTATATGCAGGGTCGTTGCTAGGTGATTTTAATACGGTCTCCCTTTAACCATCAACCCTAAATATACTATATTTTCTTCCCCTTAATAGAGAGAGAAATGGTACGTCAACTGGCGTAGTTTCAATTCGTCACCAGTCCAACTTCGTGGATTTTCTCCATGTCCTCTGGTTTCCTCCCACTGCTAAATACCGCTACGCACAAGCGAATTATTGAAATAAAATTGAACCATATGTTAGTCCCGAAATGACCTAGTTTGTGTCATTCAATCCATCATATATTCGTTCGTGGTTACCAATACACACAAATACCTGAAATTAAATCATAAACAGGCCTGGAAATAACGGTTTTAGATGTACCTGACAAAATGTCGGGCACTAATGAAATAGTACCTGACATTTTTAACTTAATGCCGGACATGTATTAATAATATCAATAAAAAAGACAAATCAGTGCCTGACAAAATGACAGGCACCAGAGGTTTTGTGCCTGACAAAGCCTCAATCTGTGCCTGACATTGTCAGTGACAGGTGCCTTATTTCCAGGCTTGATCATAACATAAAGTTTCCTACAATTACGTTATAATAATATTACGCTATAACCTTCAATAATATAGGGTTTAATGTCCCTAAAATTGACCCTTTGTTAGTTTGTGTTGAGTGGACGTTAAACCCCACTTCTCTCTCTCTCTAAAATTGCCCCTTGGTTAGTTTGTTAGAATGTGTTAGAAATATTAAACAGTAAACAATATTTACTACTAAATCTTGTAACACTGGCTTGACGTATTTGGTGACTGTTTAATGTGATGCTTGGTGTTTTGTCAGGGGTGGGAGGGGGTGTTCTGTCATGGATGGGGTGGGGTGGGGTGTGTGTTCTGTCACGGGTGGGGTTGGGTGTGTTTGTTCTGTCAGGGGTGGGGTCGGGGGGTGTTCTGTTAGGGGAGTTATTCAGTGACTAATTAACTTACAACTTGTCTGTGAAATGTATTAATACCTACCTGGGATTCGTAGGAAATTGGGGTGGGGGTTGGAAGGCCGAATTGTTAGCACGTCCATGCTGTTATCGAGTGAACTGGCATGGTTTTGATTCCCCGGTTGTATGTGACAAGGAGTAGGGTCGCCTGTCCAATCTCATGTGTTTTCTCTGGGTCCCCCGGTTTCCTACCACTGCTAAAGACCTCTACGCGCAAGCGAATTATTGAAATAAAATTAAACCATGTGTTTGGTCCCGAAATGACCTAGTTTGTGTAGAGTGGACATTAAACCCCATTTCTCTCTCTCTCATAGGACATTAATGATGTTATAACTTTTATATATTACAGGAAACTAATGATGTTATAACTTTTATATATTACAGGAAACTAATGATGTTATAACTTTTATATATTACAGGAAACTAATGATGATATAACTTTTATATATTACAGGAAACTAATGATGTTATAACTTTTATATAGTACAGGAAACTAATGATGTTAAAACTTTTATATATTAGAGGCAACTAATCATGTTATAACTTTTATATATTACAGGAAACTAATGATGTTATAACTTTTATACATTACAGGAAACCAAAGATGTTGAAACTTTCTATCAGTGTGTTTTATGTGATAAGATTTTTCAACAATATGATGATTTAGAAGAACATTGCAAAATACATGTTAAAGAAGATAAAACTGATGATGAAGATGAATATTGTCATGTTAAAGAAGATAAAACTGATGATGTAGATGTGGTCGTAAGGTGTGATCGTCCTGCAAAGCGTGCCCGTACGGATTTGACATTGGATGTCAAGCAGCAACTTATAGCAGATTTTGAGAAAGTTCCACGACCTACACAGAAGGAATTAGCAATTAAGTATTCAATTGGCCGTACAACAGTATCTGACATTTTAAAAAGAAAAGATGAATTCAAACTGAAGCTTGCTGATAACTTTAACAGCAGTAAGAAACGATTTTACGGGAACACTAAATTTGAATACATTAGCAGAAAGACGCACGAGTGGTTCGTACGTGCCCGAAGTAAAAATGTTCCATTATCAGGCCCAATAATAAAGACTAAAGCATTGCGTTTTGCGAAAGAAACAAATTGTACTGATTTTAAAGCATCAGATGGCTGGCTAGCTTCATGGAAAGATCGTTACAACATCAAAACCTTCAAAGTTACTGGAGAAAAAGTGGCAGTTGATCTGGATAAAGTTGAAAAATTCCGCGCACGCATT
Source organism: Patella vulgata (assembly GCF_932274485.2). Taxonomy (NCBI): domain Eukaryota; kingdom Metazoa; phylum Mollusca; class Gastropoda; family Patellidae; genus Patella; species Patella vulgata. Next base: position 94,927,513 of record NC_065879.2, read on the forward strand.
TCGTCAATTGTTGAAGAATTCCGTGTACGCATTCCGTCAATTGTTGAAGGGTATTCTCAGGAAAACATATTTAATTGTGATGAAACTGGTTTGTTTTTTAGGGCATTACCCGACCAAACATTATGTGATAAAAAAATGAGCGCTAAAGGTGGTAAAAATTCAGACGAACGATTAACAATCTTATTTTGTTGTAGTGCGACAGGTGAGAAACTGAAGCCCCTTGTGATCGGAGTAGCGGAGAATCCTCGATGCTTTAAGGGTGTGGACAAAAACAACCTGTCAGTCAATTGGTTGGCCAATCGTAAGGTTTGGATGACAAGTGCTATTTTTTCAGATTGGTTAGAAGAACTCAATCGTCAAATGAGGCGTCAACGTCGTCACATCCTTCTGTTTATGGACAATGCAGCGTCTCATATCAGTGATACCTATAGCAATGTAATTATTAAATTTTTTCCACCAAATACAACATCAATTTTACAGCCATTGGAACAGGGTATCATAAGATCATTTAAGGCACGTTTCAGGCTCCATATGATGAACCATTTAATAACCAGAATTGACGAATGTAACCAGGCCAATGACTTAGTGAAACAGATAACAGTTCTAGATGCCATACATTGGATTGTTAGATCATGGAGGGAAACGAAAGTATCGACCATCACCAAATCTTTTCAACGCTGTGGTTTTGATGTATCAACTGACGAAGAAGAAGACGATTTATCGCTTGCTAAACTAATCAAATCCTTGGTGCTGTCTTCAAACACATCAGAAGAAGACTTTATCAATTTCGACAACGAGATCCCGACGGAATGTGATGAGGAGGAAAAAGATGAACATGTAACTTCGAATGAAGACAAAGATGAAGACGATACAGTGTCAACAGATTTAACGTATGCCAAATGTTTACACATGTTACATGATATAAAAACATTCGCTCAAATTAAAGACGTTGGATTGGTTGAAAGCATTCAATCATTAGAAGACCAATTTCAGGAATCCGCTTTACGATATTCAAAGCAGAACCAGAAACAATCAACTAGATGAATATATACATTCAAAGTAGATTTTTATGTTATATTATAATGTAATAAAATATTGAATGTATAAAAAATGGTTATCATATTTTAAGTTCTGGGCCCTTATTCACGAAAACTTAAACTAAGATACAATCGAAATTTTAAGAAATACTGCAATTCGATTGGCTGACCAATATGCAAATTGGATATATGCAAATTGATTTTACTGGTCAGCCAATCGAATTGCAGTATTTCTTAAAAATTCGATTGTATCTTAGTTTAAGTTTTCGTGAATAAGGGCCCAGGGTATTATAATACTTTCGGTATTGCGACAATTGAGTATTCCGACATGCTGTGTAATCTAGCATATTTTATCGATCCCGTACGATATCCACTGTATTGTCATGTTAAAGAAGAAAAAAATGATGATGTTGAAACTGCTCAGTGTAATGAAGGGCAAATTATAGATTATAAGTTTGATGTTCTTTGCGCGGCATTTAGCAATTGACATACGTAATACAAAAACATAATATGGAACACAATTACTATTTTAATCAAACATGCATTATGCAAGAGCAAAATCTGCTTATTACAAGTCTTTCTTTAGGCCTGAAATGTTATCTAAATTATCAATTAGACATTAATTAACATATCCAGACCATAATAAACTCTCGATGTCAAGGCTAGCCTTCGATGTTGGCTGGATTAGATTCATATATGCCGCTAACGGCCATTGATAATTAAATCAGAAAAAGTGGATAATGGAGACTATGCTGTTTATATTAATGATTTTAGTAATGATGACCGAGACTGTGCAAAATTTTCATCCGCTACTTTCTCGGCTCATAGTGGATCAATTTGACTGAAATGTTCAGCAAATTATGTTTACACTATCTAGTTTTTAACTATTATAGCGAGAACTGCCATCTCTTTATCTTATCTCCCATAACGTTTCGTTGAGGGTTCTCTCAACATTTTCAAGCAAATGATGAAAACATTGAGAGAACCCTCAACGAAACGTCGCTTTAATTAAAATAGTAATTGTGTTCCATATTATGTTTTTGTATTATTAGTGTGATGTTTGTGGTAAATGATTTCTTCGGAATGGTAATCTACATAGACACTCAAAAAGTCATACAGGAAAAGAACCTTATAAATGTGATGTTTGTAGTAAATCAGAGTAGTAGTCTATTAATACATATCAGAATTCACACAGGAGCAAAACCTTATAAATGTGATGTTTGTAGTAAATCATTCGATAGAATCTGTAATGTGCAGAGACATATCAGAATTCACACTGGAGAAAATCTCTTTAAATGTGATATTTGTTGTAAATCATTCACCACTAGTAGTCATCTAAAGAGACATCTCCAAATTCATACTGGTGAAAAACCTTATAAATGCGATGTTTGTAGTAAATCATTTACTCAGCCTACAGGAGAAAAACTTTACATGTATAAATGTGTATGTTTGTGGTAAATTATTCACACAGTTGTAGAACTCATATAGGGGGGGGGGGGGGGGAACATATAAATGCGATGTTTGTAGAAAACTTGGCGTGGTTTCCCCTTGTCAGTGATGCAGGATGGAGAGCCTGACAAGGACAGCTGTCTAGTTGTTTGGATGGTACGAAAAACCGAGGTCCTGTGTACACATTGCCATGCACGTAAAAGATCCCTTGGCAGTTGGAATTCGACATAAGAGTAGGTCGTAGCGTCGCTGCCCGAGCAAAATTCACTCATAGCACACTGTATGGCGTATGCCCGTCTTCATTAGCTCGGGGGGGGGGGGGGGGATGGCATAATGAATGGTTAGCATGCGCGCGCTGTATCATACAGTCTGTCATTGAGTCAACTGGCGGGGTTTCGATTCTCCGGTTGTTCGTGACAAGGAGTAGGGTCGCCTGTCCAACCTCGTGGGTTTTCTCCGGGTCCTCCAGTTTCCTCCCACTGCTAAAGACCCCTACGCACAAGCGAATGATTGAAATAAAATTGAACCATGTGTTAGTCCCGAAATGACCTAGTTTGTGTCGAGTGGAGGTTAAACTTAAACCCCATTTCTTTCTCTCTCTCATTAGTCCAGGTTAGGAGCAGAACAGTAGGATGTTAAACCCCATTTCATTTCATTTCAGTTGTAGAAAACTTTTTATTACCGGTGGTAGTCTACAAACATACTATTGAGAATTCATACCGGAGGAAAAAACATAAATATGATGTTTGGAGTAAATCATTCTCTCAGCTTTCTATCCTGCCGACACACATGACAACTCACACAGGTGGGGGGGGGGACATGAATGTGATATTTGGAGTAAATCATTCACTCTTGTAGACTTAATTGGTCAATGTGTTGTAGAACATTGACAAATCAGAGTTAAAAAGCTGTCAGCATTATCAAAAATTGTACATGTATATGTCAAATTGGCAAGAGAGACCAAGTCATTGCCTTTAAAGTTGCAATTTCATATTTTTAAGTTATATTTTTAAAATGTATTAAAATAAAGCCCTAAAATAGATGGTATCTATAAACAGTCCTACCTTGTTAAAGAATAATCCTATAATTCACTATTGCCAGTTGAGAAATTGGCAAAAGTAACATTCTCAACTTCAAATTCAAATGTTTGAAGATAGCTATTCCAGGGGGGGGGGGGGGAGGATAGGAAAACAAGGGAGGTAATTGTGTTATTATTTCCGGGTTGAATGATTTTTAAGTGGGAGAATAATACCTATGATCGTAAAATAGTGAGTTGACAACCTATTGAGCAAAAGACAGAAATAATTATGTTTTGACTTTCTTAGAAAATATGAAATTATCGCTTTAAGGTATTTGATTCTATGTTAGAGCCCATCTTGTTCTACGGGGCCGAACGGGCATTTGGGGCACAATAATATTAAAATGATTCATAACAGGTTCTACAAATGGGTTCTAGGTGCAGGAATAAGAACCCAAAATTGTCTGATCCGGGGGAGAGAGAGAGAAATGGGGTTTAATGTTCATACGACACAAACCAGGTCATTTTGGGACTAACATGGTTCAATTTTATTTCAATAAATCACTTACGTGTAGGGGTCTTTAGTTAAAATTTCGTGAAACAGGCCCCTGTTTCTTTAAATGTTCAAAGGAATAAAAATAAAACATCGGCTAAAACCGAGCGCGACACTAAAAGAAAACATGAATATGAAACGCGGAAATTCTTTTTGAGACAACTTCCATTTTCTCAAATTGGTATACGAGCGTTTCATGAAATTCAAAATTTAAATGGCGTGATAAAGCAACAGTTAAATGAAATGAAATGTGGTTTTATGGCACGTCAGCCCCAACCGGGCTATATTGCACCAAACATATGGTGAATATTACGAAGGACGTTAAACCCCATTTCATTTCATTTCATTTGAATATTACGAGTCAAGGCTAAATTATATCACAGAAAAACATTATATGCATAAATAAAAACAATATCACAGTTAGTAAAAAGCAACAGTTAAAAGCAGTGACATTGAAACTAATAAATTAAACATAAAAATCTCTGAATTAACCTCGGAACTTGAAAGCGCACATAAATATAAACAAGAGATACACCTTGATTTCGAAGAATTGTTACGTCGAAAAAGCACAATTAGAAAAGGCTCATGAAAACGCTAAACTTAAAATTGAGAGATTGGGCGTGAGAGAAAACTTTTTGGAGTCGAGCAAGAGTGACGTGATATGCCACCTGATTGAACATCAGAAACAGATCGAAGACCTTAAAGAAGAAAATGGCCCTGTAATAACGGAGGCGATTTTTATGATGACCCACCCAATATTGGCTCATATAATAATGGTGGCAACAATTTTAATGATGGACCACCCAATACTTAGAAGTATGATACTGGAGACGATTGTTATGGGGGGTCCATCCAATGTGTCCATATAATAATGGAGGAAACTGTTTTAATAATGGCCCGCAAAATAACAGTGGACCAGTACATGAAATTAATTTAGGAACAAATCTTTTAACAAGCGATTTTAATTATTTTATTTACTTGATAAAGACTGACAATACAATTACCTTGTTAAACCACATACAATTTTTTTGATATTTGTATTCTATATACATTGATTTTTTATATTTTTGTTTTATGATTTTTATTGAACAGAGTAAGGGCACACATATCCACGATGTGTCGACTCCCATCCGCTTTACAGAATTTATTAATTTTTATATTTGTACTTATATATGTTGATATTGATATGATGTATTATGATTGTTTTTATATGTTACCGATTAATATTCGAATCTGAGAGTATTATAGTAGGGTGAATTTGGACTCAATAGTAAATGTTTAATACGTCATGCTAATCCTCACAGTATTACTCAATTCAGTAAACTATATTTTAATGGATCTTAATCCACCTTAATGACCCCCCATTTATATCTACTTCATATTGTCTTATATATTTCATTAATCACCCGTCTCCAGTATTCTTTGTTTTACACTATAAATTGACCTTATAAATTGTAATTAACGTCTACGGGCTAAAGTATTTTAAGTTACCATGGTGTATTGTTAGCATACACGACGGATTTGTAGGATTAATGCCCCTAGCCGATGCATGGGGATATATAGACCCAAATAAAAGAATTAGGGAGGGCTTCTTAGAAAAGGAGATCAACTTCAGATCACATCCCTAAGCACAGACTTGATTTAACTTAATTTGGAGACACAAGTGTATGTCAATTCCCATATCCGCATTGGGGCTTATTTACTATTAAGCATTGAACCTATAATTATTACATTATGGTGGAATTAGTGTAATAGGTAGTGATAACGAAGATGATATCGCGGACAATGAAAAGCAAATTTCAGAAAAAGAAGCATTCCAATATGTTGAGAAACTGAAGAACTTTAGAGCTTCAAGAAATCTCGTAAAACTTTTGGAACAGATGCAGGGGCGGATTGGGGCCGGGAACCGGCCCGGGCTCCCGTGTCGGAGCGGCCCCTTTTACTGACCGCGGAGCCCGGATGGGGGTTCCGGGGGCTCTCCCCCATGAAAATTTTGAAAAATGAACCCCAAATATGCGGTTTGGTGGCATATCTGATTATAATCTCTGTCAAATAATATATCTCATAAATCGATTAATTTAGGCCAAAACCCCGACCTGAAAGTAATTTACAACCATCAACCTGTGAAATTATCATATCGTCATTATTATGAATTAACGTATTATCATTGTATCGTCAAGACCAGCTATCATCAAATTTTGCCGAGGCCTTAAAATTGAATATTTTTTGGGAGTTACGAACCATCGGCAGACGTTTCTGGCGACAGTGTCGGGTGAATCCGATGAAAATTTTGGATAAAATTCGGAATCACCATTGCAGGATTCCGAATTCAGGCCCACACCCAGCACACCCGGCCCAGAAAGTCTATTATACCAGCCCAATCCAGATTCCATACAACCATACAACATGATCATCATCGCTCCATGGCCGGTCCAATACCCCCCTCCCCCATATAATGTTCAGCAGAAAAGGTTTTTTTTAGACGAATTGGACAAAATTATTTTTTTCATTTTTTGTCTGACCGGCCCTTCGGGCGACCGCCCGATGGCCCAATCCGCCCCTGAACAGATGCAAACATTTGAAGCAGATTTAGAGGCTGAATCAGTAAAGATTAAGTGTAGCAATACCCAGACAACTCTTCTAAAATATTTTAAGTAAATCTACTGCTCTACATGTATAATTATTATTTACGTATATAACTATTATGTTTTCATGATGTGTTTTAACATTACATCTGTTATTAGTAATAAAGTACACATATTTATGTCTATACAATTTACGTACCTAACACTGTCTGTTTTTCTTTGAAATTGCCTCATGCATGCTCACTCAGTAATGAGACCAACTCACTATTAAGACCACATTTAGACAGTCCCACAGGTGGTCGTAACAGAGGGATTTCACTGTAATTGTCTGCTGTAAGTTTTGTTGATTATTGTTAACCAAAGAAAAGAGAAATATTAACAACCAACCAAAGTCTTGTCTTCATTTAATCAACAACGAAGATCCAAGAGAATACACAAGGTTTGCACTTGTACAATACCAATCCAACCAACTCCGGATGGCAATTGTTTATTCAACTCGTTATCTTTACACCTGATTGGAAATAAACCCTTAAGTACGCAGTTAAGATATGGCTTGTATTCAAATGATGACCCCCCCCCCCCCAAGAAATCTTTCAACGAAAAAACAGATCCAACTTTGGTGTATACTCTCCAGAATATGAAGAATCCTGCTTCAAATGCGCTGGTCTTGGGTCTTGTTATTCCAGGATTCCGACTACGATTGCATTAGATAATGTTATACAGATTCCGATAATGTCCGTGTATCCATACATCAACGACAATGTTAATTTTAAGAACATCGTTTACCCAAAATTTAATGTCTAGTTGCAACCCCACACACATCTGACATATACTGAACCAGTTAAGATATTATGATCAAACACCATCAATTGTACTAAACCCAGAAAGGGCGCCTTGTTTCCCAACCATCTCGTCGCATTGCTCCTACAATCAAAAGTTTTACAAGCACCCCAGAGTACTTCTACTCCGAATACTAGCCTATCACCTACAAACCTAAAGCTTTCTGTCAACCCCGTCCCTGTATTACCAGACAAAACGAAAACCCGAATCCACCAAATTGACGGTGTTGATTTTCCAACCCATGTATCAAACACCACGAAAATCTGAACCTCACGTCATCACCTAGTTGTGTTTTCACTAATCTGTACCTGTTACACATTCACGAGTGTTCAGTCAAGCGTACCACACTTATCCTGATATGCATGCATGTTTGCGATTTCTACATATTGATTCTTGAACATGGTCTATGTAAACACCAGAGTCAAGGTTGGGTACTGTGTGTGTGTGTGGGGGGGGTATGCTCATTTTCATTAGTTCAGGTATAATTGACAAACAGGGAGGATTCTAAGTGACGTGTTTCATTTCATTTGAAGATGGTTCACTCCCATTTCGCCTACGTCCCATTTCGACTACAAATTTTATTACCCTCAAAATCCTAACCCCCAACTAATCAACATTGAACTGTTCCACTGATTAAGAGATGTAATTAATCTAACGATTATTGATAATATAGCTTAATTCATTATATATTATAGCTTGTTTTCTTTAACATCAAAGCAAAAATATCAACTCAAGAGTACATTTTTGTTTTGAATATTTGTAATATTTGGAGATTACATCGAGTTTAATACTTGCTTATCTATATAATATGATTTTTTTCAAATTTGTACATTTATTCTTCAAGTTCACTATCTTATTAGAATTCCTTTATATCAAATATCAATAACCCCAAACATCACCAACGCCGATGAATTTTAATGATTACGTTACCAAATGTACTGTTTGTTTATGGAAAATTAACAACCTAGAAGGTTTCCACTCAAGTCTGAATAAACCCATACCACACAGTCATCCTAACCTCTATAGATTTATTGACATAATTCGAAATATTGTTACATATTTTATACAATTTCTATGTAAATTAATTTTTCATTCTTTTTTCTGATTGTTTTATGGAACAATCTATTTTAGTTATAGAGAGGGTATATAAGTAGGGATAATAAAACCACCAGACCATATAATCTGTTGTTATAAGCTGTAGTCGAAATGGAAGGTTACCGACACAATACAATTCTTTTAATATTAATATTGCTTCATTTAAAGATAGGTTCCCAGAAAAGTATTTATCGGGTGGTTATTTCCAATAAAAGTATGGCAAATTTGGTATATATGAAAAGTAGAGATATCTAATCTTACTAAAAAAATACTGGATACCCTGAAAAACCCTCATGGAGCGTATACAGGACAAAAATGTAAGGGTTCCCCCAATCAACAGCCCGACGATTATGGAGAGTTAGACGTACAACACTTTCTGAGATAAAAGACGCGGGCAGTGGATAATCCGAGAATTTAATTAGGATTCGATATTTGTAATAAATAGTCAGCGATTAAAGACACCATCGTCTTGTGTATGCAATGAATTCTCCTCTGACCTCGCAAGGGTTGCTATGGGTACCGAGGGATGCAAGTCACGTGACATAAAAGTATGATAAATAGTTTGAATATGTTTTTAGTCTAAATATATCATCAAATCGCCCAGTTTGTACGCGGGAATGTATCTTTAACTGTTTTGTTCCATTCTGTAGCATACATTGACTACCGACCTGGCTTTAAAAAGATCATCACCATACTCGAAACGTATAAGGAATTAACCGAATGGAATGTGCCGGCACTTTAATCACCCAAAAAATAATGATAAAAAAAAAAAGAAGAAAAAAATGTCTTCTTAGCATTGTCCCTAAATGAAGAGTATAAACGAATAAAACGTGTGTAGGGGTTGTGGTCCTTGAGGGGGGTTGGATGGGGGGGGGGGTGACGAGGGTTGTGTGGGATTAGGGGAGGAGGGTATAAACCAACCCATGGATAGACGGCAACCTCAGGGGTTGTGGTCGTTTAAGAGGATTGGGGGGAGGGGGGTATAAAACATCCCATGGAGAGACGGCATCTAAGACAACAACCTCATGAATTTGTTATATCCATATTTAAAGACCTGGTTGACCAAACTAAACCCCCATTTGAATACTAGGTGACTATGTATTCATTCATCACGTGACAGTCACAAAGACCAATACCCACAATGTACTTAAACAATAAATGACCCCACCTAACCTTGTAACAGAAGTCAAACGAGGTCAACCTCAGGATAAACAAGGGTTCTCTATAACAATACCTATTCATCTATTATTCATAATCCATTGTTCAGACAATACCTTATTCATCCTATAGAATAGAACAGGTGTGGCACAATATGGGGTTCGCATCCGCTTCCAAATAAACGCTCAAATTCACTCGTTATTACTAAGCGACGTTTCGATTTGTTTGATAGAGACGAGAGTATCCTCGTCGAAAAGTCGCTTAGTATTAAACTCAGTAATTGGGTATCCATAAAATTGTACCTTGTGTTAATTTTAGTTATTAGTATTTCAGGCATCACTCGAGATGAGTACATATGAGTTTAAACTGGAATAGAACTGACTTTGAATGGAAATGTTGTAGACTTGCGGTCCCGCTCCCGTCTGCAGAAGAAGAAATGGATATCGAAGAATCATTCACCGTTGAAAGACCATATCAGCTGCTCGATCCGGTCATCAAATCATCAATGTCTGAAGGTGAGGAAGATATCAGCGTGTTATTAGACACCCGAGTTAAAATACAATAGAAGAGGCTGGAATCACTCTTGGAAAAAAGAAGTTGTTTGACAACATAGGTTTTGGTTACATGATAAAGGTAAGTAGATATGTGTTAGATAAAGCAATGTAAAGATAGAGCTGGACAGACAATTCCATGTCTGGAAAAACGGGTGAGAAGTTGTTTGTCAATTTGGTACCTGTCAAAAAATATAATATCTTAGAACTAATGTTTTGAGTTTCAGGCAGAACAGAAAATGACCGTATGGAGGTGTTGCAAGAGAAGTGGTTCTCGGACTTGTCCAGCAACGGTGATCAGGACGGAAATAGTTTCACAAAAGGATTAAAAGATCATATTATCCAGCAGAACCTGGTATACTGACTGCTGCTAAAATGAAAGTAATGGTATGTACATAAAAATACAAATAATAAAAGATTAAAAGATCACATTCATCCAGCTGAACCTGGTATACTGACTGCTGCTAAAATAAATAAAAAATAATATTTATGTTTAATATTTATTATATCATTACAGGCAAAGAAGGAGGCCCTTCCATCCCAGAGAATGTGATGTCAAGTTTGGGGTCGGTTAGTGAACCAGTGCATAGCAGACCGCCTCTTGCAGCATTGATGAGATCGGTGCACAGAGCTCGACAGACTCTTCGTCCAAATGACCCAGTGGACATGTCTTCTCCCATACAGCCCACCTGCCCTATAAAGAAAAGTGTAAAAATAATTGGAAAACTGATAATATAACTGTATGTTTCATAAAAAGTGTATGTTACACCAATAACTGCATGTTACAGAAAATAAATATATGTTTCAGAAAATAAATATATGTTTCAGAAAATAATTGTATGTTTCAAAAACAAATAAATGTATGTTTTATAAAATAATTGAATACCAGGCTGACGCTATTGTTTCATCAAATATTTATGCCCGTTGTTATAAATCGCTGTTATTATTTTATGCTATGTTAATTTTTATAAATAAAATAACCGAAAAGCTAAATATTACTGCTATTCAGAATTGTCAACAATTATAGTGCGTAGTTAGAGAAAAATCACTTTGAGACAAGCCTTTAAGATTGTGTTCACGTGCTTGCATGCTTACACGAGATCTATTTATAGCACAGCCAGGAGAGGTCTGTCTGGATACAGTGAGAGAGCGGGGATGAAAGCTAACAGTCAACAGCATTGCTGCGCTGTCAAATCTCTGTTCTGTAACCATGGTGAATAAAGATAGTTTTAAAGACAAATAAACTTTGTCACACTTGCAACAGGGGAAATGTGTAGAATACCGACAATTCTATACGTTTAGATTAAAAGCTAAACTAATCTCAATCTATGCCCACAAAGCCGGTAAAAGCAAAAAATAAAAAAATAAATCAATAAATTGTCCATAAATTGGCATGGACGGCATATTTCTGATTCGCACGGAAATTTGATTTGTGCTACTTTGTTATTTTTATATATTGACATGTGTTTAAAATTGAAAAAGGTCCTTGATCACATAACAAAATTAGATTTTGATTCTGATATTAATTCAACCCTCATCCATGTTTTGGAAATCTTCTTTGTCGGGTTTCACATTTCAAATATTTTACTTAAATATGCAAGAGCAAAATCTGCTTATTACAGGTCTTTCTTTAGGCCTGAAATGTTATCTAAATTATCAATTAGACATTAATTAACTTATCCAGACCATAATAAACTCGATGTCAAGGCTAGCCTTCGATGTTGGTTGGATTAGATTCCTATATGCCGCTAACGGCCGTTGATAATTAAATCAAAAAGCGGATAATCGAGACTTGCTGTTTATATTAATGATTTTAGTAATGATGACCGAGACTATGCCAAAATTTCACGAGCTTCTTTCTCGGCTCATGGTGGATCAATTTCACTGAAATTTTCAGCAAATTACCTTTACACTATCTAGTTTTTAACTATTATAGCGAGAACTGCCATCTCGTTATCTTATCTCCCATAATGTATCTTTAAGTATCGAGATGACTTTAACCCTTTCATGTTCGGATTCTGCCATGCCTCACAAATTGCCGAAAACCGTGTTCAGTCATCTCGATAGATTAATGAAAACCGCGCCCTCATGTAATACTTAGGAAGCAACCATTTTATATAAAATGAACAAATCTAAATGGCTTAAAACTTTTCTTCTGATAGACGTAATTTGGTCTTAACCGATGCTCTAATTATAATGAAAAACCAACTTTCTAAATTTAGACAAAGGCGCGAAGAGATTGAGAGAAAGCGGTGAGAGGTTCTTTTGGCGAAAAGGGATAAATTAAATGAAATGAAATGAAATGGAGTTTAACGTCCTACTGTTCTGGTCCTAACCTGGGCTAATGAAGACGGGCATACGCCATACAGTGTGCTATGAGGGAAATTTTGCCCGGACAGCGGCACTACGGCCTACTCTTATATCAAATTCCAACTGCCAAGGGATCTTTTACGTGCACGCCAATGTGTACACGGGACCTCGGTTTTTCGTCCCATCCAAACGACTAGACAGCTTTCCTTGTCAGCCCCTCCGTCCAAATTAAAAGAAAGGGGGAAACTTGAGATTAGGAAAAAGGGGTGCCTAACAGCAGAAATTGCCGGGATGGGATTTTGGACAAGTAAGGAGGGAATGGTTGACGGGCTTTTAAAGTCTTCGTCACTCAGTGAAACGCATTCAAAGCACAGCTCCGATTTCGTAGATACGTCATGAATCAGCCAGTTTCGGATAAATCACTTTTTTTTTCTTTGGCTGGTAAGGAACGTTATGTTCCAAATTTAAAGGCAAATTTCCATTTTGTTCCTCAATCCAGATGTCCCAGAAGACAGACATTCTGACTCAGTAAATACCTTTTGATCATTTAATACCCTCTAGTTACAGTTCCAGTTTGTTTTCTGGTTCATTTTACACGTGCATATTTATTAGTTTAGTAGGCACATCATTTATGCATTGTATCTGTTAATAATAGTTTTATTTTTGTCACCATGTAATCTTTTGGATAAGATTAAATCTTAATATAGTTCGCAAGTGTCGACGAGAAATACCGACGTGTTAAAATAATAATATTGTCACGTCAGTGAGTAAACAAACAAAAGAGAACTGGGTCTACGATGGAATTCTTTTCGCGTTAGAATAAAATAATGAATTTTCCCATTATAATCGCGGATGCATAATATAGATGCCACAATCTTTTTCTGACAATTACTTTATTTTAAATTTCAGTAAATTAACCAATCCTGATTGTGACAAAATCTCTGAAATAGAATGTTCGTTATCTATTCACGAAGTGAAATCAACTGAATTAAAGGCAAGGTTTGATAAAAAAAAAACTCAAGAAGAAGTCTGGTGATAACGAGGTTTTTTTTTACTATATGACGAAGTATGATAACTTGTATTCGTCAAGTGATGCTACGAATTTGATGACTTGAAAGTTACCAATTTTTCAAGTCTCAAACCCATGGAAACCATTGGACAGCTCAGACATACCTTCAGTTTCCAGCAAAGGTGTAGATAGCTTCTTCATTTACCACAAAAATCCAGTCACACTTTAAGAGACAACTAAAGAGAGCAAAGATGTTATGCAATGAAGGCTTTGTTCAAGATATTGAATTTAATAAGGTACATGATGAGAAGGGATATTATTATATCCAGGCCAAGTGTTTGCCATCTATGAGGCAAACCGTTCAAATACAGCTAAATTTTATACATTGTGTATTATTCCAAAGACAGGTCATATTCTGAGTGCAAAGTTCAACTGTAGGCAGGACTAGGTGCACATGTAGGTGCTCTACTTTACACACTGGTCAAGACCAAAAATGCATGCACATCAAATGAGTGTACATGGGGCAGACCAAGACCGTTACAAAGAAAACCAAGTCCAAAAAGGGTTTACGATATAAAGTTTGTGAAGATTGTTGAACCGGTGAAGCCATACCTAGGTATCTACAATGCAGGACCACATAAAGATTGCTCATTTTTAGATGACATTTTAGGAGGACTTAAGGATGTGCAACCCCAAGCAGTCATATACCAGACATTAAGGGGTGATGATTTCAAAATAGGCTCATTTTTGTCTAAATATCAGCCACCTTTCATGTATGGTGGACAGTGTTAATTTGAAATCAGATATGTGTACCGATGTCTTTCGGTCATTCTTGGACAACATTAATTTGACTTCGGACCTATGCCAAGCATTAGAACGATCGACACGGGGCAAGGGTTCTAATCAAAACTGGCTGAAGGCTAGGACTTGCCTAATAACATCATCTGTGATGGGGGAAGTGTGTCGTAGGACTAAAAGTTGCACCAGACAATTTATTGAAAAAAATTTGTGGTTATACTAATGTCCCAAAATATGTCAAGAGTATTGGATATGGAAATGCAAATGAATCTGTTGCATTGGCCAAGTACACGCAAAGTCATCTGCAGACATGTCATTGATGAAACTTTTGGCCTTTTAGTAAATGCAAAATCATTTTCTAGGTGCTAGTATTGACGGGCTTGTTACTTGCTCTAAGTGTGGCACAGGCCTAGTTGAAATAAAGTGTACTTATGGGAGGACACAACCGATGTTCCCTGGAGAAATATGCTCCCGAAGGACTGTGCTAGGGACAAGAATTTATTTTTGTCAAATATCAAATGGCAAGTTAAAATTAAAGGAATCACACAATTATATGTTTCAAGGACAATGGCTCTGCATGAACTGTCTTGGGTAGACTTTGTTGTATATACGAAGAAAGACATCAATGTTGAGCGAATTAGATTTTCTCCAACAACTTGGGGAAATGATGTATACTCAACTTAAAAACTTTTATCTTGATAGCATTATTCCAGAATTTTCTTCAAGAAGAGTGCAAAGGAGAAAATCGTTATATATGTCTTGAATGATATTAAAAAGAAGAAACACAAACACATTTGTAGTTTTTAATTTTTAATTATTTTCTGGTGTTTATTTTGAGAGTGGGGGGAGTAAATTTGTGAGTGCAAGACATATAAGAACAATTTGCTCAGATATGGGAAAGCATGAGTTGAGAATTTTTTATTTGTTCCATTTTCATCTCAACCACTATTCAAGCTGAGACAATTCTGTTTGTTTTAAAAAAAATACATTTGATGACAGTTGACACCCGGGGAGGAACATTTAAACCGACAGTTGACACCCGGGGAGGAACATTTAAACCAACATCTGTGGGTAGTAAATCTTCAATTGTGAAGCCTTTGTCAGCCATTACGACATCTCCTGATACGAGCCTGGGCGAAAACCCATCATGCTGTGCTATATGACGGTCAGACACGTTTCCACCCCAGAGTCTTGAAATGAATGTAACCATTCCAGTTGGTGACACCCCAATTAAAACTTTTAATGTGTTGGAGTGCTTATATTCTTACCATGTCATCCACTGGGCCTTCAGAGATGAAGGTTTCTCCATATAAAAGTCTGTGCAGTCTCAAGACAATTCGCGTATGAGAGTGCAATGAAAACAGTCTTGGTAAATTAGCCATAATTTGCTCTCTGGTTGACCATGTTATACGGGAACGGCAGTGGTCATACAGAAAGTTCAGCCATGTATTCATTATCCTGGATACCGTTGTCTCAGATACACGGAAAATATCTGAAATGTTCTTGCAGTAGTCCTAACCTCAAACGCATACACACCATCAAAAACTCGTCCGCCGGTCGAAGAGAACGCCTGGTTCATGGTATTTTTTATCACCCATTAACCTCGCTTCCCCTTCCCAGTAGTTCAATTTATCGGCACCATGTTTTAATAATGTCAAATAAAACATCCCAAATACTTTCAATCTTCAACTTACTACGCAAGTATCGTTTAATATTAAGTTAACACCATTGATCATAATGTGATGCTGAATCGACTTCAAAATCATCGGTACCGCGCTTGATTGGTTTGACATTGAACCGTCTGATAAAGTATCACTATTCATATGCTGAGGGATTGACACTTTCGACTTTAATAAAAATAATGAATCATTCAATCGTACAGGAATGTGTCCAGAGTCAATCAGAACATGGATGACCCACAATAAACTTAAATTCAATGGTGAAAAAAGAGAGTACATGTATGTTAATTGCGACTACCAAACATCTAGGTCACATGTTAATGAGCTGTGTCACATCTACTATCAGATACGATGCACTGGACATTATTTATATGTTGATAACACGCAACTAAATGCACTTTAGACCTTATTTAAAGTAATGAATCATTTACAACAATCTTAACCTCAATGATGAAAAAACACAGAGTATGTTCATTGGGACTAGCAAACATGTAGGTCACATATCACAACAATACAAGTTGATTTTGCCATCTTTAAGTCAATGATGAAAAAACAGAATATGTTAATTGAGATGCCCCAAAAATGTTATTGCAGTCTTTGGTTCTTTCACGAATTATTATTCCAACAGCTTGCTGTATGGACTGTCCTCACAACTAATGCAATAATTACAGGACATTGAAAGTGCCGCTGCTAGATTAATTACAAAATATTCGTCTATATCATTAAAGTTCCTGCATTGGTTGCCTATAGAAACAGCAGGATTTCAGTATAAAATTATTATTATTAAATTATTATTAAAACGATATTGATACAGCACTCAGGGGCACTTTACAAAAACATAAATTGAAACTATAAAATTCAAATGTACATTAAGTCTACATGATAAAATTACATACATATAGAGAATGACATTAACATATGATAAAATGCAAGATATATCAAATGTTTTTAAACTAGCACTCTGTGTATAAAGTGATTGTTTGAATATTGTAATAGATTTTGCTGACCTTATGAAAAGAGGGAGCTTATTCGAGAGTTTCGGTGCCTGGAAAGAGACGGGTCGTTCTCCGAAAGAAGAAAGATTTACAGATATCGGTTGAGGAGAAAGGGGGTCACTAAATGATCTCAAACTTCTGGTTGGCGTATATACAGTGATTAAATCTTTTATATAAGAGGGTGAAGTGTCGATAAAACATTTTATAAACCAGTAAAAGTAGTAACACTTTTCAGTCTAGGGAAATAAACGACACAAAGCTTATAGTGAATACAGAGCATATTTTGATATTTTCCCAGGTTTAATAATACAATACAATTTTATATATATATATATATATATATATATATAATTAAAGAGAATACTAATTATGTCTCATACAATTTACTAACTAAAATAGTTCTATATGACTAGATTTAATGTGAACAGAAATCTCTTACCTTAGACAGTTCCAACTTTAGGTTCTCAAATTCATCGCTCGCTTCCCCAAACCCAGGCCCTCTCTTATATATGCTTTCTTATCAATTTAGCCGAGTTCAAGATAAATTCGGATAGTTCAAAATAAGCATGTTATGGAAGAAACTGTTCTAAATCCAAGAGATAAACAAGCAACTGACCAGTAGAAAATATCTATTAATAACATTGAACACATGCGTGACTGATGTCAAGGATATAATTAAACTGTTTTACAAGCGAGTCATCACTATTATCCAAACAAACTGGATATATTAAGACTAAAATAAGCACCTTGCATAATTGGACACATTCACTACTTAAAATCCTAGTTCAACTTATTAAGCCGGTGGAATATAATTCAGTACAAGCTGAGAAATTATATAAAAAGCACGCCTAATATAATAACTAAATTTGATTATATCTTTTTATACGATTTAAAAAAAAAATATGTTATTATATCACCGTTACACCTTAAGGGCGGCTGCGTTCGAATTTCGTGAAAATCGGCCCAAAACTGACAGACAAAATGGCCGCCCTTCGTTCTTAAATAGCGTAAATATATGGTATATCAAGGTTGTGGACCCTATAGAGGTTACAATTTTTATCCGATTTTGTTGACACTTGCAATGTAAGTTTATAACCCAAAGATCTCGGTTCCTTTCGATATTAGCGCATATCGCACCGTAACTTCCTGAATTATGGCCCCTGATTGTACGAAAAATTGAGTTTTTAGCTTGTGGACCCTATAGGGGTCATAATTTTTATCCGATTTAAAAAACAAACCGTATTATTATATCACCGTTACACCGTAAGGGCGGCTGAGTTCGAATTTCGTGAAAATATGGTATATCAAGGTTGTGGACCCTATAGAGGTCACAAATTTGATCCGATTTTGTTGAAACTTGAAATGTAAGTTTATAACCCAAAGATCTCGGTTCTTTTCGATATTTGCGCATATCGAATTGTAATTTCCTGAATTATGGCCCTTGATTTTAGGAAAAATCACTTTCTTTTTAGCTTTTTCTCTATCCATCTCTCGAAAATGTGGGTGTATCCTGCCTGACAGCCGCTGGTTTAAAATATGATTATTTATAATAATCGTTTTCTATAGCGCTCTGTGGCGTTTTACAATGTAGATATGATTATAAAAAAAACATACATCTATATACAAATAAACAAAAGAATAGTCAAGTTACAATATGCAAATGGAAAGTGAAGCATTTAAATTATTGTTCAAAAGTTTGGGTAAAAAACAGTGTTTTTAGACGTCATTTAAATATAGCCAAGTTTGGACTAGGCAATTTGTTTCATTCTTTTGGTGCTGCGTACGCAAAAGCTCTCTCTCCTAATTTTGACTTCTGTACTGGACATACAAGTTGGTTTTTATGAGATGAACGCAAGGAACATATTGTTTAATGTAATCGGGTGGTGCCAAAGGATCGTTTAAACAGTTGTAAGTGATTGTGTTAATTTTGAAAATGATGCGTTGATTAACCGGTAGCCAATGTCACTATTTTAGAACAGGTATAATAAATATGGTCAGATGGTTTGGTGAGATACAATTCGAGCTGCTTTATTCTGGATTTTCTGTAGCTGACTTTGAAGAGTTTTAGGAAGAGAATACAATAATGAATTACAATAATTAAATATGACATAATAAAAGCATTTATTAAAATTTTAGTGGCATCAAGGTCAATATAGGGTCGAATTTTGAAAATGTTATACAGGTGAAAGTTCGCCTTTTTGCACAGCCTGGATACATGGGTTTTCATATCGAAGGACGAGTCAAAGAACACACCAAGATTCCTGACACAGTTGGATGGGGTTATGGCTGTGCTACCAATAGTCACATGGTTGATGTCAATGTTATTTTTATTCCCGATTATTATATTTTCTGTTTTGTAATCGTTAAATTTAAAAAAATTGCAGTGCATCCAAATTCTAATTCGTTCAATGCATGCTTCTGGTATCTGGTGAAGGCTCAAGTTCAACATATAAATGGGTATCATCCGCCTAGAGGTGGTCATTAAGACCCATTCCACGGATATTTCCAATTGGTGCAGTGAACAAAACCGGTCCCAATACGGATCCCTGGGGAACACCAAAACCAAGAACTTTATGCATTTGTTGAGATGCGTCAATAACAATACTCTGCTGTCTTCCACTCAGATAGAACTCAAACCACTTCAGTGCATCTCCGGATATACCGTATCGAGTTTCAAGTCTCCCGAGTAAGATTGATCTATCGCATCAAATGCCGCACTCAAGTCCCATAAAACTAGCAACACCGGTTTCTTTTGATCCAAGCTACATACGATATCATTGTGAACACGAAGTAAGGCGGATTCCGTACTGTGCCGTTTTTTTGTATGCTCTTGGAGATTGTTTTCACACAAATGATATTTAAAACGATTAAGGACAATTGTTTCTATAATTTTCGAAATTCGACACAGGTCGGCAATATTTTTAGCACATTAGGATCAAGGGTTGATTTTTAATGAGGGGTGTAACATGGGCTGTTTTAAGTGTTTCACATACTTCTGCGCCTACTAAAGATGTGTTCACGATTTGGGTGAGGGAATCACGTGGCTAAGTGGGTAAGACGCTGGCTCGCTAGCCTGGAGGTCGGGTGTTCGATCCCTGCATTGGCCGAGAAAGTTCATCCAGATTTTCCGGCGTGGTTTCCCCTTGTCAGTGATGCCCAGCGGAGGGCCTGACAAGGACAGCTGTCTAGTCCTTCGGATGAGACGAAAAACCGAGGTCCCGTGTATATATTGGAATGCACGTAAAAGATTCCCTGGCAGTTGGAATTCGATATAAGAGTAGGCGATAGTGCCGCTGCCCGGGCAAAATTTCCCACGGCACACTATGGTGGTGGCCGTCTTCATTAGCCCAATATAGGAGTAGGACGTTAAACCTCATTTCATTAATGACATATTTTCCCATCTTGTCAAGTTTATTAGACAAATCTTGAAGTTTATTTAGGTATTTTTCAGGTTGATTTGGATTAGGAGTCTAATTAAATAATATAAAAATGCGATGCTGTCGGCCTGGTAATTTATGAAATATTTTATCCCCGCTTAAAAGTGTGATCAATTTAACATTTTCGTCACGATTAGTCGCTCCCTGGCGGTGGCTATAGATGCCTTCGAAGTTTGTGTCGAAAATAACGTCTAATGATTCTCCAAGTTGTCCAACAATTTGACCACATCTTTTAACAGTTGAATCGGTATATCTACCCTGTGCCTTATCTAGTAGATCTTTATACAGTCTATTGAACACTTCATTCATATAGTCCTACACCACCTCCCTAATTCACCGTTCTGTTCCAAAGTAATTCTTGTTCTACTTTCTCACTACACATACCACTGATTGAACACACCAATCTATGTGCTAAGACTAGGTATTTTGGGTGTTTTTTTTTTAGCAAATAAATGCACTAAGTCCATTTTCCAATGCGACATCATCGCCTCTCCATCGCCTTCTCGCACTGCATCTCTGCGACATAGCATGTTCAATCCGCTCCAGAGTATAGCCCTGCTGTAGTTCTCCTTGTAGTCTGGTAACTGGACCTCGGGTGTAAAGGTAGATAATCCACTCCAGACTATAGCCCTGCTGTAGTTCTCCTTGTAGTCTGGTAACTGGACCTCGGGTGTAAAGGTAGATAATCCACCCCAGACTATAGTCCTGCTGTAGTTCTCTTTGTAGTCTGGTAACTGGACCCTTGGTGTAAAGGTAGATGGGGGTATCTTTGCCTTTTCTATTCTGTCTTTTTCTTCTGGTGACATTCGTGCAACCCCCTAAAACCAGTTACCGGATGGAACATCCTTTGATGAAATTTTTAGGCATCTGTAGTGGTACCATTCTGATCCTGCACTTATCCTCTGCAGCGAGGCCTGTCCGGTTCAAATTCGCCAAGATCTTCTTTGCACAGGCTGTAGCGGTAAGTGCACTCTTCTTGTCTGCTTTGGCATTTGTGGCTGCAGTAGAAGGGCTCTGGGCCCTGTTTCACGAAATTTTAACTAAGATAAAATCCAAATTTTAGTAATTTGATTGGATAATATTAGATTGATTTTAGTGCTTAGCCAATCAAATTTGAAGTATCTACTAAAATTTGGATTTTATCTTTAGTTAAAATTTCGTGAAACAGGGCCCAGGTACATTATCTAGGTTGACTCCAGAACAGGTAAGATGAAACCATTGACCTCTTGCGCAACGTTCTCCGAGAAGGCACCCGATGATAGTTTCATCCGAAAGTTCTTCCTTGTTGATGCTGATGTTTTCTTCGCAGTGGTTCTCTCTGTTCAGCAGAATATCTGTCGAGGTGATGATTGACGTATTCGATTAGCTTAGCCGAGAGTACACTCCGGTAAGATGTTTCAATTCGCTACTCTCCCGTCTCGATATTTGATGGGCTGTTCTTTGGTGAATCATATCATTCATCTGGAACAATTGCATGGCCATCAAATAAACAAAGTCCCATATTTAAAATGTCTTTGACATGAACCAAACTGCTGGAGTCCGTAGAACTTGAAGGATGAAAGGATGTGTTTAACACCAGTCTTAAAAGTCAAATGTAGGGATACAATGCGCGCAATAATTATCTCGATTCTTGAGTTGAATTCGTGAAATTTCTCTTCGTTTGGCAAATCTATTCAATTTTAAACATTTATTACGTAATTAAACTTTAAAACATGTACTTTTTATAATTCCAATTTTAAAACATGTACTTTGTATAATTCTAATTTAAACATTTACTTTTATAATTCCAATTTTAAAACATTTAAACATTTACTTTTATAATTCCAATTTTTAAATATTTATTACGTAATTCCTGTCTACATCTTATCTGTAAACCTCTAAAATTTGTTAACAATTTAACATACGTCGTTCCATTAAGTAGACGGAATCTTGCCATCACATAACTTATGTATGCTAATAATCTGGAAAGGAAAGACAAGAATCAGATGATGTTAAAGGATATTTGTTTAAAAAAATTATTATTCCGTAATAACATTCAAATTGATGTCCTTGTGTAAATTTTAACATTGTTTCTTTATCACGTACGAGATTATTTTGTTTGGTAGGGTAAGGGAGGGCTGTCAAATTACTTTTGCCTAGACAATTAGGCATTTCTTTAATTATTATTGTGGACATAATTATGACAAGGTACCTATTCTCATAACGTTTTGATTAGACTAACAAGATCGTTTATATAATGGAACTTACGTGTTTTTTTCTTCTTCTCTATCTGTTTGGGCTAACAGGGTTGCTCTAGCCCACACATACCGGCTAATAGCTTATCGGCATCATGTATTATGTCTATTAAACTCCTTGATATTTCATCTGTCTCGTGCGTTGTCGCAAACGAGACCAAGCCAGCCGTGGTTGTCAGTAGACCTCTAATTTGTTCGATATTCCTTAAGGAAAATAAACATATAGATGTATACTATTCAAAATAAGTAGGGGATATTTGATTTTTAAGTGTTATTAAAGTCACCTAATGAAACTGACGAAGAAACAAATGACAAAATGAAATGAAGTTCACATTCATCGATTTATTCCAAATGATCGTTAGACTAAGTAAGGCACAGACTGACCATTATAAGGGTAAAATGATACCCGGGGTCAAACAGCAAAGTTACCACAGCATCACAACCAAATCAGTAACGGGTAAATCCTCCTCTGTTTGCCAAACAAGCATTGATCCGACGTGGCATACTCCTAATGAGACGTCTAAGGTCATTTTGGTCCAGATTGTCCCATTCCTGTTGCAACGCAGCAGCAAGTTCTTGGACATTGACAGGACGTTGTTGACGTTGACGTAACCTCTGTCCAAGCATGTCCCAGACATGCTCGATGGGGGAGAGGTCGGGACTATGTGGTGATGTTCTGTTGTTGGAGGTAACCTGTAACGATCCTGGCCCTGTGACATCTTGCGTTGTTATCCTGGAAGATGAAACGGCGGCCATGACGTCGTGCGAACGGCACAACAGGGACTGCCAAGATGTTGTCCCGGTAGTACTGGCCTGTAACACGCCCTGCAACAACATGTAAAGCCGTTCTTCCAGCAACAGTGATGCCTCCCCACACCATAACAGAACCACCCCCAAATCGATCATGTCTGATGACGTTAACGTCTTGGAAGCGCTCGTTTCGACGACGCCACACCCTCCTACGTCTGTCCAAAAAATCAACAGTGAACCTTGACTCATCTGAAAACATCACATTGCTCCAGCGTCGATTATCCCAGTGTTGACGATCCCTACACCAACGACGTCTTGCCTGAATGTGATGATCTCTCAAACAAGGGATCACGCGAGGACGTCGGGCGCGAAGGTGACCCCTATGCAGTCGATTCCGAATCGTCTGGCCACTCACTCTCACACCAGTGTCTGTTTGAAGACGAGCGCTGATCTGATTTGCTGTGATGACACGATTTCTCAAGGCCAAGGTACGGATAAATCGATCCTGGGCTTGAGTTGTCGCCCTTGGTCGACCTGAGCGTGGTCTGTCCTGTACAGATTGTGTATCACGGTATCTGGACCATAGCCTGCTTATGACAGACTGAGAAACATTCATCGTCCGCGCCACAACCGCCTGTGTTGTGCCGATCTGTAGCATGCCAAGGGCACGTAAACTTTCATTTTGGGTAAGCCGACGCATATCAAAATTTGTTTTCTGGTCACTAAAACAAATAAACTGATGTTTCCACCCTGGAATTCAATGCCACAATGACTGTAACATTCAAAGTCAGAGTCGTGCAAATCTTGGGTTGGACCCCCATGATGATCCCAAGCATCACCTGCATTCCATGCGGTAGCTATTGGTGCGTATGGGCGTCACATGTAACTGGAAATGTTTCTTCTGTTAGGTTCTATAGTGACTTTTTTCGTAGTCATTTGCATATTTTAGTATTATGCCCCCAAAATCAAATATCCCCTACTTTTTTTGAATAGTATATTATGGAATTTAAGATAAAAAAAGATGCCTGTTTTATATGGAAGGATAACGTTGCCAATATTATTTCATTGTTCACGGTGCAAACTGCAAATGTCAGTAGTTCAAAATACGTATTTTAGTTTTATTTGCAATTTCCATTGCTCAACAATACCAATGTCACGGTAGTAGTACCTGTGGCAGTTCAGCCAAATTTTTACCAAGGAGAGTTGACGCCTTTGTTCTATTCAATAGATTGAATATGGTATTGTTATCCGAACAATGGGGATATGAACATAGATGAATAGGTATTGTTATAATGAACTCTTGTTTATCCTTTGACTTCTGTTACGAGGTTAGCTGGAGGTCACTCATTGATTATTCTGGGAGAGTGGGGTGGGGTTGCCCCTTTATAGACAGCCGCGTCGGGGTTCGTGCTGAGGTCAGGTCGTGCGTGGTCTAGCGTTAAGGGCTAACGTTAAGATTGACCATTGTTTATCCGGGGTTGGTTACTTATACACCCCCCCCCCCCCCACATACCCCTTCACCCCCCTCCCACGACCCCCCACATACCCCTTCACCCCAACGTCCCCCCCTCCCACGACCCCCCACATACCCCTTCACCCCAACGTCCCCCCTCCCACGCCCCCCTCCCACCATTTCATTCCTCTATATCCTTCAATTAGTGACAAGGCTAAGAAGCTAACAATGTTGGGGTTTTTTTTCAATATTTTTTTTTTATTTTTCATTTGCATTTTAAAGAGACGGTAAGTTCCAATCGGCGAATTCCCTGTAGGTTTCTAGAATGTCCATTGGCTTCTTAAACCCCGGATTCGTGTCTGCCACCAACCTCAAGCGTGGCAATATATAGTCAGTGTATGCTAACAATCTGCAGAAAAGAACAAAACAAATAGGTATCAGTTAAATAAAGCAATATTAATATAAGAATAGCATTGATTAGTCTCGGGTTCGCTAGCCTAGAGGTCGGGTGTTCGATCCCTGCATTGGCTGAGAAAGTTCACCCCGATTTCTGGCGGGGTTTCCCCATTGGCCGTGATTCAGGTCGGAGGTCCTGACAAGGACGGCAGTCTAGTCGTTCGGATGGGGCGAAAAACTGAGGTGCCGTGTGTACACATTGTCGTGCAGGTAAAAGGTCCCTTGGCCGTCGGAAATCGATATAAGAGTAGGCCGTAGTAGCGCTACCCGGGCAAAATTTCACTCATAGCACACTGTCTGGCTTATGCCCTGCCCTTCCTTAGCACACGTTAGGAGTAGAACAGTAGGATTTTACCCCCCCCCCCCTCCCTATTTCATTTCGGTATTGACGGCGTGGGGGGGGGGGGGGTATACACGCGAGCATCTTCAAATGGCGGGAGGTGAAATGAAGTGAGACGTTTAACAGCCTCGCTGTTTGTTTCCTATACCTAAATTAATATAACATAGTTTGAGTTAATAGAAATAAAACATGATCTGGATGCAACATTTTATTCTAGCATACTAGATATACTATAAAGTCGTACCTGGTCAGCCGCCAAAGCTGATCTGATTTACATGAAAAACCAAAGCCAATTTATACTAAATTCACTTTGATAACACGGGTAATTAATAATATGGAACAAAAGGACTTATGTAAAGACTACATAATTAAATCATTTGTCATTGATAGATTATCTCACTATAAGCATATGGCAGGCTTCAGAACAATTGATGTGTGACAGCTAACGCTAGTAAACGTCATTAGTGATCAGCGGATTATCTAACTTGACCATTATACATATGGCAGCATCTGGTTCTTTATTAAATGAACAATAGTGTGGTCAATTAGAGAACAGTGGAGAGTTTATTACACATGCGGTCATAGGATAATTATAATCTTTTACCTATCACTGTCTCTCACACTATGTAACATTAATGCCATAGGCTATATGGGTGTCGTTCAAAACAAAACTACGTTCAAGAATCGATACTTAGAAACCACAAACAAACACACGTGGCCTGTAAAGTACAGTCTGCTTGACTGAACACCCTTGAATGGGTAACCAGATACAGACAAGCCCCGCATTGCAACGGTAGTGACGAGCCCCCTCCTTTCTTCCGAAACACCATACAAGTAGTTAAAAAACTTACGTTTCTTTTTCCTGGCTAGGCGTGGCTGGTCTAGTCGGGATGAATGGGTTGTGGGTAGACAGCAAAGCGTCCGCGTCCGTCAAAATATCCCGTAATTGCATTACAACATCAGGCGTGCCCAAGGAATTGGTATATGGTGCCAATGTTGTCGTAATCAGGCTAATGGTGCACAGTATAAAATTTCTAACATCAGAAATTGCATACCTTAAAAAAAAGACAAAAATATAATATTAAAGATATTTTCACCGTAAAATATTTAGGCCACAGGGTGTGGTGTCAAGGGTTAACGCTTATATCGATCTTTTACGCGTACATGACTATGTGCACGTGGGGTTCTGCATTGTTTTCGGCCTATCCGGACGACTAGGCAACTGTCTTGCCAAGGGTTCGGCCCACATCACTGTCAAAAATCTTGTTTATGCAACGAATTCAACAACGGTATCCAACGACAGTTGCGCCTATCGCTGTTAATCCATACAAGATGCATTATAGCCAAATTATGATAAATTAAATAGTTTGAAAATGTCTTTTAGACCGAATATATCGTCAAATCATACCGTACTCATACAATGTTATGCCTCTTTAAAAGCTTCAAATTATGTAGGGGCTAAGCTCCCCCCACCCCTCATCTCCCCAACCCCCACACCCACCCACATGCTTTCAGTCTAGACCATACCCGTACCCCGTAACTTAAAATAGAAATAACGATTACAGATTTTTTAAAAGTAGGTTTTGAATCATAATTTTGAAAGAAAAAGAAAAAAATAGTAACTTACATTTTAAATTATTTGTCTTTTTTGTATAGGCTTCAGGTGTTTGGATTTTGTCAAGTCTTTGTGTTTTGGTGTCGTATTCTTTTCAGCCACAAGTCGAAGTGACAATTTTCATAAGTACGGCTGTTTTTAAAGGGTATAGCATAATTTTATGACCAACTGCAAATTGATTTTTTTTCGATATCATGCCAAAAAATATTCCAAAAATATTAGTCTAGATGTTATGAAAACATTTGGGGAATAATAATAAGGTCATTGGATATATTATTCGTTCTCTTAACCGTATCATAAACAAAACCAAGATGCTAGGGTGGGGAAATTATTATAAATTTTATTAATCTCTTTTTGAGGCAATAGTATTTTTTCTGAAATATATTAATTTTTTTTGTTAACCGAGTTGTCTCCATTGGATTATAATTTATTTCAAAATAGGTATGTGTTATAAATATGGGGCATGGCTATACCGTAATACATGTATGTGTCCATTTAGAATTATTCCGGTCATAATAATTAAACGACTCTGTTACATATTTTTTTTAGCATAATCCAAATACAATGTGGTACAATCCTGTTGTAGCGCTTTATTTTGAAAATAGACTCGCGCTTGAAATCTTTGAAAAAAAGAAAAAAAAAGAGAGTTATCCCCCCTTTTATACGTTTTCAATCCGGGGCTTTTGCTAACTTTATTTCTCCCGGAAATAGAAAAAAGAGTTATCCCCCTTTTATACGTTTTCAATCCGGGGCTTTTGCTAACTTTATTTCTCCCCGGAAATAGACTCGCGCGTGAAATCTTTGAAAAAAATTTAAAAAAGAGTTATCCCCCCCTTTTATCCGTTTTCAATCCGGGGCTTTTGCTAACTTTATTTCTCCCGGAAATAGAAAAAAGAGAGTTATCCCCCCCCCTTTTATACGTTTTCAATCCGGGGTTTTGGCTAACTTTATTTCTCCCGGAAATAGAAAAAAAGAGAGTTATCCCCCTTTTATACGTTTTCAATCCGGGGCTTTTGCTAACTTTATTTCTCCCCGAAAATAGACTCGCGCTTGAAATTTTTTAAAAAAAGAGAGTTATCCCCCCCCCCCCTTTTATACGTTTTCAATCCGGGGCTTTTGCTAACTTTATTTCTCCCGGAAATAGAAAAAAAGAGAGTTATCCCCCTTTTATACGTTTTCAATCCGGGGCTTTTGCTAACATTATCTCCCCTTTAATACATAAGCTCCATTTTTTTTTTTTTTTTTTTTTAAATTATTATTTTTTATTATTATTATTAATTTTTTTTATTAATTTTTTTCGTTCACACTATTGTTCTGGGTGTGAAAAACCATATTCTAATAAGAATAACCATGTGTGTAAAGCGATATGTCGAAGCTGCAAGCAGTTAGGAATTTGTCCTCTGGATAGGCCGCGAATACAGTGTGAACTTTGTCACCGTTATTTTAGAGGCAAAAAGTGCTTGGAGAGACATAACCAAAATGTTCCGTTATACACAGTGTCGACGTGTATGAAATATAGGGCGTGCTTAAAGTGTTATACAACAATAGACACCCACGAAGATGATGCGATTAATAAGCACACCTGTGACGTGCACAAATGTCGTAATTGTATGCAACTGTGCAAGCCTAATCATAGATGCTATATGAAACGGTTATCAGAGGAGGTTGAAGGTGAGACTATCAAATATTTTGTTTGCTGTCTAATAGCTTAGCGTGACGATGTAGACCATACATTATTTTTTCCCTGGCAATTATGTAAAAGATGTATAAACCAAATAGCTTTTATACCTTTGGAACGTACACAGTGAGGTTGTCACTAGGGAAAATACTATTACGAAGCCTCAAAAGCTCGGGGGTTGTACTTTTCAAATCGAGAAACAAATACGAATATGGTTTTCGTGTAGCGTCCTCGTAACTTTCACGAACAAATTTAGTTTTCCCCGGATACATCTGCTTGGCTAATTGTTTTATAGCCGACACATCTCGAGGGTTCTTAAATGTGATCATGTAATGGGCATTTAGAACAAATTTAGTTTTCCCCGGATACAATTGCTTGGCTAATTGTGTTATAGCCGACACATCTCGAGGGTTCTTAAATATGATCATGTAATGGGCATTTAGACTGATGGTCCTATGATGTTTACCTTTATGAAACAGATTCTGGACAATATAAACGACCGATGCATTTTCGTGATGACTCCCTCTAGTAAAGAGTTTTGAAACTTTATCTGTCGTTTCATCCATTAGATCGTCGATGATCAAAAGGGAACGCTCCTTAGGATTTAGACTAACCATCCACAAACTCAACCACCCCTGCTAACTCGGCGTACAGTGGCTGCAAAACCCATAACACCATACGATACGATCTACGGCTTGGTCGACAATTCTAGAATCAGACGTTTGACCAACCGACTCTTACCAGATTGCGTAGGCCCTGATATCATGCAAGTAAACGGCCACTTTAATCTAAAATCCATTCTGTAAGCTACGGTAAAAATAACAAACATCTTTTTTAAAAACTAAAGATCTTTTATTATATTAAGGTAACAAAAAAAATGTTGACATTTAATACATAAAAACGAACATTATTTGGAAAGTGTGCGTATACATTCTAAGATATTTTCTTTCCAATACAGAGTCCCACGCAGAAACAATTCTTCACTGTGGTTCCGAATCTCAGGCACGAATCGGGCTATCTGCAAAAATCGATCTTTATCCAGCTCAAGAAAGCATGTTTCAAAGTACAATTCCAAAAAATTGATTTCGTCGAACCAACGGTCGATTCCCAAACACGTATGTTCTAGTTGACCTCCGTGGTTATTGAGACAGCCCTCGCAACGGGTAGTTAAACTTTTTGAAATCTCTGTACTGATTATGTTCCCCAGGTGGACCGTAATGGTCGACATTTACCTGTACAGAGAGAGAGAAATGGGGTTTAACGTTACCTGTGCAGGTTTTGAACACACGTACATGGTATGAGTGGTGTAACGTTTTCAACTTCTTCAACAAGATCTTCATGGAAAATGAGTTGATTGTCTGCGTAAAACCCTTCTACACGTACTTTGGTGGTGTGGCTATCAGGCTGGTCCCATCCTTCATTTTCGGCGGCTGAAACACATTCATCGGGGGTATTGCACCATGCCTGCCCTGATTTTAACAAACTCCAATCCTCCACATCAAGACCGGACTTGAACGATTTTGTAACTCGTGTTACGGCTGTTAAGTCGGGAAAAGTTTTTTCGGGTATCACAAGCTGTCTACCATTTTGTTCTCTCCAGAACAATTTGACGAACTGTCCCTAGCTCACAGCTTAGCTCGTTGTTGATATTAAATTTCGTAGGTTTTGTACATGCTAAAATATCTCTTAAAACGATCGGCGACATGACTCCATTCTTTTAATGTCATCATAAAACCATTTTACGTCTCAAACCTAAATAACCAGCCTTCAGTAATATTTCCGTATCTGTATTGCCCTTAGGGCCTAAATTCATTGCCACACGAACAGAAACATCGGATACCATAGAAGCCATATTGTTTCATATAATAACATACATACTAGTCACCCTTTATTTAAATATGTACAGCTAGAAACACCATTGGTCTCCCAGGAATACACCAATTAAAAAATGTTTGACAATCATTATACGGAGGCCAGTCTTTTACGAACGCCTACCATATCAGGGGGGGGGGGGGGTCCTCCGATGTAAAACGAGATTCGCACAACTTGAAACTAGCTTTGACAGCCTCCCATTGGTCCAAATTAAAATGAACACCCTTTCGTGTAGGTTTGGGCATTCTCTCTCCCTCACACCACCAAAATTTACGACAGACAGAAACAGACAGAAATGGGGTTTCACGTTCACTCGACACAAACAAGGTCATTTCGGGACAAACATTTGGTTTAATTTTATTTCAATAATTCGCTTGCGCGTAGGGGTCTTTAGCAGTGGGAGGAAACCGGAGGACCCGGAGAAAACCCACGAGGTTGGACAGGCGACCCTACTCCTTGTCACGTACAACCGGGGCAAAATTTACGAATGTTGACTCCCGGTAGTTGACTCCCGGGTAATTGGTATCCACAGTTATATATACATTATTTTCTTTGTAAATACTCATCCACGTCTACAGCCATGTCCATTAACATTTTCCACTGATCTTCGTGCAACATGTTCAACCTCGTGGGTTTTCTCCGGGTCCTCCGGTTTCCTCCCACTGCTAAAGACCCCTACGCGAAAGCGAATTATGTAAATAAAATTAAACCATATGTTAGTCCCGAAATGACCTAGTTTGTGTCGAGTGGACGTTAAACCCCATTTCTCTCGTTCTCTCGTGCAACATGATACCGTTCGGTGTAGGGTATCGATGACCACTTATGGTGTGACCATACAATCTGATGTGATAACACACGGTTTCTTGCCAAATACATTTTACAACAAAATAATAATTTCCTATATCCTCTTGATACAAATTCACAACAGAACTCACGATGTTAACTTATTGGAGTGTCTCTGTAAAACAATTCTACTTTTAACTTTGGATCCACCTTTTTATACGACAATTTTCTAAACCACAACACAAAATTCAATTAAACGTCACGTGTATACCACGTGATTTCATAATTGTATACAAATTTTAGACATCATGAAATAAACTTAATGTGTTTTACTTTTTAAAAAATATATACAATGCAATATTCATTTTAATATTATACCATTTAATTATTCAGATTTCCTTTTAGAGGTAATATTTAATTATTTACATTTTCAAAGTTAATATTATAAACACAAATACAAGTTTTATTTCCTTTGTAGCATAGAACGGTGAGAGCTAACACGTGAACAAAAAATAATTCGCCTGCTCAGAAATGCAGACGACTGTAGTCAATAGACCGGCAACTTAACCACGTGGTCGAACACACGTTACAATAGATAATTATTCAAATAATAACACTACAGTCAACACAAAAAGAACAAAACAGACCCATTCAAATAATAGAATATAAACACAATAGATCTAAGACACTCCATATAATGGACTATTATTATCATAGGTCATTTTGGGACTAACACATGGTTTAATTTTATTTCAATAATTCACCTGCGCATAGGGGTCTTTAGTAGTGGGAGGAAACCAGAGAAAACTCACAAGGTTGGACAGGCAACCCTACTCCTTGTCACATACAACCTTGGATTCGAAATCACGCCAGTCGACTCAATGACAGACTTTATGATACAGCGCGCAGACTAGTGTTGAAAATCGGATCGAGATTTGTGATCCGAATACTTTTGTTGGTTATACAATTCGGAGACCTGAAATTCTTGAACAAAAGTTCATATACCGGTACTCATAATTTCTTACTTGTTTCAATGTTTATGAGTGTCTGTGTATGCCGAGTATGAAATCGTACTTTCAATTTTCAAATTGTTTGAGCCGCGAAGAAAAAAACATGCCTACCTTTAGCCGTAATTATTAAGACTATGTATGATATCCCAAAAAATCAATGAGGTGAAGAAATTTGTATAGTATAACTACTCCTGTAATCCGCACCCTCCCACTTACCATTTTGCTCAATCAACAGGAATGAAAAAAGTAAAATAAAAACATGTGCCATTTATTCCGCCAAGGTCGTTTGCCTCATTCTGATAATCTACTACTATTGAACCAATCAGTGAGTGGGAATATACGTGACCTAGATCGTTATGAATAAATTTCATTGTGGGAAGTCAAAACATGGTCTAAACTTGTATGCCGTAAACTAGCGCAGGGAATGAATGAATATTTTTTTTTATTTAGACTACTGTTTTCGTTGCACTGCATTAATAATTTTATTAGTTACTATCACTAAATAATATGCATAATATTGACTTTAATTATGCTCAGAGCTGCGTACGTGATCAATTGCATTTGGGAAAATTTCAAAGTAATCAGATGTAAAAATGGCGAAATATAGAGCATACAGAATGTCAGAATATTTTGTAACGAATAGTAAAAGGACAGTAAAATGATTTGGATAACCCTTATTTTGTATCCGTTAACGAATATCCAAATAGTAGTTTCAACACTAGCGCGCATGCTAACCATTCAGCCATCCACCCCCCCCCCTTCTGGGTTCAGATCTGGCCCCTGAGGGAGACAGAACAGTAGGACGTTAAACCCCAGTTCAGTTTATTGATATTGATAAAAATACGTTAAGATAACTGAATAACAAATGCTTGTTCTTCAGAATGAATTATCTTGTGTGTTTTTAGATTACTTCTCTGTGTAAATGATTTACCACAAACATCACATTTATATGGTTTTTCACCCGTGTGAATTCTCATGTGGTGGTGTAGATTATCGTTTTTGGTGAATGATTTATCACAAACATCACATCTATATGGTTTTTCACCAGAATGAACCCTCAAGTGTATCTGCAAATAACGATTCACAGTGAATGATTTACTACAAATATCACATTTATAAGGTTTTTTACCAGTATGAATTCTCCTGTGTTGCTGTAGACTACTATTATCAGTAAATGATTTACTACAAACATCACATTTATATGGTTTTACACCAGTGTGAATTCTCAGATGTTGCTGTAGACTACTACTCACAGTAAATGATTTACCACAAACATCACACTGATAAGGTTTTTCACCAGTATGAATTCTTGTGTGCTGCTGTAGACTAGCACTGGTGGTGAATGATTTACTACAAACATCACACTTATAAGGTTTTTCACCAGTATGAATTGTCATGTGTCGTTGTAGACTTCCACTCTCAGTGAAGGATTTATTACAAATTTCACATTTACATGTTTTTATTCCAGTATGAATTCTCATGTGTTTCTTTAGAGCTGTACTCTGGGTGTATGATTTACTACAAACATCACATTTATAAGGTTTTACACCAGTATGAATTCTCATGTGCACCCGTAGAGTACAACTATGAGTGAATGATCGATCACAACCGCTACATTTGTATAGTTTTTCTTCTGCATGAATTCTCATGTGATGTTTTAGATTACTACTCTGGCTGAATGATTTACCACAAACATCACATTTATAGGGTTTTTCACCTGTATGAATCCTCCTGTGACACATTAGGAAATATTTTTTATTAAATGATTTACTACAAATATCACATTCAAAGCGTTTCTTAGAAGATTTATGACTTGTTTTAGAACCTGTCTGATTTGGATTTCGTATTTCTATATTTTTAACACACTCCTCTTCTTTAACATGTATATCACAGTGTTTCTCTAAATTAGTGTAAGATTTAAATTCTTCATCACATAAATTACACTGATAAACAGTTTCAATATCATCAGTTTTCTCTTCTTTAACATGACAATATCCATCTACATCATCAGTTTTCTCTTTTTTAACATGACAATATTCATCAACATTATCAGTTTTCTCTTCTTTAACATGACAATATTCATCTATATCATCAATTTTCTCTTCTTTAACATAACAATATTCATCTACATCATCAGTTTTCTCTTCTTTAACATGACAATATTCATCTACATTATCAGTTTTCTCTTCTTTAACATGACAATATTCATCTACATCATCAGTTTTCTCTTCTTTAACATGACAATATTCACCTACATCATCTGTTTTCTCTTCTTTAACATGACAATATCCATCTACATCATCAGTTTTCTCTTCTTTAATATGTATTTTACTGTGCTTTTCTAAATCATCATATTGTTGAAAAATTTCATCACATACAACACACTGATAAAATTCTTTAACATCATTAGTTTCCTATAATATATAAAAGTTATAACATCATTAGTTTCCTGTAATATATAAAAGTTATAACATCATTAGTTTCCTGTAATATATAAAAGTTATAACATCATTAGTTTCCTGTAATATATAAAAGTTATAACATCGTTAGTATCCTGTAATATATAAAAGTTATAACATCAATAGTGCACCAACATCAATGGCTGCCGTCCTCAGGGTATAAGGAATAAGTATACGAAGTTCCAAGATAATCCATTCAGAATTGTGGCCTTCAGGTGCTAAAGGCATAAATTGGGTGAAGCTCTGCCCCTGGGGGGCGGGGCATCCACCAAAATCAATAGTTGCTGCCCTTAGGCTATAAGGAATACATATTCCAAGCTGATAGCGATCCATTCAGAATTGCGGCCTGTAAATGAAAAACATAAAAATTGGGCGTGGCTCTGCCCCTAAGGGTCGGGCAATCACCAAAAACAAAAGGGGTCATACTTGGGGTATAAGGAATAGGTATGCAGAGTTTCAAATGGATGTTATTGGGCATGGCTCTTCCCAGGGGGTCGGGCATGCACCAAAAGTAACTTCCAAAGGACAAATATGAAATGAAATGTGCCAAATTGAATTTTAATATATATGTCTTCATGACTGATTAATGAATTCATTATTTGATGAAAAAACAGAGGCAACAATGAACAAAGTCTATTTGTTGTATTATTAAATGTGCCAAAATAAATTTAAGTGCATGCATTTTGGTGTTTTTGATTGATTAATGATGAACAAAACAGTCTAAATCAGAATTTTTACGTCTCGTGTCAGATTCTTACTGGGCTAGTAGAATGTTGGCTGGTCTCGTGTCAGTTTCTAACTGGGCTAGTAGAAGGTTGGCTGGGCTAGTAAGATCTGAAAGCTACTCGCCCAAATGGCTAGTGACCAATTCAGGTTAGTTTCTACCCCTGCCATTCTGTTGAAACTTAAATATGTTAAGGATCAAAAGATCTTGAATGAGAGGATAGACCTATTGATTTTACCTCTTCCCCGTCCATTTCCTGCAAAAAGAGGGCATATCTTGCTAGGCAACCATTTGTTTTAACTGGTCATAACTGATAGCAGTGAATTATTTGATGGATAAGGGACACAAGGAAAGAGTATAAATAAAACTCTATCTTGTTGTTTTCTAATTACCTAATATGTAATAGATGTAACAGACATGAGATGAATTGAAATAAAGATCGGCTGTTCAGTTATCTTATTGCGACCCTCGCAACTGTAGGTCTCAGAGATCAGGATAGAGCATAGCAGGGTTTTCTTCTTCCACTTATACTCACTTCCATATTAAAATCAAGCCTCTTGTTTTTTATTGAATAGTTACATGTGTTCAATAACCTGGAGAAAAGAGTACTTGCGGTCAAATTTACAGTTTCTATTGAACGGGTCGCCCTCTTCAGTGATCCCGACTCCACCAAATCACATCATACCAAAGTTCTTGTATAACTACGCAGAGGTATAATTAGATTTGACCATGTGCCAATCGATCTTCTGTTTTTCAAAGCTTATTAATAGAGACAAGTCAGCGATTCAGATTACTTTCTTTAATGGACATAACTCGACACAATCTGTTTCACAGAGAATTACCAAAGTCTACTAATATCTCTGTAAAAGACAACTGCCTTGAACACATGACGTCACATCACATGGCGTCAATCATTGGCTCAATGGCATGTGCATTGTTTACATAAGACGTTACTGGTTCGGGCACAATGGTGACTTTTACTCATTTAAATACCCATTTACACTAAATAGGAAATAATTTTTACCAACAAATACGTCAAACGCCTTTATTCTAATACATAAAAAAATGTAGAATTTAATTTGTCGGTGTAAGAAAGTGGCGCAGTACGTTGATCCGGCTACTCTTGAAAATTGGGTTAGGGTTAGAAACGAAAGTTAATATCTTTGACCCATTAAGTCGCATAGGTGTCATCCTTATCAGTGACGGCCTAGCGAATATTCACTTCTGTGAACTCGGCAGCCAAGTAAACTGAAAATACAGCACAACACGGCTATTTATCCTTTACTCACCATGTGGTCGCTACTTCATAATGAAACTATAAACAAAAATGGAAAATTGTTGACGTGACTCTACAACACCACGTGGCTAGTAATCAAGTAAACAATAATCTTCACAGGAGCTTACACAAATAACACCAACGAGGAAGAATGCCTTTCGTTTCAAAGTCCACTTCCGGTATAATATGAAGAAGGTTGTATACTAAACTAATTTCTGGATCTACCCGACCCGAGTAACCCACATTCAATATTATTTTATTTATCAAAAATTCTGCCTGTAAAACTGTAATATCTCTATCTTTTCAGTACTCTGTGGTTGCGGTAATTTAATTTTTAAAAAAATCTACGCACAAAAAATGTAATATAAACGTTGGTACTATGGTTTAGCTGTGCACACCTTTTCGTGTGTGAATTTCAAACTAAACTTACTTTAATCCTTATAAGACATATAGAAATAGATTTCACTAAAAATAAAACACACTTATATGGATATACTACTTCTGAATTTATTAACATGCTACGTTTCGATACACATACAGATATCGTTTTCATTATTTGCTTGAAAACGATATCTGTATGTGTATCGAAACGTAGCATGTTAATAAATTCAGAAGTAGTATATCCATATAAGTGTGTTTTATTTTTAAACTTACTTTGAAACAATTTCTTCAATAAAAATTTTTTTTTTCTTTATTGTCATGGATATTGT
Organism: Patella vulgata; assembly: GCF_932274485.2. Lineage (NCBI taxonomy): Eukaryota > Metazoa > Mollusca > Gastropoda > Patellidae > Patella > Patella vulgata. The sequence goes on from NC_065879.2 coordinate 94,965,387, forward strand.
GTATTGGTAGGATTTTATACAGCATCACAATAGTCTAAAAACATGTATTTATACAAGAACTGAATACATTGAACTGCCTGGCTAAAGTTACCTCAGTCATTAAGCAAAATAAACATATTCCTAGGGCATCAATCACCACCTGTATTGTTAATTGACAAATAGTTCTCCATGACATGTTTCACCGAACTCTGGGTAATCCACTAGAAACATCAAAGCTGGTTTATTAATCAAATGTCTGACGTCATAGGGTGAAAAGCCGCTCGAATGACCTCTGAAGCCACCTCCCACTACAACTGGTCAGATCTTCAAGTAGTAGAGGCCATTGAAAGTAAAAAAACCCAAAAAAAACAAAATATAGATCTGTATTTTAATCAGATTGTGTTTCGGGTGCATGTACAATAGAAAATAATTCTTGTGTATTATATAATAGATGAATAATCTCTACATTAGATTGTATCAGGTAGATACATTAACACCTGTCTTTGTCAGGTAGCTACATTAACACCTGTCCTTGTCAAACATTTACAGACAATAGTTTTTGTGTATTACAATACCCATTAAACATACATTATACAAGAGCTAAATCTGTCAATTGCAGGTCTTTCTTTAGGCATGAAATGTTTTCTAAATTAATAATTAGACATTTATTAACTTATCCAGACCATAATCAACTCTTGATGTCATCTCTAGCCTAAAATCATTAGTGGATTATGATCCGATTTGCTGCACAATATAATGATTTAGTCATGAAATGGATAATCGAGACTATGCTTTTAATTGTACCGACTTTAGTATTGATGATCGAGGCTAGGCGGAAATTTCAATTGCTTAATTCTCGGTTCATAGTGGATCAATTTGACTGAAATTTTCAGCAAATTCCCTTTACATTATCTAGTTTTTAACTGCCAACTCTTTATCTAATCTCCCATAATGTATCTTTAATAATCTCTAATTATAAAAATAATCTAATAATAAACTTATTGTGAATATTGATGGTGCTACAAACTTTAATTTTATTCACTAATAATTTTGTTTTGTTTTTTTGTTTTTTTTAATTTTCTGTACAAAAAAATAATAATTCATATTAAAACTCACAACAAGAGAGAGAGAGAGAGAGAGAGTGAGAGAGATGGACTTTAGAGTACACTCAACACAAACCAGGTCATTTCGGGTCTAACATATGGTCCAATTTTATTCCAATAATTCACTTGTGCATAGGGCTCTTTAAATTCAATTTAAATATTTGATCATGTGAATATTGATAATGTACACGAAATGTAAAATAATAAGGAAACAATATGAAAACAAAAGTTAGTTATTACAAAAGAAATAATCTAACCCTGACTATTATCAGGTAGCTAGCTTTAGATATCACCATTAGTGGGCAAACTGCATGCAGCGATCCATCTACGTCATACTTCGAGATTATGATCACTGCCCTATTTAGCCTCCGTTTAAAATGCTCACGTGATCATTTTGGGGCGGGACTTATCGACTGGATTACTGCGTTGTGTACACAACACATGTCCTTTCCAAAATGTCAACTTAGCTGCCACTCCGGTAAAAGCGAAATATAATATGTGCTAGTGGGTAATATTGCAATACATTCTTTGCCATTGTAAACTGTTTTTAGAGTTTCAATCTGTTTATCTTTCAAAATAAGGTCAGATACTCCTAAATTTGTCTTTGCAAAAAAAAAAACGCCTCTGTGAAATTATCTTTCATGGGAGCCGCCATATTGAATAATTAGAGGACTATTTTGTGATTCGGCTCTGCTTAGTTTGACATCTTTCATACACTCAACGGCTAAATAAACATATTTAATTTCATTCAATATGACAATAGAAGAGAAATAAATACTTATAAAAATTTCTAAAAGCATACTCAGTGTTTTCGACTAAAATCATCGATGTAGGAATTAAAATGTCATTTAATTAGCTTAGGGCCTGTTCTCAGGCGGAGCTAGCTGTAGACAGGCAGCCTAAGTTTGGGATGCATTAGCGGGGTCGAAATACAATACTAACCCTCCATGAAGTTACCCATCTTTACCCCTTGAGGAACGTCTTAATAAAACAACGTTCTAAGATGTAAATTGGGACAGTTGTCGTGTCCATCATCTTGGATTTCACTGTAGCCTAATTGATGTCCATCATCTTGGATTTCACAATCTCATGTCTTTTTCAACTAGCAGTTAGTTGTCAGCGGTTGCCTAACCCCTAAAACCTAGGTATAGACACCAAACTTGTTCCCCTATCATTGTGGTCATTAAAACGTAATGGTGGCCATGTTGGACGCCAATTTGAATTTTACGTCACAGTGACACCATCACGTAAAAATGATGGGAATTTTGAAATCTATGGTATCCATTTCCCATAGAAAGACTTAGACACCATAACTACTGGATTTAGAGGTTAACATTCACACGTTATTGAGGAATAAGTGCTCTCGTATGTGATTGGAGAAGGTCGAAATTCAAAATGGCGCCAGTTAGTGTAGTGTTAACCTGTAATCGTTGGGTTTGATTGTATAGCCTTCATAAGTAGTATGTAAAATTCTAAAAGATCATAGACAATTAATTGTTGGGACGTTAATTGTGAATGGTTGGATGTTTAGCTTGTGTTGGGATAACCTCTTTTAGACAAGTTTGACCATCTATGTCATTTGTAGGGTTTGTTAGTATAGCCTTCGGATGTCTAGCTTGTGTCATGGAAACTAACAACCTTTCAAGCTGCAGTTCAGTTGATATTTCTGGGTCAAAGCTGGCCCTTGACGGAGCAAGTATCCTGACATTGTTTTCTCTAGTATGAAGTCTCATGTGTGAATGTAGACTGCTACCAACAGTGAATGTTCTATGACAAACATCACATCTATATGGTTTTTCACCAGTATGAATTCTCATGTGTCTCTGTAGATAATTATTTTGTGTGAATGATTTATCACAAACATCACATCTATATGGTGTTTCACCAGTATGAATTCTCATGTGTATGTGTAGATAACTATTCTGTGTAAATGATTTATCACAAACATCACATCTATAAGGTTTTTCATCAGTATGAATTCTCATGTGTGCATGTAGATTACTATTCTGGGTGAATGATTTACTACAAACATTACATTTATAAGGTTTTTCACCAGTGTGAATTCTTATATGCAATTGTAGTGTACAACTATTGGTGAATGATTTACTACAAACATCACATTTATATGGCTTTTCACCTGTATGATTTCTCATGTGTCGCTGTAGACTACCATTCTCAGTGAATGATTTACTACAAACATCACATTTATATGGCCTTTTTCCCGTATGAATTCTCATGTGTTTCGGTAGACTAGTACTAAAAGTGAATGATTTATAACAAACATCACATTTATAAGGTTTTTCACCTGTATGAATTCTCATGTGTTGCTGTCGATTGCCACTAAAGTTGAATGATTTAAAACAAACATCACATTTATAAGGTTTGTCTACGGTATGAGTTCGTATGTGTTTTTGGAGAGCACTACTAATAGTAAATGATTTACTACAAACATCACATTTATAACGTTTTTCTTCAGTATGACTTCTCATGTGTCTCTGTAGATTACTGTTCCAAGTGAATGATTTACTACAAACATCACATTTATATGTTTTTTTTACTGTATGAGTTCTAATGTGTGACTGTAGGGCACTACTCTGGGTACATGATTTACCACAAACATCACATTTATAGGGTTTTTCACCAGTATGAATTCTGATATGTCTCTGTAGACTGCTATTCTGAGTAAATGATTTACAACAAACATCACATTTATAAGGTTTTACACCTGTATGGATTCTCAAGTGTTCCTTCAGCTGACATTTCACTGCAAATGATTTACAACAAACATCACATTTATAAGTTTTTTCTACTGTTTGAGTTTTTGAGTGTTTCTGACTAAAAGATTGACTACAAACATCACCATTATAATCTCTTTCTCCAGTTTGCCCTTGTTGACTAACATGTAATTCACAGTGTTTTTCTAAATCTGTTTCTAAATTAAATTCTTCATCACATAAATTACACTGATAAACAGTTTCAACATCACCATTTTTCTCTTCTTTAACATGACAATATTCATCTACATCATCAGTTTTCTCTTCTTTATCATGCCAATATCCAACTATATCATCAGTTTTCTCTTCGTTAACATGACAATATTCATCTCCATCATCAATTTTCTCTTCTTTAAATTGAACATGATAATATCCACCTACATCATCAGTTTTCTCTTCTTTAATGTGTATTTCATTGTGCTTTTCTAAATCATCATATTGTTGAAAAATCTCATCACATTCAACACACTGATAAAATGCTTTAACATCATTGGTTTCCTGTAATATATAAAAGTTATAACATCATTAGGATCCTGTAATATATAAAAGTAAAAACATCATTAGTTTCCTGTAATATATAAAAGTTATAACATCATTAGTTTCCTGTAATTTATAAAAGTTATAACATCATTGGTTTCCTGTAATATATAAAAGTTATAACATCATTAGTTTCCTGTAATATATAAAAGTTATAAAATTATTAGTTTCCTGTAATATATAAAAGTTATAAAATTATTAGTTTCCTGTAATGTATAAAAGTTTTAAACTTGGTACTAGCGATTCTGAAGGGGAAATACGGCTCATGACGTCATTCAAATATGACTGAAAAGCACTTATTTATGCCATGGCAGGCATTGACTGTTCATTTTGATTACTTTATTGGTGATCTCAGATTTTAAAATCTGATAATATTGGATCTAATTAGAATATTTTGATGAAATAATGTTTGTTGGGTAGTATTTTTTGTATATTCTGACCTGAAACCTAGTGTAGTATTTTATGTATATTCTGACCTGAAACCTCTAGTAACAGCTATCTAGTGTAGTATTTTGTGTATATTCTGACCTGAAACCTGTAGTAACATCTATCTTGGGTAGTATTTTGTATATTCTGACCTGAAACCTGTAGTAACATCTCTCTAGGGTAGTATTTTGTGTATATTCTGACCTGAAACCTGTAGTAACATCTCTCTAGGGTAGTATTTTGTGTATATTCTGAGCTGAAACCTCTAGTAACATCTCTCTAGTGTAGTATTTTGTGTATATTCTGACCTGAAACCTGTAGTAACATGTATCTTGGGTAGTATTTTATGTATATTCTGACCTGAAACCTGTAGTAACACCTATCTTGGGTAGTATTTTATGTATATTCTGACCTGAAACCTCTAGTAACATCTATCTTGGGTAGTATTTTGTATATTCTGACCTGAAACCTCTAGTAACATCTATCTTGGGTTATGTATATTCTGACTTGAAAATCAGTTTACATCTCTTGGCATTAATTTCAGTATAAATTTAGACGAAATTATAGATCTCAACTTTAATGTGAAATTGGATGATCTTGAGAAATTAACACATATCTGGAGTAAACGTAAACTGACTCTAATTGGAAGAGTCACCATTCTTAAGAGTCTAATCTTACCTAAAATCAATCACTTGTTCTCGGCACTACCCAACCCAGAATGTTCTGACCTCAAAAGGCTTGAACAAATATGTTTCAGATTTATATGGAACCATGGGAATGACCGAATTAAACGCTCAAGAGTCATAAAATCAATTGAAAATGGTGGTCTAAATTTTACTGATATCAATGCATTTAATAAGAGTATGAAAATATCTTGGATCAGAAGATTACATGTTCAAAACAGTAATTGGAGTCCATTTGTGGACCATTATTTGAAAATACTCCCCTTTGAAATCTCAGCAGTAGGTTCTGATTTAAATTCCAAAATACTTGGGGTGATAGAAAACCCATTCTGGAGGGACACCTATACAGCATGGGTTGAGTTTGTTGGGAATGTACTTGAAAAGGATAACAAAGATACGAACATGGAAAATATTTTATTACAACCCATCTGGTACAATAAAATATTCAGATTTAGGTTTATTAAGGACTGGTTCCAAAAGGGAGTCAGAACTATTAATGACCTCATAAATGATAGAGGTAAGCTCAAAACATTTGACAATATGAAAAGTGAATTTGGACTGAAAGGCACATTTCTTCACTATAACGGATTGATAACATCTCTCCCTAAAAGGTGGAAAAATGTGATATCAGACAATGTACATTCTCATTTACAAAAACCATACATACCAAGACCCATCCAGATCGTACTAAGCGAAGCTAAAGGCTGTAAACATATATATAAGTTCTTAATCAAAAATGAATCAAAGGAAAAAGAATGCAAAAATGAAATAAAATGGATGAATATACTTAACCTAAATTTGTCTCCAGAACAGTGGAGAAAAATATATGCTATACCGAAAAAAGTGACATTGGACACAAAGTTAATAGAGTTTCAATTCAAATTTCTACACAGAATTGTTACCACAAAAAAAATATCTTTACACTATCAAAGTAAGCAATGAGAAACAGTGCTCAATCTGTGGGGAAAAAGATGAAACTCTTGAACATTTGTACTACGAATGCCCTGAAACTCAAAATATTTGGACGAATATGTCTAATGTTCTTGAAAAATACGGAATGTGCGATACTCATTTCACATGTAATGATATAATGCTTGGAAAACAGGAGACATCCCCTGTTGTCAATTTTATTATCATATGTAGTAAATACTACATTTTCAGAAGTAGTATAACAGGTAACTCCCTTAATTTCCAAGCCTTATTGAAATTTATTCATTTTTATTACAGAATTGAAAAGTACATATATAAGAAAAATGGAAACATGCATATCTTTAATAGAAAATGGAACATGATTGCTAAGCTGTTTGATGACATGTAAATAATAGAGTATGCAAAGAATAGAATAGTGCTAAGCTGTCTGAGATTATGTAAAGAATAGAATATTGTGAGATTTGCATATTGCAGTTTGATGATATATTGATATAATGTACTTTTGTATGGAATAACAATAAAAAAAAAAAAGATAAAAAAAAAAAAAAAAAATGTATATTCTGACCTGAAACCTATAGTAACAGCTATCTTGGGGGTAGTATTTTGTGTATTCTGAGCTGAAACCTCTAGTAACATCTATCTTGGGTTATGTATATTCTGACCTGAAACCTATAGTAACATCTATCTTGGATAGTATTTTATGTATATTCTGACCTGAAACCTATAGTAACATCTATCTTGGGTAAGTATTTTATGTATATTCTGACCTGAAACCTGTAGTAACATCTCTCTAGGGTAGTATTTTGTGTATATTCTGAGCTGAAACCTCTAGTAACATCTATAATGTTGTATTACTCACCATTATGTCTGTTGGTCTAAAAACACTACACAGAATTGCTGATCGGTCTCTTCTACAAGTCATAGAAAATAGGTATTCATATAATAAACAAGTCATCGGTGGAGCGGCAATACTATATACCAGAAAACACAGGAAAACACCGGAAAAAAACCTGGAAAACCCCGGAAAACACCATTTTATATTGAATACCGGAAAACACCGGAAAACACTAAATACCGGAAAACACGCTAAATACCGGAAAATACCCTAAAAAGGTAACCCGGAGACTGGCACCCTAAATACGTAACCGGGAGCCTGGTCCTCTGTGTGCCTGGGTTAGGGTTAGGGTTAGGGTTAGTTTCCGGTTTATAGTATAGCCCTTCTCCGGGTAACCTATTTAGGGTGGTTTCCGTTATTTAGTGTGTTTTCCGGTATTTAGTGTTTTTCCTGTGTTTTCCGGTATTCAGTATAACATGGTGTTTTCTGGTAGTTTTCCGGTTGTTTTCCGGTGTTTCTTGGTGTTTTCCGGTATATAGTATAGCCCGTCGGTGGAGTATAAAGTAACGCCAGCTTCCATAAAATAGGCTGGTCAAACGACAGCTGGATTGTGTCATACGTGAAACAAAAGGTTTTTTGATTTATATTGACTCATTATGATGTCCAGATTATGGAAAAGAAAGTTTACCCAAATCGGAGTCCAAATAAGGACAGGGGGTGGTGCCAAATACAAAATGGCGAGTGTTGATCAGAAATCGCAAATATCTCTAAAATTGTCGGATATAGACACCATAAATGTATTGCAGAAAGACAAGAAGACGGTACCAGTGAGTCCAAAAATGGCGATGTTATATCTGTATTACGTCATGACGTTACTGTAACGTCACAACGGCATACCTGACGTCTCACTTTTTTCAAAATTGGTCCATTTACTCATGGTAACCGTAGAAACGAATGGTGATGCAGAGAAGAGTATATGGAAATTGTGTTGGATTGATTGAGAAGAACAATGTTCTCCATTTACCTAGAAGGGGGCTAAAGGTATAACTACTGCTTCTGTGTCAATAGCTGATACTATTAGAATAGCTGCAGGAACACTTCAATTTTTGAAGAAATGAAATGAAATCGGGCCAAACATCCTATGTACTATGAGGGAAATTTTGCCCTGCAGTGGCACAACAGTCTCATCTTATATCGAATTCTAACTGCCAAAGGTTCTTTTATTGGAGAAGTGCATTAAAGGTTGAATGGACGTGGCCGACCAATTTTGACATTTGGCCCAAAAAATCATCAGAAAGTTGTATTTTGGGGTTTCAGATCATATGTGGACAGATAGGAAGTCAATACCAGACGGTCCTGTCCATTCAACATTTACAAGCACAAAATGGCTGTCAAACATGCACTCGCTGAGCTCCTTAATGTTGCTTGTTTTTATCTTTTGGGCCACTGCATCATCGATTTCATTGGACTTCATAGTTCATCCTCAAAATTAATTCTACCATCTTTATACTAGTTATTTTAGGCCACGTTTTGAAGCAGTTCTAATATTTGTCCCCATACATTTTCTGGTTATTAAGTTGGGTGTAAATTATCTCAGACGTCTGTTTGAAGTTTGGTTTCTATACGAATACACTTCGCTGAATCCGATGGGCTCAGGTATCCCCCCACCCCCAAAAGTGACGGCGAATTCGCTAGGAAGTCAAATGCAAAATGGGGCCCATTTTTGAGAGAAAATCACAAAGTCTCCTATATAGTTTTTCGTGGTCCCCTAATTCAGGTATTAACATAAAATATGTTTTCCGCCCAAAGGTAAGTGTACTATTTTCTTCCATGATCTCCTGAACATAGATATTTTGTCGAATTTGAGAACCATTTTGGTGTTTTGTTTGTCATGGCACATTTTGTAGTTCAGATATTAATTTGCCCACCTTGAAAACCTACTATTTGACATATTATACCATCACATCGCTAACATCGAAATTTAACACCAAATGTTTTAAATATTTTAAATAAAACCATCAAATTGGAATACTAATTTTTATTAGCATCATCCAGATTCTCAATCTATACATCTTAAAGATATATAATCCATCAAAAAACATTAGGGGAACTTTATTTCAGAGCCCGCAATAGTGACATCAAGGCCCTGGGACAAGGACCTTGGTGAAACATTTTTAAAGATACATAGTCTCTAGCGTCACTTGGTGTATATCTTGGGTAACTGAAGGTAACTTTGCTAAAGCGCATTGTTCTGAAAAATGTCCACAATTGGCAAAAATATTGAAAAACATCAAGATTTTTAGCACCTAATGAAACGAAGACAAAAGTAAAAGTTTCGCTTTCAGTTTTGTTTTTAATGATCGGATACCAGTCAGCCTACCTAGGATTCTTCAGGCCCAGACATGGCAATGGATACCTTGATGAAGACAATAGCTTTAAACAGAACTAGAATGGATCGGGGCTCGACGGGGCTAAGGCCTGGGCAGGTAGTCTTTAATTTACCAATTTTTCTAAAAAAAAAAAAGTGAACTGACAGAATCATATTCTAATCTTACCCATGCCACTAAGTACGCACATTCAGAAATGTTACAGGTATTCTTGTATTTTACGATCAAGTAACAGTGTATTTTTTTTATTACTTTATACCAACAAATGTTTTTAAAACATTACTTGGAATATCTCCGGGACCCTCTAGGCTTCGGGCCCTGGACAAGTGTCCCAGTTGTCCCCCCCCCATCTCTCACGGGCCCTGCTTTATTTTCATCGCAAGGCTTAACCTTTGGTTTGACTACCGGACTAGTACCATTACCCTTACTCAACAGGAAAAAAACATCCCAACAGACTTTCAGCTAGAGCCAGTGACAAAATATAAAAAATCGGGTAGACTAATTTTCACCTTTTTGAACTCTCTGGTATTGACTTCTTGTCTGTCCCCATGATTGGGACTCCCAAAACAAACTCTTAAGTACTGTCAAAATTGGTTTTGTAACACATCTCGAATACACCTGTGTCAAAATATAAATTCTTCTGATGTTTTTTGGAATTAACCTACTTCTGAATGGGCCAATGTCAAAATAGGTCGGCCCCGCCCAATCAAACTTTAGTGCACTTCTCCAGTCAAAGAACCCTTGGCAGTTGGAATTCAATACAGGAGTAGACTGTTGCACCATTGCAGGGCAAAATTCCCCTCATAGCACACTGATTGAACCCAGTCAGAGTGAACAGTCAGACGTATAATTATAATCCCATTTCATTTCTTTTTATAGACGTAGGCTATTTTTGTCAACAACTGAAAAGAATCAGTGTTCCTACAGCTACTGTAGACATCACAGTAACGTCATGACGCCATAGAGACATAACGGTGCCATTTTTGGACTAGCTGGTACCGACTTCCTATCTGTCTACAATACATTTATGGTGCCTAAATCCAACAGTTTTCGAGACATTCGCGATTTTGATCGACAGGCGCCATCTTGGATTTGGCCCCGCCCCCCTGTCCTCCGATTTTTTAAAACTTTCTTTTCCTTACTTAGGGCATCATAAAGAGTCCATAAAAATCAAAAAACCTTTTGTTGCAATTTGTCCTACATCAAATGTTAGTTTGGCCAGCCTAGAATATTACGTCATGGAAAAAGAATTTCTTTCCGGTAGTAGGTTGTATACACGATATAGTCCCGGATCTCTCCAACCCGAATAGTTCACAAAACTACTGGTACCGACTTCCTATCTGTCCGCAATACATTTATGGTGTCTAAATCCAACAGTTTTCGATACATTCGCGATTTTGATCGACAGCCGCCATCTTGGATTTGGCCCCGCCCCCCTGTCCTCCGATTTTTCAAAACCTTCTTTTCCTTACTTAGGGCATCATAAAGAGTCCATAAAAATCAAAAAACCTTTTGTTGCAATTTGTCCTACGTCAAATGTTAGTTTGGCCAGCCTAGAATTTCTCCGGTAGTAGGTTGTATACACGATATAGTCCCGGATCTCTCCAACCCGAATAGTTCACAAAACTACTATTTCATTTGAAATTCACTTTGTTCGTTAAAAAGTTCTGATTTCATCATCTTTCGCTCTATCATCATCTTTCGCTCTCTTTCCGACGTAAGTTCCACAAACCACCCCACTCAACGATTCATTCCATCAACAAAGCTAGTACCTCATCCATAAATCCAGGTTTCTCAAAATAATTTTCATCGCAAGGCTTAACCTGGGGTTTGACTACCAGACTAGTACCATTCCCTTGCTCAACAGGAAAAAAACATCCCAATCGACAAAAGTGAGAGAGAGAGAGAGTGAGAGAAAGAGAGAGAGAGAGAGGGGGGAGAGAGAAAGGGGAGAGAGAGGGAGGGAGGGAGAGAGAGAGAGAGTCACAAACGGGAATCGAAACAACTCCAGTTGACTCGATGACATACCTTTTGATACAATGCGCACACGCTAACCATTCGGCCATCCAACCCCCTAGTGCAGGACGAACAGTCTGACAATGTATAAAAACCATCTAGTTGGCTGGATGGGACAAAAAACACTGGCCCTGTGTACTCGTTTACAGAAATCTACAATAATTATTGGCAGTTGGAATTCAACAAAGAGTAGACAGAAACGTGACTGTCTGGACAAAATGACCGAGAACTACGAAGAGCCTGGCACTGCACAACGTCTAGTCGTTCGAATGGGATAAAAAAAAGTGAGGCCCCATGTACTCCTTGTCAGGCATGTAAAAGTGAGGCCCCATGTACTCCTTGTCAGGCATGTAAAAGAACCTTGGACAGTTGGAATTCGGTAGAAAGTAAGGCCACTTTCTGGGCAAAATGTTCCCTAAAGCGCAATCCCTTTTCCCTTGCTCCCTCCCCATCACCGTGTAATACGTAGACTTGACCTTCCTATTACACCCCGTCCCCAGTGCGTAAACATACTTCTTATTTTAACAAATAATAACAAGTTATATTCTTATTTTTACCATTCATTGATTTATTTTATCCCTCAGAAGTTACTCAAAACACCTAAAACAATCAAATAACATTATATATATACCAGTTAGAAATAAAACATTCCAGGAAAATAAATAAATGCTAAAGATGCATGCATATAACTTCACAGAGGTCACAGAACTCGCAAGATGATATGGCGCCTCAGGGAACATTCGTGAGCGACCCAATCCTCTCTAACATTACACTAAAGCTGACCTTTTTTGTATCTCCATACAGGTCACTGAACATAACAGATCGTACTCTGTAGCGAAAATTCGAAACGTGTTTAAACTCTATCTAGACTACATTTAAATGTGGTCATACATAACTTTCTAACCGTCTATCTAAAATCAAGTTTTATAAATATCATTTACATCATATTACAGAACACAATTTTTATGGGAAACAATCACTGGTTTTATTCTAATAGCACGTCGTTTCGACAAGTATCCTTTTATCGTTATCAATCTCATTGTGCTTGATAACGATAAGAGTATACTTGTCGAAACGTCGTGCTAATTGGGTTTAACGTCCACTCGACACAAACTAGGTCATTTCGGGACTAACATATGGTTTAATTTTATTTTAATAATTCGCTTGCACGTAGGGGTCTTTAGCAGTGGTAGGAAACCGGAGGACCCGGAGAAAACCCACGAGGTTGGACAGGCGACCCTACTCCGAACGAAAAGCCTGACAAGAACAGCTGTCTAGTCGTTTGGATGGGATGAAAAACCAAGTTCCGTGTACACATTGGCGTGCACTAAGAGCAAGCCATAGTGCCACTGCCCGGGCAAAATATCCCTTATAGCACACTGCATGGCGTATGCCCGTCTTCATTAGCCCAGTCGGAGCAGAACAGTAGGACATTAAACTCCATTTCATTTCAATATGAGAACCAGATTTGTTTTAATTTGAGACGATTTATTTTCGATGTTGTTTAAAATTACAATACATTTATTAAAGGAGAAAGGAAATTATATGACATGTAAAGTTGTTTGATAAATAAATTTTAAAAATAAATTTGGTTTTGTTAAAAAAAAGTTACTGTAGGTCCTATTGAAAAATTTTTCTTTCAGTACATGTATTTGGTTTTGATACCATAAATTAACCCTCAAATACACTAATACGTAAACTTTTGATAATAACACAGCCATATATTACATGTAAGTAGGCCTATAGCCTATATTAAAATTGGGAGAATCCGGTCCTTAGAAAAAAATACAGTAGGCCTATATCATATTTTCAATGTCATTTTCAACGTGTTAACCATTCGGCCATCCAACCCCCAAGTTAGAGTAGTTTTAACCTGCTTTGATTATCTGTGTACAGCATTAATTAGCAGGACTGTTTTCGGGTGGTTGGAGTCTAGTGATAATCTCTTTTAACCCTGTTTGATCATCTTTGTTAATCGTAGTGTTTGTTGGTATGTATAGGGTGCCCCACCATAAATAAATATCTCCAAATATCTCGACAATTACACCACAATATCTATATATACACCAAGCCTTAAATCAGTTTCAAACATTTTAGTCACTAAATAAACGGTTATGCTGTACTTAATAAGCTACATGTATGACCATTTAATCATCCATAAATAATACACTGAAAGATGGTTCGGTTCAGAGTGTTCGGCAATAAAATCCGAGCATGTGTGAGTAAAAAATAGGTTACGTGCTGTGCCCTTATTTTGAAAGTAGTCTCGCTTAACCAGTCTACCGACCATTCTACGTTTGATTAACAGGCCGGGATTATCAAGACTACTTTTTTACGAAACATAACAGAAAGCTGGAACAATCAATTGAATTTAGAAGCATGCACGTTGGGCAACTCAACAACTGTTTTAAGAATCTTGTAAAAGTAAAATGAAACTACTGCTAGTATCATGTTCTTGCCCAACGCAAGTATTTCAGAGATAGTATTTGTACTAAACCAAAAGATACAGCTCCTAATGGTATAGTTAATGATAAAGCAATTTCAAAAATAAAATGAACGTAATTTCTAAAGCTGCAGTAATAACCAATAAGCTAAAATTACTGCTATTCAGAATCGTCAACAATAGATTTTTACGGCTGTAACAGTTAATAGATGTATAGAGAATTTCATGTGCGATGGCTATTTATAGTATCACAGACGCTTGCGCTAAGTGTTATCATAGTGCGTCTATGCGAGAAATCACTTCAAGATAAGTCACTGAAGCGTGTACCAACTTTCTGTACTGTGCGTGTATAGCCTTCGGATGTCTAACTTTGTGTCGTTGAAATTAGGTTCTTACAATAAACTTTCAATCTGCAGTTCAGTTGATATTATGAGTTTTCATGTGTCTCTGTAGAGTTCCAACCTGTGTGAATGTTTTACTACAAACATCACATTTATAAGGTGTTTTTCCTGTATGAATTCTCATGTGTGAATGTAGAGTACTACTATGAGTAAATGATTTACTACAAACATCACATTTATAAGGTTTTTTGCCAGTATGAATTCTCATGTGTTTCTGTAGAGTTCCAGCCTGTGTAAATGATTTACCACAAACATCACATTGATTTGGTTTCTCTTGTTTATGAATTCTTTTGTGTATGTGTAAATAACTACTTGAAGCGAATGATTTACTACAAACATCACATTTATAGAGTTTTTCGCCAGCATGCGATCTCTTGTGTTGCCGTAGATTACTACTAGTGGTGAATGATTTACTACAAACATCACATTTATATGGTTTTAAACCAGTATGAAGTCTCATGTGTTTCTTTTGGCCACTTCTCTGGGTGAATGATTTATCACAAACATCACATTTATATGGCTTTTCACCAGTATGAATTCTTTTATGGGCCCGTAGGGTACTACTATAGCTGAATGATTTACTACAAACATCACAATTATAAGGTTTTTCACCGGTATGACATCTCCTGTGTGCCTGTAGAGCACTAATAATAGTAAATGTTTTACCACAAATGTCACAATGATATGGTTTGTCACCAGTATGATTTTTTACGTGTGTTTGAAGACTATATTTATGTAGAAATGATTTACCACAAACATCACATTTATAAGGTTTGTCCCTGGTATGAGTTCTCATGTGTGGCTGTAGGGCACTGCTGACAGTTAATGATCCATGACAAACTTCACCAGCATGATTTCTTATGTGTGACTGTAGTTTGCTACGCTGTGTAAATGATTTACTACAAACATCACATCTATAAGGTTTTTCACCTGTATGAATTCTCATGTGTCTCTGTAGATTACCACTAGTGGTGAATAATTTACTACAAATATCACATTTAAATTTTCTTTCACCTGTATGAATTCTCATGTGTTCCTGTACATTGCATCTATAGGTGAATGATCTATCACAAACATCACATTTATAAGGTGTTTTTCCTGTATGAATTCTCATGTGTGAATGTAGAGTACTACTATGACTAAATGATTTACTACAAACATCACATTTATAAAGTTTTTCACCGGTATGAATTATCCTGTGGCTCTTTAGATATTCACTGTAAACAAATGATTTACTACAAACATCACATTTATAAGGTTTTTTTCCAGAATGAATTCTCGTGTGCTTCTTTAGATATTCACTTTTACCAAATGATTTAAAACAAACATCACATCTATGTGGTTTTTCTCCACTGTGAATTCTGAAGTGTTCCTTCAGCCGACCTTTTACTGCGAATAATTTACAACAAACATCACATTTATACGTTTTTTCTCGTGTACAAGTTTTTGAGCGTCTCTGTAGACTAACATTCTGACTAAAAGATTTACCACAAACATCACCAATTTGCCCTTTCTGACTAACATGTATTCCACAGTGTTTTTCTAAATCAGTTTCTAATTTAAATTCTTCATCACACAAATTACACTGATAAATGGTTCCAATATCATCAGTTTTCGCTTCTTTACCATGACAATATTCATCTATATCATCATTTTTCGCTTCTTTACCATGACAACATTCATCTACATCATCAGTTTTCTCTTCTTTACCATGACAATATTCATCTATATCATCAGTTTTTGCTTCTTTACCATGACAATTTTCATCTACAACATCAGCAGTTTTCTCTTCTTTACCATGACAATATTCATCTACAACATCAGTTTTCTCTTCTTTAACATGACAATATCCATTTACATCATCAGTTTTCTCTTCTTTATCATGCCAATATCCAACTATAACATCAGTTTTTGCTTGTTTAACATGACAATATCCATCTACATCATGTATTTTAGTGTGCTTTTCTAAATCATTACATTGTTGAAAAATCTCATCACATACAACACACTGATGGAAAGTGTTAACAACATTAATTTCCTGTAATATATAAAAGTTATAACATAATTAGTTTCCTGTAATATATAAAAGTTATAACACCATTAGTTTCCTGTAATATATAAAAGTCATAACATCATTAGCTTCCTGTAATATATAAAAGTTTTAGCATTTTGTTTTAAACATGCATTATGCAAGAGCAAAATCTGCTTATTACAAGTCTTTCTTTAGGCCTGAAATGTTATCTAAATTATCAATTAGACATTAATTAACTTATCCAGACCATAATAAACTCTCGATGTCAAGGCTAGCCTTCGATGTTGGCTGGATTAGATTCCTATATGCCGCTAACGGCCGTTGATAATTAAATCAGAAAAAGTGGATAATCGAGACTATGCTGTTTATATTAATGATTTTAGTAATGATGACCGAGACTATGCAAAAATTTCAACCGCTTCTTTCTCGGCTCATAGTGGATCAATTTGATTGAAATTTTCAGCAAATTACCTTTACACTATCTAGGTTTTAACTATTATAGCGAGAACTGTCATCTCTTTATCTTATCTCCCATAATGTATCTTTAAACTTGGTACTAGCAATTCTGAAGGGGGGGGATTTCTGAATGGTTAGTGTGCGTGCGCTTTATCATAAAAGTCTGTCATTGAGTCGACTGGCGTGGTTTCGAATCCCTGGTTGTACGTGACAATGAGTAGGGTCGCCTGTCCAACCTCGTGGGTTTTCTCCGGGTCCTCGGGTTTCCTCCCACTGCTAAAGACCTGTACGTGCAAGCGAATTATTGAAATAAAAATAAATCATATGTTAGTCCCAAAATGACCTAGTTTGTGTCGAATGGACGTTAAACCCCATTTCTCTCGCAATTCTAAAGGGGAAATGCTGCTTGTGACATCTCTCAAATATGACTGAAAAGCACTTATTTATGCCATGGCAGACATTGACAGTTCATTTTGAATACATTATTGGTGATCTCAGATTTTAAAATCCTATAACTTTGGATTTAATTAGAATATTTTGATGAAATAATATTTTCTGGGTAGTATTTTGTGTATATTCAGACCTGAAAACTAAAGTAATATCTATCCAGCATGGTTTGGACATTCAGATATGTATTAACGACTTATTTCTTATATTATGAAAAAATAAAATTATCTGGACAAGGCAGAACTTCGTTCGGCACTAAAATTAAACGTATTTTCTCATAGAAAGACCCCTATTTCAGAGGAAAAAAATTATACAGCCCAAATTTAAAAATTCCAATAAATAGTTAATGGTTGGATGGATGTTTCCTGATGCCTATATCTTCAATGGTTGCTGAGAAATTGTCTTCGGTCACTGTTTTTGCAAATTTAAAAAAAACGTGTATACTGACACCGTGATAAACTGTTTCAATGGCATTTAGTAATTGAACTAGAGTAATTGTATTCCATAGAATTGTGACCTGTATATACTGACACCGATCAATTTTGGGTCATAAAAGTGCAATAACATTCTTATTTCTTAATCGATTTTGAAATTTTGGGGGTTTCTTAAATGGGAGAGGGGTTGGAAAATATTCACTTTTAGTCGGATTAAAAATTTTTTAAAGAGTTTTTGCATTGCTACATCGGATGTCAGCTGTTTCGTAACCTGGCTGTTTTTGTACTTAGTTCATTCATACCTCGCATGAGTTGTTTCGTACATCACTTCGAACCTCAAATTGATTTGTACCTTTTACTATGTTGTTGAAAGCAGTTAAAAGAAATTGAAATAAAGGTGAAACGATTTGATCAAAGCCAACGGAAACGCTAAATTTATAAAAGTGGCTGTCGAGCCATAATTATAATTTGCACGAGATTAGTTTGTTTTCCTAAATGTGTTTGAAAGAAATTGAAATAAAGATGAAACATAATTAAACAATTTGATCAAATCCAAAGGTTGCGCTCAATTTATAAAAATGGCTGCCGAACCAGCATTAGCTACGATGATTTAATAACAAAAAGCGAATTTTATGCATTGATATGAAATATTTAAATCATATACCACAGCCTGTTAAAATATTAAAAAGAACAATTTTTTTATAAAAATGGCTGCCGAACGAGAATTAGCTACGATGATTTAATAACAAAAAGTGAATTGTATGTATTGAAAAAAAAAAGAAGAAATTTCCATACTGATATTACACAGCCTGCCCAATAGTAGTAATTCACACACAAAGGATATATTTAAACTAAAATTGCTTAAGCATTTCACTAAATTTTGATGCAGTTGGATTTCAATAACAGAATTACTCCATGATATAACGAATATACAGTTCATGATATAACAGATCAAAGAAACAACTCACTGAGCAGAATGAGTTCGATAATCAACATCAGATTAAAAAAAAAGGCAGGTATTCGTTTATTATTTCAATTTCTTTCAACAACATATAGATTTATTTTAATTTCTTTCAATTTATTTCAACAACATATAGAAAAAGGTACAAATCAATTTGAGGTACAAATCACGCGTGTATTCTAATTCTCGTTCTGCAGCCATTTTTATAAATTTAGCGCAGCCCTTTTTATTAAATATAGCGCAGACGTTGGATTTAGGAAAAGGAACTAATCATAGAGTGGTTCAATGACTCAAATTTTTGTCCTTATAAAAACTGACCGACTTACCTGTCTGTTTGCATCATTCGGGACATGTTCTGAAGTGAGCAGAATTTAGTCCCGCGCACGTGATTTTGGAGGTCGCAGCTAATATACGTCACAAATAGCTTTCCATGTGGAATTATACAAACATGTATTGGTGTATAAAGCCAAGTAAAAAAACACACATCACGCGCTTCGACTTTTGTGTTTATTTAATAGCGAACGTGAGCAAAATTTTCGATTGCACTGTTTGATTTAATTTTTGATTTTGGCAATTTCGGTACAGAGCTAGCTGTAATAGCTTCGTTTCATTTCTAACTTTTAAAACCATGAGCTGGGCAAGATAAACTGATTACAACATTTTGGGATTTACTTTTATTTAATGGTTACAACCTTCGTTTACGTGGCGCTCTATTTACTTTAGGAAATAAATATTTGCTAGCTCTAAATATGCAGAACTATTTTATTGGTAGTCTTTATTTTCCAGACACTTTTCGGTAACTTGGTGTAAATTATTTTTATAATCATAGTATCTTATTTAATTATTCTGTAGCCATAGACGGACTTAGTTTTTTTTTCTAGATCTGAGACTGAGCACTGCAAGATGACGTCCACCGATGATTTGCTATCCAGCATTGGATTGGACAAGTACCCCTATGATTTGAGCACTATAACCCAACTACCCATGGCAAAAATCACAAATAGGCTTATACTAGGCATTATTAATAAATTTCCGACAACTACGGAGCATCGGTCTATCATAACTGCTTTACATGACGACTGTATGACGTTTGGTGACAATTACATTCACAATAGACTGGTCAGACTGAAGACAAAGACTAGGAAGCTGGGTAAAAGTAAGGCTAAGTCCAATAAATGACAACCCATTTTTTCCCGGGATAGTGGACGAGACTCCATCGGCAGATACTAGTGAAATTAATTTAATTAATAGAGGGACTCAGACATCAGTCTAAACGTTTCGAATGGTAACGTAGCAGTGGTTATAACCGCATGTTTGGCTGTTGCGGGACTAAAATCTAATTACACTCCTTCAAAATCTTCAGTTCAAAGAATATCATGTGAGCACGTCGGTGTATCTTTAAAACATGTTTCGGAAACCTTAAAGTCGGCGAAAAATACCAGCCTTTATACTGACGAAACTACAAAATTTGGCTCTAAATTCGGCACATACGCAATAACCGCTGACTCGACACATACGCCACTTATTCTTGGTCTTCGTGAAATGGCTGATAAATCTGCGCAAACTACATTAACGACATTAACCGAAATTTTGGCTGATCTCGACGAAATTGCTGGACCATTTAGTAAATCCGTTATTTTCGAAATTAAAAATACCATGTCAGACAGAGTCAGCACCGAAAAGCTTTTTAATTCTTTATTTACACAATACAGAGGCAGTATTTGCGCTAAATTAGTAGAAAACTGGTCAGATTTATCAGATTCAGAGCGAAATATTCATATGAATATTAATCATTTCTTTTGTGGTCTTCACTGGTTTGGCGGATAAAAGCGTTCTGGAATTGAACAAATTTGAAGAATTGTATTTTTAAACGTTCTCAGCCCAAACGTTTAAAACAGCTACATCCTTTTCGCCAAACGAATCGGGGTGTGTTCGATTGGTTCGAACTATCTGTAAGGCCTTTACTCGGGGTGGAGACGAAAAGTCGGGTTGTTATTTTCCTTTCAAGTTATATTTAAATTCCTTAGGGATTTCAAAATTACCGCTAACCCCATTTCATGGTAACCAGTTTATTATCATTTTTCACAATGCCGCAATTTTAACTTATATGGCCAACCATATTAAAACTTTTCTCGGTGATTTTGGCGCAGAAAATCGATTGAGGTTCTTTTGGCGAAAAGGGATAAATTAAAAGAAAGGGGGCAACTTGAGATTAGGAAAAAAGAGCGCCTAACTGCAGAAATTGCCGGGATGGGACTTTGGATAAATAAAGAAGGAATGGATGATGGGCTTTCAAAGTTTTCGTCACTCGGGGAAACAAAAGAGGCATTAAAAGCACAGCCCCGATTTCGTAGATACGTCATGAATCAGCCAGTTTCGGATAAATCACTTTTTTATTTTTCTTCGGCGGGTAAGGAACGTTCTGTACCAGGTTTAAAAGCAAATTTAGAAAAAATTATTTGTACGGCTCGCCCTACTTAATCAGAAAAAGTTTACAATGCCCCTTTCTTAGCGTTTATAAAATGCAGTTTATTGATTTTTTTTCTATTTCTATGTCCATTTTATTCTTCATTCCAGATGTCCCAGCAGACAGACATTCTGACAAAGTAAATACCTTTTGATCAGTTAATACCCTCTATTTATACAGTTTCGGTTGTTTTCTAGTTCATTTTAACTGTGCATATTTATTAGTTTTTGTAAATATTTTTGTTCCAGGAAATATTTTGAACAATTTTTGTTAATTTAATTTTACATTTTATTGTTTGATAAAGAAGAGGATATTATCAACTGGCGTTTTCAACGATCATCTTTTTTATTCATTGGTTTGTAGTAAATTCTTTTGTTCCAGGAATTATATAAACAAAAATAATGTTTGTTAATTAAATTATCAACTTATGTATTACATTTAAATATAGATCGTGGTATTGGGTGACGATTAGGTAACAGATTTAGAAAGTTCAATTTAAATAGGTTGTGTGTACAGGCGATTACAATTAATAGATTAATTTAATATCAACTTAAATCATCTTTGGGAAACTTGTATTTCTGTAGTATAATAGCTGACATGATAACATTGATTGATATAAAAAATATCTGAACAGACAGATATATGGTTATACTGTATAAGTACATGTATATGATTTAATGATGTTGCAAAATACAACATTCGGTAGCAAATGCAGCTCTAACATACAGACATATTCATTCAGAGTGCGTGTTTTGGTAAATGATATTGAGCTCTTTGAATGCCAGTATAAATGAATGCGACATAGAACAGATAACATAAATATTTGTGTGTAAATGCTAGAATACCGCAAGGGAGATGTGGTCCTAATTTTGAATTTTTTGTTAATATAAATTATCTTTTATGTTGTATTTACCCATCCCCACTATACCAAATGCGAATTCAAATCTCCCTGAATCTCGATCGTTATTTTATTTGTAATACTTATATAATATCGTCCCCATACTTTATCCTACAATGTGTTCTTAACAAACACCATACGGCACTATATAGTTATTTATCTGTGGAACAAAAAATAAAGTGTTAAATTAATAGATTTATAGAGGTCTTTATCCCTCACTCTCCGTATTACATGTCATTATATTTTCCTCGTACTTTATCCGGCAAGTTATTTTTCATAACAAACATCATACTGCACAATATTTATTTATCGTTGGGACTAGCATTAAATTGTTACATTATTAGATTTATAGACGTCTCTCTCCCTCTCTCGTTTGCTCCTGCTATATAACATGCCATTATAAACAGACCCGGTGTCTGTGGGTATACAGAAATGAAATCACCGTTCTTTTTAATACATGTATTAGGCTAATCTTTAAGCAATTCACGTCAAACTTCGATCTTTTCATATCCAGCTAAACTTGTATTTTAATTTATAAACATTATAAACAGTTAATATTAAGACATTTGAAGGCGTGGGTATATTGTTAAAACAACTAAGCGTTTGCGCATACAGACACATGTCAAATTCAATCGTCTCATCGAGTGTATTCCGTTACTTCACAGCAAGGAAATAAACGATGTTTTCCGACTGCGATAATTGAATTTCGTTTCAGGGGAGTACGTTTCAGTTTTACAGGTACCAAGGGACTCTTATTCTCACCTTCTGCCTTCATTATGGAAGCCGGGTAGATTTTCAAACAATTATAATATTATTTATAAATGGTTATATCCTCAAAAATCAAATGTGGTCAGACTTCCATTGTTGATGAATGAAGTTTTTATTGTAAGTCTTATCATATAATGTAAGAATAATCCCGAAATAGTGTCTGTTTGTTGTTAAAAAAAAATAAGTATGAACCACTCTACATCAATTTGAGGTACAAATCTTGTGCATATTCTAATTCGCCATATATTCAATTTCTTTCAACTGATTTCAACAACATAGGAAAAGGTACGAATCAATTTGAGGTACGAAGTGAGGTACGAATGAACCAAGTACGAAGCAGCCTGCGCCCGCTACTCACCATTATTTTGTTAATGGCTTCTGTTGTCTATTTGTGATGCTGTTGTGTGACTGAATGACGATTATAAAAATCCGGCGGGGGATTGCTGATCTGTCTCTTCTACAACTTCAAGTCAAGAAAATAGATCTTCATTTAAACAAATCTTCAGTACAGAGTAACGTTAGCTTCCATAAAAGGTTATGTCACGGAAAAAGAATTCGTTTCCGGCATAAGGTTGTATACATGATATTGTTCCGGATCTCAATCGCTAATTGCACAGTTTATTGTCATTTTTGTCGTATTACTAAAATATTTTGAATGCTCTCGCCACTGAAGGTTCGAATGAGGGTACCCGGACCACGCGGACCAAAGACCACTCGGACCAAAAAAAAAGACCACTCGGACCAAAACGGAGACCACTCGGACCAACCCAAAAGACCACTCGGACCAATTCAATTTGTGTTGGAAGACCACTCGGAATAATATTTGTTGCCTCTCGGACCATTCAATTTAAAAAATAAAATTCAAAATTTAAGTTAAATAAATATTATTTATTAATTCAAAGACGCAAATAATTTATAGATGAATCTATACAAAATCTAGCAAATATTCATTTTTATTACATCAACAATTTATAAAATATATTTTTTTATTTTTAATATGCCCGTAACATATGGTACAGGTAAGTAGCATATTCATATTTATTACATCAACAATTTTTTAGTTTTTGATGTAATAAAGTTATTAAGTTTTTTTTGTTTTTTTGTATTTTTTGATGTCTCTGATCGGCGCGTTTATTCACTGGCCATAAACTGATCCACATTTTTTTTAACAACTGGCTCGTACTTATTCTTTCTGTTGACAATAAATATAATAAACGTTTAAAGTCATGTATAAAGGATTAATAAAAGCAATTATAATCATGTATATAATAAACAATTAAAGTCATGTATGAAGGATTAATAAAAGCAATTATAACTAGACCTGCAAGCAGCACTGAACCGGCTTTCAGGAACAGACAGGAAGTGTCATACAATAGCCCATTTATCGAGCTACCAAACGATGCTTTAGACGTTTTGATCCGGTCACACCCAACGGTGAAATCCCGATTGTTGCAAGAGTACCGATTTTTTTATTGTCTTCTTTTTAAAAAAAAATATCGAATATTTTTTCGACTACTTCCTATTTACGGATCATTATTTTTTTTTTCTCAATATATCGGATATTTTTTCGACTACTTCCGGTTTTTGGAAAATTGTCGGGATAGTTTTAACAAGTTGTTTGGTTACCTATCCTTCTGTACAAGAAGTTTCAGAAAAATCCATTTAGCTGTTTTCCAAAGAAAGAAAAATAGAAGAGCATTTTCAGTAATTTAAGGATTTTTCAACTTTTTTCCAAGATTGAGGCTCTTTTTGGACCACTTATATTATTTCAATGCTTTTATTTTTGGACTCACGCCATAGTCCACTGCTAGGACTCTAAGTAAAAGAAGTTTAAGAAAAATTGTAGTTTTCGGTTTCGAGAAAATGGCGTCTCAAAATGCTCCAAATACTAGATTTTCGGCGTACCATAAATTATTTTCTAGCCATCTAAATCGTATCATTCAGATGTCATATGATGGTCCATTCATGGGGCTATCTAGCGATACTTTAGTTCTTTTGGCCTGCTAACATCTGATGGAGAAATCAAGTTTTTCGCAAGAGCGCTATTTTTTTAAACCTTTTTTCTTCATTTTTTGCATACTTCCGGTATGGAGATTATTGTCGGGATAGTTTTAATAACCGGATTGGCTTATCAAATAGCCACAGGGCTATGTAATGATCTATTACATTGTCTGATCAGATAAAATGCCCCTGGGAAATCCTATGTTCAATAGTGCCAAAAATGCAAAAATGTCAGTATATCGAAAATTAAATTTAAATATACTATTCAAAAAAAGTAGGGGATATTTGATTTTGGGGGCATAATACTAAAATATGCAAATGACTACGAAAAAAGTCACTATAGAACCTAACAGAAGAAACATTTCCAGTTACATGTGACGCCCAAACGCACCAATAGCTACCGCATGGAATGCAGGTGATGCTTGGGATCATCATGGGGGTCCAACCCAAGATTTGCACGACTCTGACTTTGAATGTTACAGTCATTGTGGCATTGAATTCCAGGGTGGAAACATCAGTTTAATTGTTTTAGTGACCAGAAAACAAATTTTGATATGTGTCGGCTTACCCAAAATGAAAGGTTACGTGCCCTTGGCATGCTACAGATCGGCACAACACAGGCGGTTGTGGCGCGGACGATGAATGTTTCTCAGTCTGTCATAAGCAGGCTATGGTCCAGATACCGTGATACACAATCTGTACAGGACAGACCACGCTCAGGTCGACCAAGGGCGACAACTCAAGCCCAGGATCGATTTATCCGTACCTTGGCCTTGAGAAATCGTGTCATCACAGCAAATCAGATCAGCGCTCGTCTTCAAACAGACACTGGTGTGAGAGTGAGTGGCCAGACGATTCGGAATCGACTGCATAGGGGTCACCTTCGCGCCCGACGTCCTCGCGTGATCCCTTGTTTGAGAGATCATCACATTCAGGCAAAACGTCGTTGGTGTAGGGATCGTCAACACTGGGATAATCGACGCTGGAGCAATGTGATGTTTTCAGATGAGTCAAGGTTCACTGTTGATTTTTTGGACAGACGTAGGAGGGTGTGGCGTCGTCGAAACGAGCGCTTCCAAGACGTTAACGTCATCAGACATGATCGATTTGGGGGTGGTTCTGTTATGGTGTGGGGAGGCATCACTGTTGCTGGAAGAACGGCTTTACATGTTGTTGCAGGGCGTGTTACAGGCCAGTACTACCGGGACAACATCTTGGCAGTCCATGTTGTGCCGTTCGCACGACGTCATGGCCGCCGTTTCATCTTCCATGATGACAACGCAAGATGTCACAGGGCCAGGATCGTTACAGGTTACCTCCAACAACACAACCTCACCACCTTACCTTGGCCAGCACTGAGTCCCGACCTCTTCCCCATCGAGCATGTCTGGGACATGCTTGGACAGAGGTTACGTCAACGTCAACAACGTCCTGCCAATGTCCAAGAACTTGCTGCTGCGTTGCAACAGGAATGGGACAATCTGGACCAAAATGACCTTAGACGTCTCATTAGGAGTATGCCACGTCGGATCAATGCTTGTTTGGCAAACAGAGGAGGATTTACCCGTTACTGACTTGGTTGTGATGCTGTGGTAACTTTGCTGTTTGACCCCGGGTATCATTTTACCCTTATAATGGTCAGTCTGTGCCTTACTTAGTCTAACGATCATTTGGAATAAATCGATGAATGTGAACTTCATTTCATTTTGTCATTTGTTTCTTCGTCAGTTTCATTAGGTGACTTTAATAACACTTTGGAATAAATCGATGAATGTGAACTTCATTTCATTTTGTCATTTGTTTCTTCGTCAGTTTCATTAGGTGACTTTAATAACACTTAAAAATCAAATATCCCCTACTTTTTTGAATAGTATATTTTGGATCAGTGTTATACAATGATGTTATAACTTTAATATACATTTATTTAATCAGGCTTTTAACTGACTCTGTATACAATCGTTAACATGCCCATAATCTTGTTGTTTATGTGTGATTTACATTGTCACTTTGTAAAGTGCCCCTGAACATGTTATATGAAAGGGTGCACTATAAATATGCTGTAATAATAATAATAATAATAACTTTTATATATTACAGGAAACTAATGATGTTATAACTTTTATATATTACAGGAAACTAATGATGTTATAACTTTTATATATTACAGGATACTAATGATGTTATAACTTTTATATATTTCAGCAAACTAATGATGTTATAACTTTTATATATTACAGGCAACTAATGATGTTATAACTTTTATATATTTCAGCAAACTAATGATGTTATAACTTTTATATATTACAGGCAACTAATGATGTTATAACTTTTATATATTACAGGAAACTAATGATGTTATAACTTTTATATATTACAGGCAACTAATGATGTTATAACTTTTATATATTACAGGAAACTAATGATGTTATAACTTTTATATATTACAGGCAACTAATGATGTTATAACTTTTCACCAGTATCTTAAAGATGAGAAAACTGATGATGTAGATGAATATTGTCATACTGATGATATAGATGAATATTGTCATGTTAAAGAAGAGAAAACTGATGATGTAGATGAATATTGTCATGTTAAAGAAGAGAAAACTGATGATATAGATGAATATTGTTCTGTTAAAGAACATAAAACTGATGATATAGTTGAATATTGGGATGTTAAAGATGAGAAAACTGATGATGCAGATGAATATTGCCATGTTAAAGATGAGAAAACTGATGATGTAGATGAATATTGTCATGTTAAAGATGAGAAAACTGATGTTGAAACTGTTTATCAGTGTAATTTGTGTGAAGAAGAATTTAAATTAGAATCTGATTTAGAAATACACTGTGAAATACATGTTAAAGAAGAGGAATCTGTTTTACGACAGGAGACTTGTTTTAGCCAGTATAATGAATCACAGACACAAAATTTAAAACTTTCGAAGAAACATATAAAATGTGATGTTCGTAGTAAAACTTTTAAACTGAAAAATAATCTACAGAGGCAACATACAGGTGAAAAACCTTATAAATCTGATGTTTGTAGTAAATCATTCACAAGAAAAGCTAACATTCAGCAACATGCACAGATTCATTCCCGAGAAAAAGCTTATAAATGTGATGTTTGTTGTAAATCATTTGAAAGACGTACTGACCTCAAACAACATATAGAAATTCATAAATATAACAGAGAAAAACCTTATAAATATGATGTTTGTAGTAAATCATTTACAAGTCGTTCGAACCTTCAGAAACATGTAAAGGTTCATACGAGAGAACAACATTTTGATTGTGACATGTGTAGTAAATCCTATTCTAGAAGAGTGGGTGACCTTCAGACAGAAGAAAAACCTTATAAATGTAATGTTTGTGATAAATCATTCGCTACGAACTTTAATCTAAGTTCCCACATGAGAATTCATACTGGTGAAAAACCTTATAAATGTGATGTTTGTAATAAATCATTCACCCATAATAGTAATCACCAGCGGCACATAAGAATACATACAGGTGAAAAACCTTATAAATGTGATGTTTGTAGTAAATCATTTTCTAGAAGTTATGACTTAAAAGAGCACATCAGAATTCATACTGGTGAAAACCCTTATAAATGTGATGTTTGTAGTAAATCATTTACTTGTAGTAGTTACCTACAGAACCACATCAGAAGTCATACCTTAGAAAAACTTTATAATAATGATAATAGTAGTGAAGAGACACACATGAGAACTCAGACAAATGAAAAACCTTATAAATGTGATGTTTGTGGTAAATCATGTACCCAGAGTAGTACTCTAAGGAATCATGTAATAAGGCACACTGGAGAACTGCCTTTTAGCTGTGATGTTTGTGGTAAATCTTTTAAATATGGTAGTTCTCTCCGTCTTCACATGAGGATTCATACTGGAAAACAGCCTTTTAAATGTGATGTTTGAAGTAAATTATTTTTTCATAGCGGAGCAACGCTTAATCGCTCGAAAACACATACTGGATACAAATCCTTTTACAGAAATGACTTTCTGCAAAGACACATTATCAAGTTTCAAACTGGAGACAGACCATATAAGTACATGTAGTTTCTATCATCAAGTCTCATATTGGAGACAAGCCATACATTGTATAAGTAGTCTCTATCATTCAGACAAATATTAGATAACTAGGTCATAGGCTAGATTATCCTGTCTTTTACCAATCTGAATAAAACACAGATCCTATTTCATTTCATTTTTTATAGTTCAAAATTTAGTTTTACTTGTCTTTACTACACTAGGATCTGGAAAAGTTGTTATCATTGATGTGTTCTGGATGGTGTGAGGGATTAGTCAATGAAACGATCTGTTACGGCGAGCTTTAGGCATGTTTTGCACAGAAATGTGGGTAATCCACTAGTAACATTACTGCTGATTGGTTAATGAAATGGCTGATGTCATAGGGTCAAAAGCAGCTCGTATGACCTCTTATGGCTACAACCAATCAGATAAAAATACGAAACGAAATATAGATCTGTAGTGTAGGGTAGGCCATCGGAAAGTATAAAAATACGAAACGAAATATAGATCTGTAGTGTAGCGTAGGCCATCGGGAAGTATAAAAATACGAAACGAAATATAGATCTGTAGTGTAGCGTAGGCCATCGGGAAGTATAAAAATACGAAACGAAATATAGATCTGTAGTGTAGGGTAGGCCATCGGGAAGTATAAAAATACGAAACGAAATATAGATCTGTAGTGTAGCGTAGGCCATCGGGAAGTATAAAAATACGAAACGAAATATAGATCTGTAGTGTAGCGTAGGCCATCGGGAAGTATAAAAATACGAAACGAAATATAGATCTGTAGTGTAGCGTAGGCCATCGGGAAGTATAAAAATACGAAACGAAATATAGATCTGTAGTGTAGCGTAGGCCATCGGGAAGTATAAAAATACGAAACGAAATATAGATCTTCGTGTAGCGTAGGCCATCGGGAAGTATAAAAATACGAAACGAAATATAGATCTGTAGTGTAGCGTAGGCCATCGGGAAGTATAAAAATACGAAACGAAATATAGATCTGTATTTTAATTTGATTAGAACATATATGCACCAGGGGGTCACGGTGGCTAAGTGGGTAAGGCGCTGGCTCGCTACCCTGGATGTCGGGAGTTCGATCCCTGCATTGGCCGAGCGTATGCCCGTCTTAATTAGCCCAGTTTAGAAAGGAGAACAGTAGGACGTTAAATCCCATTTCATTTCATTCCATTCTTTTACGTTATGTACAAAATGTAATTGTTTCAGAGGACACAATCGCATTAAATTAATTTAAGAAATATCTTTTCAGACCTGATAATCATCCAACACTTCCAAATTGATTATTGTAAAATTTCTCCCTTCAAGGGTCATACATGTATCTATGTTTTTTTTTAATCCAATTCATCGTCACGAAAAATTTGGTTGTAAAGTCAGTGATTAAATTCATCTATGTAAATGTATGTACTGGTGCGTGCATTTGTGTATATATTTATATATACAAAACTTAAACTGTACAAATCCTGTGTATTATGTATTTTGTGAATAAATATATCTACTAGAAAAAGAAAAGGATTATGGTGTTGTGAAGGATAAATAGTTAACTTCAGTAGCATTACTCCTTATTAAGAGGTCAGAGTTACTTGCTCTTTTTTTTATCCAGTCACCCATGACGACCATTTTTGACCTCTGTGTATAATCAGTACAAAAATATATCGTTAGAAACTTTATTCAGTGTGTCATTTATTGATCAGAGACAACTTCAGAACAGTTTGATCGCAAGGTCTGTCATTAAAGCCGGGGCATTATGAAAGATTAGATCAAGAGCTGATAGTTCTCGCTATAATAGTTAAAAAAAGGATAATGAAAAACGAAGATATTAGCCTCTGAAGGTTTGACAAGACGTTGCAATAATTGTAACCACCGTACTGGTTGTACGAAGCTAAGTCTCGCTCCTCCATTTTTAGATTAAATCAAAATGTGGCTGAACCGTTCTAATCTATTTAATATCGGAGAAATCCAATGCCATCGAGACTTGATTAAGGCCTGGATCAGTTAATTAATGTTTCATTAATAATTTAGAAAACATTTCAGGCCTACAGAAAGACCTGCAATAGGCAGTTTTAGCTCTTGCATAACAGCATTAACAATTTCATTTACAAACATTGTTCAGTAAATCTACATTTATTCATTGTATGTATGGCATCATACCAGCTTGCGACCTGCTATGGTAATATAGTAGTATGACATCATAACAGCTTGAGACATGCTATGGTAATATAGATTTAAAATAGTTATAGAAGTATACACTGTAACCCAGGTATCATTTAATCTTGTGTATCTAGCACTAATTTCTTTGTTCAAATCTTTGTTTAAAAATTTGTAAATATCATTTAAAATCACCAAAAGTCATCTTATTTGTACTTGTGTCCAGTTTAAAGGTGACTGATTAATTTTGGTAATGAGTTCCAATTTACAAGTATTTAATTTCCTGACCACTGTTCAAATATTAATCATTATACATCAATAATCAATTGGATTGTTTATTTTTTAACAGTGATCAAGAAACTAAACAAGTGTAAATTAAACACCCATTATCAAAATTAAATGGTCAGCTTTAAACTGATTTTTGCGAATTTCTAAATACAGATTTGATATTGAATGAATGTGAAAGAAATTAGTGCTGTATACACAACATAAAATGATACCTGTGTTACAGAGATAGCTCTAAAGTATTTTTAGTAATATAACTTTAAAATAGTTTGGGTAATATAGCTTAAAGTTTCTATGGTAATATTGGTTTAAAGTAGCTATGGTAATATAACTTTAAAGTAGGTATGGTAAAATAGCTTTAAAGTAGTTAGGTTGTATAGCTTTAAATTTGCTATGCTAATGTAGCTTTAAAGTAACGAGGGTAATATAGCTTTAAAGTATCTAATGTAATATAACTTTAAAGTAGGTATGGTAAAATAGCTTTAAATGATCTAATGTAATATAGCTTTAAAGGATCTAAGGTAATATAGCTTTAAAGGATCTAAGGTAATATAACTTTAAAGGATCTAAGGTAATATAACTTTAAAGTGCCAAGGATAATATAGCTTTAAAGTAGCTGAAGTAATATAACTTTAAAATAGCTGAAGTAATATAACTTTAAATAGGTTTGGGTAATCTAAGTTTAAAGGACCTGGCGTAATATAATTTTAATGTGGCTGAGAAAAAAGAAGATAAACACGTTTTGAATTTATGGTGGTTTATATGTTACCTAATGTTCATTTAGACAGAGGCTTTTTAAAAATACAACATATTGTCTTAGAAATACAGACTGCATTGAATAAAGCGAACATTCGAGAAAACAGGGGCGATATTTTGGAAAAGAGCCAAAGAGAAAATTACAACTTTTTACTGAATGAAGTGAATTTACAAGAAATATTATTTTTGTGAACTATTCGGGTTGGAGAGATCCATTACTATATCATGTATACAACCTTCTACCGGAAACGAATTCTTTTTTCGTGACGTAATATTTTATGGAAGCTAACGTTATTCTGCACTTCACTGAAGACTAAATGAAGATCTATTTACTTGACTTGTAGTTGTAGAAGAGACAGATCAGCAATCCTGTGTTACAACAGCTTCACAGATAGACAATTGTTAACAAAATAATGGTGAGCCAAAACAACACAACGATTATTATTTTAATACAGGTCAAAGTTTTAAATGACAGAAACAATTTTTTAAAAATATTTTGTGGAAATATACATAAAATGCTACCGTACCCAAAAAAAATTATTGCATCAAAATATTCTAATTAGATCCAAAGTTATTTAGGCTTCGGATTTTATAGAAATGATTAATTAGACCTTTATTTACATTACAAGCTCAACATCAACTCTGTAGACCCTTGGATGGCTTGGATTTAAAATTA
Source organism: Patella vulgata (assembly GCF_932274485.2). Lineage (NCBI taxonomy): Eukaryota > Metazoa > Mollusca > Gastropoda > Patellidae > Patella > Patella vulgata. Next base: position 94,998,300 of record NC_065879.2, read on the forward strand.
AATCAATTAAATTAAATAGTAATTCAGAATCATAGATTGAAGTGGGTTATATTTCAGCCACTGGCTTTCAAGATTTCACATGAACTGAAACCCCTGTATAAAACAAAGAATAGTAAATGAATAAAATAAATAAGTGAATAGAATATATGTATCTGATGATAAACATGTACCAGTAGCCTGTGCCAACCAAAAAAGGGATGTAACACATTTATCTTAATTGGCAGTCACAAATATGGCGCAATCTTTTCGCGAAAAGTAAATCTTGCGCACGGCCTCCTGTCGGTTTCCTGAAATTTATACCAGTTCCATCCAACCAAAAAATGTTAGTTAAGTGGTCACGGTTGCTCCATATGGGAAATTTCTCACGTACACAACAGTGTCAGAATATTTTTTTTCTCCTATTGAAAAGTTTAAAATTTTGTAACTTTTTTTGTGCATGATGCAGAGCTGAAAAAAACTTAAGAATGAAGGTTTGATTTTATCATTTCAACATCAGAAAGAAAATCAGTTTCTAAAGATCTAATGTCTGTTTTAGTTATTGTGATATTTTTATTTTTTCCGCTTCAGTCAGAAATAGACCAATTTCCTTTAATTTTATTCCAATCTAATGGGTTTTTTTGATGATTTTGTTTTATCTAGTTATTTGTATTGCTTTTCTGTACGAAATATTGCCGATTTTCTTTAAACATACATTATGCAAAAGCTAAATCTGTCTATTGCAGGTCTTTTTTAGGCCTTAAATGTTATCTAAATTATTAATTAGACATTAATTAACTTATCCAGACTATAATCAACTCTCGATGGCATCGCCAACCTGCAATATTTATTGGATTAAGTTCCGATTTTCTGCTAGACTTTAATTTAATCATGAAATGAAAAATCAAGACCGTTTTTTATTGTACCGACTTTAGTAATGATATAGAGGCTAGACAGAAATTTCAAACGCTTAGTTCTTGGTTGGTAGTGAATCAATTTGAATGAAATTTTCAGCAAATTGCCTTTTATATTATCTAGTTTTTAACTATTATAGTGAGAACTGCCAACTCCCATAATGTATCTTTAAATTCTTTAAATTTAAAAGTTAAAAACAATATTTTTGTAGTAAATGTGTATATCTAGCACATGAGTGTAAAATTTGAGCCTGCTACAAAGTCATTTAGTTAGTGAACATTTTGTTTTATCACTTTTGTCCCTTTTTGTCAGAATTTCGAAAAATGGTGCTTACCTATGGGTATATAAAACCATCTACCGTACAAACAGTGGCGGCACCAGCTGTCGGTGGTTGGAGGGGCAAAGCTGGGGCAAAGTCCAAGGTTAATCGGGCAAAGGCAAGAGCTTCAACTAGGGGTAGGGGGGCCTCTCCCAGAAAATTTTGAAAAACAGACTGCCGGAAATGCAGTCTGGCAGTATTTCAGGCGCTGTTCGTCGAGATAAATAGATCATCAGAATATTGGGAGTCTACATATTTTCTGTAGTCCAAATCCTATAATTTTCCTACAGCTTTATGGTAAATTTCTATAGAATTTTCTACAGTTATGTATATAAGGAATACTATGGTATTCTATAGCTTGGCAATGTTGTCACTACTGTTTTGTTTAATGGCTATGAGGGAAATAAAATATGAACTGGATATTCCAAATTAAATCAATTTAACGTTTGGCATCTAACAAATGTTATTTGATGTTATAACTTTTATATATTACAGGAAACTAATGATGTTATAACTTTTATATATTACAGGCAACTAACGATGTTATATATTTTATATATTACAGGAAACTAACGATGTTATAACTTTTATATATTACAGGAAACTAATGATGTCATAACTTTTATATATTACAGGATACTAATGATGTTATAACTTTTATATATTACAGGAAACTAATGATGATATAACTTTTATATATTACAGGAAACTAATGATGTTGTCACTTTTTATTTATTACAGGAAACTATTGATGTTATAACTTTTATATATTACAGGAAACTAATGATGTTATATATTTTATATATTACAGGAAACTAACGATGTTGTAACTTTTATATATTACAGGATACTAATGATGTTATAACTTTTATATATTACAGGAAACGCACGATGTTAAATCCTTTCATCAGTGTGTTGTATGTGATAAGATTTTTAAACAATATGATGATTTAGAAAAACACAATAAGATACATGTTAAAGAAGAGAAAACTGATGATGTAGATGAATATTGTCTTGTTCATTTTAATGAAGAGAAAACTGATGATGTAGATGAATATTGTCATGTTAAGGAAGAGAAAATTGATGTTGTAGATGAATATTGTCATGTTAAAGAAGAGAAAACTGATGATGTAGATGGATATTGTCATGTTAAAGAAGAGAAAACTGATGATGTTGATGAATATTGTCATGTTAAAGAAGAGAAAACTCATGATATAGATGAATATTGTCATGTTAAAGTTAAGAAACCTGATCGTGTGGATGGCTATTGTCAAACTGAAGATGATATTGAAACTGTTTATCAGTGTAATTTGTGTCATGTAGAATTTAAATCTTACACTGGTTTAGAAAAACACTGTGAAATACATGTTAGTCAGCAAGGGCGAACAGGAGGAAGACATTATAAATGTGATGTTTGTGGTAAATCATTTACTCATAATGGAACTCTACAGAGACATGTCAGGACACATACCGGTGAAAAACCATATAAATGTGATGTTTGTAGTAAATCATTTGCTGTTAAATATTCTCTACAGACACACACAAGAATTCACACAGGTGAAAAACCTTATATATGTGATGTTTGTAGTAAATCATTTATCGCTAATAGTACTCTACAGGCCCACAGGAGAAATCATACAGGTGAAAGGCCTTATAAATGTAATGTTTGTAGTAAATCATTCACATCTAGTAGTAATCTACAAACCCACATAAGAATTCATACTGGTGAAAATCTCTTTAAATGTGATGTTTGTGGTAAATCATTTACTCAGAATGGTAATCTACAGACCCACATCAGAAGTCATACAAGAGGAAAAACCAAAAGTGCAGGGGGACTGCACCACACATAATTTACACAAAAATAAATATACAGACAAGACATCATACGCAGAAATCACAAACAAACGAACAATTCTTGAAATAAAGTGAATGGGTCCCGAGGCTAGCTGTAAGCATCCGCTGCGCTGTACAGTCCTAGGCGTGTTATGCTACAGGCCTGACTAAAAATGAAAAAAAAATTGATTTACAAAAAAAGACAAAAATAATGCGACCAATCTTGACAGTGGTTGTCTCTTCAATGTCGATAGTCTGCCAGTTGACGTCCTGAGTTAAACAATTTTAACAATAAGGGCAATAATCCGGAGAGAATATTGAAAAATGTTAAATAACAAGTGTAGTGAGCAAACAGCAGCAAAGCCCAACAACGAGAATATTCTGCAGTACGAAGAGTTAAAAACTCTACTCTAATAGTAAGTGCAGGAGGACCGCACTACACATAATAGGCAGATTTCGCTTTTTCATAATGTATGTTTAGCTAAGGATTTCTGTAATAAAAATATGTATTTGTGTAGTAATTTTTATAAAGATTATAATTATTTTTATTACCGTAGAATCTGTATTAAGCAGCCACTCAAGGGAATTTTCAGGAGTGGCCCTATAATAAAATCTCAGTGTTTTTTTTTGTGCTGACATCAATAGTCAGGTCAAAATACAGCTTAACCCCCCAAAAATTGCTGAAAAGGTTTCTCAACTGATTCTGGTAGGGTTTAGTGTACTTTATAACATACTAAAAGTTTACCAAAGTAGGACCCTGGAAAAGTTTTTTTTTTCAAGATGGCCACCAAAATGTCTTAATGATCATAAGTATGTAACTATCAACTCAAATTTGATGATCTTAGGGTCTATTCCTAGGGAGGTTTTTTTTTTTGGGGGGGGGGGCACAAAGAACACATTAAGATCATTAATATTGAATGAATGTGAAAGAAATTAGTGCTATATACACAACATTAAATGATACCTGGTTTACAGTGATAGCTCTAAAGTATTTTTTTAGTAATATAACTTTAAGGTAGCTATGGTGATATGGCTTTAAAGTAGTTCGGGTAAAATAGCTTTAAAGTCGCTATGGTAATATTGGTTTAAAGTAGCTAAGGTAATATTGCTTTAAAGTAGCTAAGGTAATATAACTTCAAAATACCAAGGGTGTCCCATCTTTAAAGTAGCTGAGTTAATATAGCTTCAAAGCTGCTGAAGTGAAATACCTTTAAAGTAACTGAAGTAATATAACTTTAAAGTAGCTGAAGTAATACAGCCCTAACTTATCTAAGGTAATATAGCTTTAAATGAACTGAAGTAATATAACTTTAAATTAGCTGAAGTAATATAACTTTAAAGGATCTAGGGTAATATAGCTGTCACGTAGCTGAAGTAATATAGCTTTAAAGTAGCTGAAGTAATATAGCTTTAAAAAAGCTAAAGTAATATAGCTTTAAAGTAGCTGAAGTAATAGAGCTGTGACATAGCTGGAGTAATATAGTTTTAAAATAGCTGAATTAATAGAGCTATAACATAGCTGGGGGAATATAGCTTTAAAATAGCTGAAGTAATATAACTTTAAATAGGTTTGGGTAATATAAGTTTAAAGTATCTGGCGTAATACAACTTTAATGTGGCTGAGAAAATCAGAAGATAACACATTTTGAATTTATGGTGGTTTATATGTTACCTAATGTTCATTGAGACAGAGGCTTTTTAAATATACAACATAGTGTCTTAGAAATACAGACTGCATTGAATAAAGCGAACATTCGAGAATACAGGGCGATATTTTGGAAAAGAGCCAAAGAGAAAATTAGAAATTTTGACTGAATGAAGTGAATTTCACAAGAAATATTATTTTTGTGAACTATTCGGGTTGGAGAGATCCAGGACTATATCATGTATACAACTTTCTACCGGAAATGAATTCTTTTTCCGTGACGTAATATTTTTACGGAAGCTAACGTTATTCTGTACTTCACTGAAAACTTGTTTACTAAATGAATGCCTATTTTCTATGACTTGTACTTGTAGAATAGACAGATCAGCAATCCTGTGATGCAACAGCTTCACAAATAGACAATTGTCAACAAAATAATGGTGAGGTGATTTTAGATTAAACAAAGCAACACAACAATTATTATAGGGGTTTCAGGTCAAAGTTTCATATGACAGAAAAAAAATTAAAAAAAATATTTTGTGAAAATATACATAAAATGCTACCCAAATTTTTTTATTTCATCAAAATATTCTAATTAGATTCAAAGTTATGGAATTTTAAAATCCGAGATTGACGTCAATAATGTAATCAAAATGCTCTATACCAGTCAATGCGTGTCATGGCACCAAAATAAGTGCTTTTCAGTCATATTTGAGCGACGTCATAAGCGGTATTTTCCCTTCAGAATCGCTAGTACCAATTTTAAAACTGAAATCTGCACGTTATTGTCAGCTAAAATTTATTAAAATTGTAATAATTTGAATGATAATATGTCAAATATTTATAATCTGGATGATACCTCAAGAAAGTTTTTTTTATATTTAGTCGAAATTTAGCAATTTTCAGTCATCAAAACAGATTAATCCCATTTTCTACGGGTCTAATTGTTCGATCAAGTGGTATCAACAAGCATAATAACCACAAAAATGAAAATCTCAGGCCGCGAGCGTCTCATGTAAACAAACGGTAATTTCGCTTACATTTTAATAATTTTTTAGTCTGAATCTTTGCAAATATTGAGATTTATATTAAACTATTGCAATACAATTGCTAGTAATGCATTTACATAAAATAGTAATTCAGAATCGTAGATTGAAGTGGGCTATATTTCAGTCGCTGGCTGTCCGATTTCACGCTAAAGTCACGTGACCTGAAACCCCTACTTCAGGTGTGCACTATATCATGTCATTGAGTTAACTGGCATGGTTTCGAATCCCCGGTTGTATGTGTTGCCTGTCAATCAAACGATCGGCAATTCTTGTAGACGGTGCAGACACAGTTGATGCCTATTTCTCATCCAAACTCTGTTCAGAATAAAGTAATTTGACAGAAATTTCCAATATTTTCTTTTTTTTATCATCCATAACTCTTAACTAATGTATCTTTAAACTATTACAATATAATTGCCAGCAATACAATTAAATTAAATAGTAATTCAGAATCGTAGATTAAAGTGGGTTATATTTCAGTCGCTGGCTGTCAGATTTCACGCGAGAGTCACATGACCTGAAACCCCTGTACAAAACAAAGAATATATAATGAGTAAAATACGATTAAGTGAATAGAATATGTGTCGTCTAGTATGTAAAATATTAGCTCATACGGTCATTGGTATCGTCTTCAATATCCTATCAAATGTATACACAACCCTGAGCAAAAAGTCCTATAGAATACCATTATATAGCCTTTCCACCCTTATAGAGTTACCCCCCTTAGCAAAAAGTCTTATAGAGTTACCCACGATGAGAGCGATGGAACTCTGAATATAGATTCATTATATCATTACCTTGACTAATTTCGATGGTGATAATTTTCTGCTTAGGCTAATGAGCGATAAGCAATTTGATTGGTCAAGACTTTTGAACATAACAACTCTGTTTTTAATTGAGGTAGAATGTTTAGACTTGATGTAGATGTTCATTAGGTGAATGTCTTGAGTTAATCTATTTCATTAGTCAATGCTTTGGGACAAGATAATCTTGATTCTATCTGATAGAGAGTGATGAAACTTAGTGTATAGTTTGATTGCTTGATACTTTTGAAAAAATAAAATAAATGTGTGATTAATTAATGTGTGTCATCAATTTATTTTGGGATTTCGGCGGGAGACATCAGCCTCACTGTTGGCTTGTTAGTTATTGTGATATTGTTATTTTTTCCGCTTCAGTCAGAAATAAACGAATTTCCTTTAAAGATACAATATGGGAAATTAGATAAAGAGCTGGTAGTTCTCACTAAAATAGTTTAAAACTAGATATGGAAATTGATGCACTATGAACCGAGAAATATGGATCGAAAGTTCCGCATAGCCTCTGTCATCATTACTAAAGTCGGTATGACAAAAATCATAGTCTTGATTATCCATTTAATCGTTAAATCGAGAAGGAAAGTTATGCAGCAAATCGGATCATAATCCAACAAATCTCACAGGCTAGCGTTGACATCGAGAGTTGATTATGGTCTGGATACGTTAATTAATGTCTAATTAATAATGTAGATAACATTTCAGGCCTAAAGAAATACCTGCAATAGGCAGATTTAGCTCTTGCATAATGTATGTTTAATTTTATTCCAATCTAAAGGGTTTTTTTTTTATGATTTTGTTTTATCTAGTTATTTGTATTGGTTTTCTTTACGAAATATTGCTGAATTTCTTTAAATTCTTTAAATTTAAAAGCTAAAAACAATATTTTTCTGGTTGATTTTAGTAAATGTGTATATCGAGCACACGAATGTAAAATTTGAGCCTGCTTCAAAGTCATTCAGTTAGTCAAAAAATTTTGACAGAATTTCAAAAAATGGTGCTTACGTATGGGTATATAAAACCAGCTACAGTACAAAAAAAAAGGTTTTGAACCTATTTTGAATATTTAAACAGATTAATGATTCTCAGGATTTGAAAAATTTCTGGTCTTTAGCATTGAATATGATAAGCGGTATCGCATAGCAGTTTGCTAAACAAAAACGACGTAAGTGGGAATCAAATATTAAATTGATTAGCAGAAAGTTATCAAATTTAAGGGAATCTGCGAATCAAGTTTCTTGTCCCAAACTAAGCGTGAAAAAATGTTTAACAAACTTGATTTACCGTTCCACTGCGTACGGACATTTTAATCGCCTTGATGTCGCTCGATGAGATTAAAAGTAGTCAATGATTAGTCAATAAACTAATTGTAAGCTAACCTTTTAACAGTCATTCAGTTCACGATCTAACTAAAAGTTAGTACAAACGTTAGATTTGATAATTTCATAAATATTGAAGTTGTAGCTCGATAATTATTCACAAAACAATAATTTTTATCTCTAGCCATTTTGTTTCGTACGAATTCCCATCTGGCATCCTATTTACCATCACTGTTTTTAATCGTTTTCCCTTCACAGAACAACAAAATATAATCATACGAAAAATGTATCCACCCGAAGCTCGCACTGTTATTACCTATACACACCATTTTAATTGCTATTCGTTTTACAAACTACTATGCGACTAAAATGGCACTTAGTTCATTTTGGCGGGAAAAAATGTCACGTGGACAAATAAATACAACATGGCGACAATGCATGCATTGCATACGGGTGTCAATGCTACTATGTATTTTTAAAGGAGCTAAATCGCTAATATTTTGGACCTAGAAATTGGCACAAAGGGGGCACAACACATATAATAATGTAATATGAATTTATATAAACTGTTTTATATTCAATCGTGTTCGTTTTACTGTTAATTGTCATCAGTTATGTTCGGCGAAATACGCCAGAAGTGTCAACCGCAAGTCAGTTTCTATCGTCTGGTTATTTCAGTCAACACCTATATTATTTATTGCGCATGCTCTCCAAATAAGAACATGATATCACCGTTTGACATGACTTGTGGAATATGTCTAGCCTCATTCTTTGAGCACCTTGTTACAAATGGCGCTGAAACGTATTATGGTACACGATTCGTGTACCAATGATAAAATGTTTATTTTGTCTTAAATATTGGATATCAGAAGCCCATCTTTTCCAGGTAAGATCACAACGCCAATGCTGATTTAAATTGCAAAAGAATTCGTGTTTTCAATGTCGAAGATTTTAGATGATATTGAGTTACGGACTTAGTCTTCGTTATAAAATGGTATTTTAAAGGAGCTAACAATGTTTCCACATCACAAACTTTTCTTATCGCAGATATTTTGCTTTCATTTTCTGTTGTGTAAATGAAGACACATAATTTTGGAGGAATATTACTGGCGTAAATTTGAAGCAGATAGCCTACGGGTTGGTATGCTTTCATTCCAATCCTATAGCATTACGAAAACACCTAATTTTCTCTGAATATGAGATTATAACGATAGTTGGTAATGTTTTGGTTATTTTTAAGATGAAAAATTGTAACTTTAGGCTAAAAAATGTCCTTGAAAATCCTTGAATATTTGACGTATATTTATCCTTGAATATCTTTGAAAAAATGTTTGACGAAGCCGCGGGAAGCCTGAGAAAATTCTAGTGATATTATGGTGATAGGGGGCGTGTCCCATCTTCTGTAGGATGAAATAAAGTTGATAATATTCATCAAAATATTGGGAGTCTACATATTTTCTGTAGTCCAAATCCTATAATTTCTCCTACAGCTTTATGGTAAATTTCTATAGGAAAATACTATAGTATTCTATAGAATTTTTTAATTGTGTTTGGTGTACGAAATTCTACAGTTATGTGTATACGGCAAGGTTGTCAGTACAGATTTTTTAATGGCTATGAGGGAAATGAGATATGAACTGGATATTTCAAATTTAAACAATTTAATGTTTTGCATGCAACAAATGTTATTTGATGTTATAACTTTTATATATTACAGGAAACTAATGATGTTATTACTTTTATATATTACAGGAAACTAATGATGTTATAACTTTTATATATTACAGGATACTAATGATGTTATAGCTTTTATACATTACAGGAAACTAATGATGTTATAACTTTTATATATTACAGGAAACTTATGATGTTATAACTTTTATATATTACAGGAAACTTATGATGTTATAACTTTTATATATTACAGGAAACTTATGATGTTATAACTTTCCATCAGTGTGTTGTATGTGATGAGATTTTTCAACAATATGATGATTTAGAAAAACACAATAAAATACATGTTAAAGAAGAGAAAACTGATAATGTTGATGAATATTGTCATGTTAAAGAAGAGAAAACCGATGATGTAGATGAATATTGTCATATTAAAGAAGAGAAAACTGATGATGTAGATGAATATTGTCATGTTAAAGAAGAGAAACCTGATCTTGTTGATGGCTATTGTCAAACTGAAGATGTTGAAACTGTTTATCAGTGTAACTTGTGTAATGTAGAATTTAAATCTTACACTGATTTAGAAAAACACTGTAAATTACATGTTAATCAGAAAGGACGAACAGGGGAAAGAGATTATAAATGTTATGTTTGTAGTAAATTATTTACTCATAAAGGTAATCTACAGAAACATGTCAGAACACATACGGGTGAAAAACCTTATAAATGTGATGTTTGTAGTAAATCATTTCCTCTTAAGTATTCTCTAAAGTCACACACAAGAATTCATACTGGTGAAAAACCATATAATTGTGATGTTTGTAGTAAATCATTCATTACTAGTAGTAATCTACAGGTCCACAGGAGAAACCATACTGGTGAAAGACCTTATAAATGTGATGTTTGTAGTAAATCATTTAGTCAGACTGGTAATCTACAGAACCATATCAGAATTCATACTGGTGAAAATCTCTTTAAATGTGATGTTTGTAGTAAATCATTTGCTCAGAATGGTAATCTACAGACCCACATCAGAAGTCATACAAGAGGAAAAACCAAAAGTGCAAGGGGACTGCACCACACATAATTTACACAAAAATAAATATACAGACAAGACATCATACGCAGAAATCACAAACAAACGAACAATTCTTGAAATAAAGTGAATGGATCCCGAGGCTAGCCGTAAGCATCCACTGCGCTGTACAGTCCTAGGCCTGTTACGCTACAGGCCTGACTAAAAATGAAAAAAAAATTGATTTACAAAAAAAGACAGAAATAATGCGACCAATCTTGACAGTGGTTGTCTCTTCAATGTCGATAGTCTGCCAGTTGACGTCCTGAGTTAAACAATTTTAACAATAAGGGCGATAATCCGGAAGGAATATTGAAAAATGCTAAATAATAAGTGTAGTGAGCAAACAGGAGCAAATCCCAAAAACGAGAACATTCTGCAGTACGAAGAGTTAAAAACTCTACTCTAATAGTAAGTGCAGGAGGACCGCACTACACGTAATAGGCAGATTTCGCTTTATCATAATGTATGTTTAGCTAAGGATTTCTGTAATGAAAATATGTATTTGTGTAGTAATTTTTATAAAGATTATAATTATTTTTATTACCGTAGAATCTGTATTAAGCAGCCACTCAAGGGAATTTTCAGGAGTGGCCCTATAATAAAATCTCAGTGTTTTTTTTTTGTGCTGACATCAATAGTCAGGTCAAAATACAGTTTAACCCCCCAAAAATTGCTAGAAAAGGTTTCTCAACTGATTCTGGTAGGGTTTAGTGTACTTTATAACATACTAAAAGTTTACCAAAGTAGGACCCTGGAAAAGTTTTTTTTTTCAAGATGGCCACCAAAATGTCTTAATGATCATAACTATGTAACTATCAACTCAAATTTGATGATCTTAGGGTCTATTCCTAGGGAGGTTGTTTTTTTTTTTGGGGGGGGGGGGCAAAGAACACATTTAGATCATTAATATTGAATGAATGTGAAAGAAATTAGTGCTATATACACAACATTAAATGATACCTGGTTTACAGTGATAGCTCTAAAGTATTTTTAGTAATATAACTTTAAGGTAGCTATGGTGATATGGCTTTAAAGTAGTTTGGGTAATATAGCTTTAAAGTCGCTATGGTAATATAGCTTTAAAGGATCTAAGGTAATATAGCTTTAAAGTAGCTATGGTAATATTGGTTTAAGGTATCAAGGGTAATATTTGTTGTCCCCCGCCTTTCGAAGAAAGCAGTGGACTATTAAAATGGGTTCGTCCGTCTGTCTGTCTGTCCGTCTGTCTGTCCGTCTGTCTGTCCGTCACACTTTTTGGGACACAATAACTCTCTTCCTAATTGAGCTAGAATGTTCAAACTTGGTGTATGTGTTTATTAGGTCAATGCCTTGATGGAGTTCGAAGATGAGCATTTTCCGCTTAGGGTAAGCAGAGATAAGCAATTTGATTGGTTGATGCTTTGGGACACGATAACTCTCTTCCTAATTGGGCTAGAATGTTCAAACTTGGTGTATGTGTTGATTAGGTCAATGCCTTGATGGAGTTCGAAGATGAGCATTTTCCGCTTAGGGTAAGCAGAGATAAGCAATTTGATTGGTTGATGCTTTGGGACACGATAACTTTTAATTGAGCTAGAATGTTCAAACTTGGTGTATGTGTTTATTAGGTCAATGCCTTGATGGAGTTCGAAGATGAGCATTTTCCGCTTAGGGTAAGCAAAGATAACCAATTTACATGTCATAATATTATAACCAGGTATTGATAAAAGCATCAATTGAGCAATTCCAATACAATCCAATACAATGAATATAGGCAAGGTAAATAAACAAATAAATGGAAAAAACAAATTGAAAAAGAAACTATTATAAATTAATTAAATATGTAGTATGCAATAATGAATTGACATTTAATGACAGAAAGAAAACAGTGAACTTTGCACAACTTGCAGCAAGATGGAAAATAGACCCGTTGATACAACCAAACTCTAGATCTGTAGGCATAGAGCATGTTTTCCCCTTAATATGCTATAATTATTCCATCAAAAACATTGTATGCTTAGACTATAAGTAAAGATATACTGTTTGATTGTTCAATACTTTGTAAAAGATAATTTGTGATAAATTTATATGTGTCCTCTAATTATTTTCCTATTTCGGCGGGGGACATCAGCCTCACTGTTGGCTTGTTTAAAGTAGCTATGGTAATAAAGCTTTAAAGTAGATAAGGTAATATAACTTCGAAGTACCAAGGGTGTCCCATCTTTAAAGTAGCTGAGGTAATATAACTTCAAAGCAGCTGAAGTAAAATACCTTTAAAGTAACTGAAGTAATATAACTTTAAAGTAGCTAAAGTAGCTGAAGTAATACAGCCCTAACTTATCTAAGGCAATATAGCTTTAAATGAACTGAAGTAATATAGCTTTAAAGTAGCTGAAGTAATATAACATTAAAGGATCTAGGGTAATATAGCTGTAACGTAGCTGAAGTAATATAGCTTTAAAGTAGCTGAAGTAATATAACTTTAAAGTAGCTGAAAAATAGAGCTATAACATAGCTGGGGGAATATAGCGTTAAATAGGTTTGGGTAATATAAGTTTAAAGTATCTGGTGTAATATAACTTTAATGTGGCTGAGAAAATTAGGAGATAAACATGTTTTGAATTTATGGTGGTTTAATGTGTTACCTAATGTTCATTGAGACAGAGGCTTTTTAAATATACTACATATTGTCTTAGAAATACAGACTGCATTTTGGAAAAGAGCCAAAAAGAGAAAATTAGAAATTTTTACTGAATGAAGTGAATTTCACAAGAAATATTATTTTTGTGAACTATTCGGGTTGGAGAGATCCAGAACTATATCATGTATACAACCTTCTACCGGAAACGAATTCTTTTTTCCGTGACGTAATATTTTATGGAAGCTAACGTTATTCTGCACTTCACTGAAGACTTGTTTACTAAATGAAGAGCTATTTTCTATGACTTATAGATCAGCAATCCTGTGTTACAACAGCTTCACAAATAGACAATTGTCAACAAAAAAATGGTGAGGTGATTTTAGATTAAACAACACAACACAACCATTATTATTTTAATACAAAATAGTGCTTCAGGTCCAAGTTTTAACCACAGAAATTTGTTTTAAAAATATTTTGTGGAAATATACATAAAATGCTACCCCAAAAGTTTTATTGCATCAAAATATTCTAATTACCGTATTTTTCGGTGTATAAGGCGCACTTTTTTTACCAGGTATTTTATTTTCTAGAAGGGGTGCAGCTTATACATAGTATTAAGCAAATCTTGGCTTTTCTGTGTCAACATCGAGGTCTGAAGTTGATCATATCGACAACAGCAATAAAGATGGCGGCCATTTCCCATACCGATATCCCGTATACCGTTAGTCATAGACGACAGTGGCAACAATATGGGTCAATAGCGGTTTAGTGTTGTTAAAATATCTGCAAAGATATCGTAAATAATTAGATGACATATTTTTCTGCTATTCCGACATTCCGATGTCGTCTTTTTTCGTGCAATAAATATGGCGGCCATTTAAGATACGGTATCGGCTTTTCCGTATACCGTTAGTCATATTTCTATTATTCCGGCTTTTCCGTATACCGTTAGTCATAAACGACAGTGCTAACAATATCTGCAAAATTCTCGTTAATATTTCTATTATTCCTGCGTATTTGATGACATATATTTCTGCTAATCCGTTTACCGGTACAGTTAGCCACTGTCGGCAATCCAAACAGTGTGTCGTCAACGGTGATATCAGTCAAGTTGACGAAAAGGCGGGGCTTACGACAGACAAAGAGTTTTCATTGGCTATTAGAAGGGTAATTTCCATTGAGCACACGCTCATTATACCATAGGCTATGGGTATTGTCTGTTACAATGACAGCGTTAATGGGCGGGATTACAGTTAAACTGGCAGAATATATCGAAGAACAGAACAAATTTAAGCCATCGACTAAAATATATTTTAATGACATAAAAAATTAACACAAGTATAATAAAAACATATAATAAAAACAAACAGGTTCACCAGTATAGCACAGCATAGTTATAGGCACAGTATAGATATAATAAAATATGGATATAAGAAAAACAAAAACGTCTCACGTTTGACTCCCCCAAACTAAATTCACGACCCGCGGCCCTATTACCGTGTGCTTCAGCGTAACTAATTACCCTCAACTTCTCCTTAGCGGTATAAGCGGTTCGTCTCGTAGCCATTCTGAATAAATAATTTTTAAGAATGATGGAATGTTCACTGGTGTTTTATATACATCAGGGTGTTTTCTTTGAGCAAGACTGTCTTTTAGTAACCGTTTTAAGTTACCGATGGTTTTCATTCAACATGGATTCAGTGATTGGCCCATTGTTATAATTTACCGGTATAGTTAATTATCTACCAGTGAGTTGTTATCGTTTTCTTTATGAAGTCATTTGTAGTTGACAAAATCATTGTTTCTTTGATTGGTATTAAAAATGCTATGGTATTATTTTACCGGTATAGTTAATTATCTACCAGTGAGTTGTTACCGTTTTCTTTATGAAGTTGTTTGTAGTTGAAAAAATCATTGTTTTTTTGATTGGTATTAAAAATGCTATTGTATTATTTTACTGATAGATCTAAATGGCTACAATCTGGGTATTGTCATGACGCGTGAAGTGGGCGGGGCAACAGACGCTATCGTTTGATTGTCAGTTGTTTGCATAACTTGGAGTAAACTGGAGTTGTTGTTTCTCTTTTACCGGTAGTCAGGATTTAAGTTGTGAGTAGCTGATCATGATATATTATTTCTACAGGTATTATTTAATTTGTTTATCATCAAAACCGATTCATTTATCACAGACAATTACTCACGAATTTAACACGATGTAATAGACGGCCATGTTTGTTGTGGGTGGGACTTGAATGACAATTTCACTACCGTACGAGCAACAGAATTACAGCTGAAAGTTATGCAATAATGCAATTGCGTGTTATAATTAATATAAACAAATGTAACAAAAGCAATTTATTTCATAAAGAAATAAAATTATATAAAGCTTGATACGGCTAAATATCGGTAATTATTATAACTGTAAACAATTTTTTTTTTTCCTGAGACACCTCTGCCAAAGCCGCCCTGTGCCTTATCTACGCATGCGCCTTATACACCGAAAAATACGGTAGATCCAAAATTATTTAGGCTTTGAATGTAACAGAAATTGTTAATTAGACCTTTATTTACATGACAAGCTCAAAATCAACTCTGTAGACCCTCGGATGGCTTGAATACAGGATTTTTTAAAAATAAAATCAATAAATGGCTGACCAAGCTACTGACTTCACTACTGAAGAATAGTCATGAAAGGCCTGCCTAGTGAGGGTACCATTGCCAGAGAGAGAAATGGGGTTTAACGTCCACTCGACAAAAACTAGGTCATTTCGGGACTAACATATGGTTCAATTTTATTTCAATAATTCGGTTGCATGTAGGGGTCTTTAGCAGTGGGAGGAAATCGTAGGACCTGGAGAAAACCCATGAGGTTGGACAGGTGACCCTACTCCTTGTCACATACAACCGGGGAATCGAAATCACTCCAGTTGACTCAATGACATGATACAGTGCGCTCATGCTAACCAATCGGCCATCCACCCCCCACCCATGGGTACAATTGCCATTGAGAATGCTACTTGATAATCGAGAATATGTGGGTAAAGTTGTTGTCTGTCAATCAAACGATCGGCAACAAAAACGACGTAAGTGGGAATAAAATATTATATTGATTAGCAGAGAGTTATCAAATTTAAGGGAATCTGCAAATCAAGTTTCTTGTCCCAAACTAAGTGTGAAAAAATGATTAAGAAACTTGATTTACCGTTCCACTGAGTACGGAAATTTTAATCGCCTTGATGTCGCTCGATGAGATTAAAAGTAGTCAATGATTAGTCAATAAACTAATTGTAAGCTGATCTTTTAACAGTCATTCAGTTCATGATCTAACTAAAAGTTAGTACAAACGTTAGATTTGATAATTCCATAAATATTGAAGTTGTAGCTCGATAATTATTCACAAAACAATAATTTTTATCTCTAGCCATTTTGTTTCGTATGAATTCCCATCTGGCATCCTATTTACCATCACTGTTTTTAATCGTTTTCCCTTCACTGAACAACAAAATATTCCGTAGGCTATAATCATACGAAAAAATGTATCCACCCGAAGCTCGCACTGTTATTAGCTATACACACCATTTTAATTGCTATTCGTTTTACAAACTACTTTGCGACTAAAATGGCACTTAGTTCATTTTGGCGGGGAAAAATGTCACGTGGAAAAATAAAAACAACATGGCGACAATGCATGCATTGCATACGGGTGTCGATGCTACTATGTATTTTTAAAGGAGCTAAATCGCTAATATTTTGGACCTAGAAATTGGCACAAAGGGGGCACAACACATATGATAATGTAATATGAATTTATATAAACTGTTTTATATTCAATCGTGTTCGTTTTACTGTTAATTGTCATCAGTTATGTTCGGCGAAATACGCCAGAAGTCTCAACCGCAAGTCAGTTTCTAGCGTCTGGTTATTTCAGTCAACACCTATATTATTTATTGCGCATGCTCTCAAAATAAGAACATGATATCACCGTTTGACATGACTTGTGGAATATGTCTAGCCTCATTCTTTGAGCACCTTGTTACAAATGGCGCTGAAACGTATTATGGTACTCGATTCGTGTACCAACGATAAAATGTTTATTTTGTCTTAAATATTGGATATTAGAAGCCCATCTTTTCCAGGTAAGATCACAACACCAATGCTGATTTAAATTGCAAAAAAATTCGTGTTTTCAATGTCGAAGATTTTGGATGATATTGAGTTACGGACTTAGCTACTTTAAAATACCGTTTTTTTTAACGAAGACAAACAATGTTTCCACATCACGAACTTTTCTTATCGCAGATATTTTGCTTTCATTTTCTGCTGTGTAAATGAAGACACATAATAGCATTACGAAAACACCTAATTTTCTCGGACGTAAATTTGAATACTGTGTAAGGAATTGAATATGAAAAATAGCGAGGTGCACATATTTTTTTTTTTATTCAGAACACGATATGATACATAACATTATCATAAAACTATTTGTATGTGAAGTCTATTAAACAGGATGAAAGCCTCCTATACACACATAAACATTAGTTGTGTACTGGTAGAAATTATCGCCTATACAGATCGTTCAATACAATACGGTGAAAACTTACTTATTTGCTATTCAATCAAAAATTGAATTTTGGTTGGCACATGTTAATACCAGTGAAATTTTCTATAGAAAATTCTAGTGATATTATGGGGAAAGGGGGCGTGTCCCATCTTCTGTAGGATGAAAGTTGATAATATTCATCAAAAGATTGGGAGTCTACATAGTCCTATAATTTTTCTTACAGCTTTATAGTATTCTATAGAATTTTTTAATTGTGTTCAGTGTACGAAATTCTACAGTTATGTGTATAAGGCAAGGTTGTCAATGCAGATTTTTTAATGGCTATGAGGGAAATGAGATATGAACTGGATATTTCAAATTTGAACAATTTAATTTTTTGCATGTAACAAATGTTACTTTTGTATATTACAGGATACTAATTATGTTATCACTTTTTATACGCCCACTTTTTCATGTGGACGTATATTGTCGTCGCCCCTGTCTGTCCGTCCGTTCACAATTGTTTGTGAACACTCTACAGGTCACAATATTTATCCGATTTGGTTTAAACTTGAAATGTATGTTTATAACGCACAGATATTCATGCATATCGGACCATAACTTCCTGAATTATGGGCCATGATGGTATGGAAATTCGCATTTTTTAGCTTGTGGACCCCATAGAGGTCACAATTTTTATACGATTTAAAAAAAACCTTCGAATATATCACTGTTACACCGTAATTTTGTCTGTGGTTGAGTTTCATGAAAATCGGACTAAAACTGACAGACAAAATATGTATAACATCTGGTATATCAAAGTTGTGGACCCTCTAGAGGCCACAATTTTGATCCGATTTTGATGAAACCTGAAATGCAAGTTTATAACCCAAAGATCTACACAAAAACAAATATACAGACAAGACATCATAAGCAGAAATCACAAACAAACGAACAATTCTTGAAATAAAGTGAATGCATCCCGAGGCTAGCCGTAAGCGTCCACTGCGCTGTACAGTCCTAGGACTGTTATGCTACAGGCCTGACTAAAAATAAAAAAAAAATTGATTTACAAAAAAAGACAGAAATAATGCGACCAATCTTGACAGTGGTCGTCTCTTCAATGTCGATAGTCTGCCAGTTGACGTCCTGAGTTAAACAATTTTAACAATAAGGGCGATAATCAGGAGGGAATATTGAAAAATGCTAAATAACAAGTGAAGTGAGCAAACAGGAGCAAAGCCCAACAACAAGAGCATTCTGCAGTACGAAGGGTTAAAAACTCTACTATAATAGTAAGTGCAGGAGGACCACACTACACACAATAGGCAGATTTAGCTCTTTCATAATGTATGTTTAGCTAAAGAATTTCTGTAATAAAAATGTGTATTTGCATTATAAGCTCTATTATTATTATTTTTATACGCCCACATGGAAATGTGGTCGTATATTGCCATCGCCCCCGTCCGTCCGTCCACAATTTCTTGTGAACTCTCTACAGACTACATTTATCGTCTGATTGTTTTGAAATTGATATATGTTGTTTGCATTAGTGAGATGAAGAATCCTATTCAATTTCAATAACTTCTCTTAATTTCTTCTGGAGTTATGGCCCTTGTTTCACTTTGTTGCACCTTGTGAACACTCTAACGACAAAAATTATCAACCAATCTGTATGAAATTGATATGCATCATTTAAATTAGTAAAACAAAGAAGCCTTAAGAATTTCAGAAATTTCCATTAATTAAATCTGGAGTTATGGCTCTTGTTTCACTTGTGAACACTCTAATGACAACAGTTATCATCCGATCTGTTTGAAATTGATATGCATCATTTAAATTAGTGCAACAAAGAAGCCTATTAAATTTCAGCAATTTCCGTTAAGTACGCCGTGAGTTATGGCCCTTGTTTCACTTTGTTGTACCTTGCGAATGCTCTGACAAAAGTTATTATCCGATCAGTATGAAATTTATATGTAACATTTAAATTAGAAAAACGAACAAGCCTATTGCGTTTCAGCGAATTTCCGTTGATTACATATCAAGAGTTATGGCCCATGTTTAGCTTTGTTGAATCTTGTGAACGCTTGAACGACAAAAGTTATCACTTAATCTGTATGAAATTCATATGCATCATTTAAGTTAGTGAAATGAAGAAGCCTATTGAATGTCAGCAATTTCCATCAATTATTTCTAGAGTTATGGCCCATTTTTTACTTTGTTGAACCTTGTGAACGTTCGAACAACAAAAGTTATGATCCGATCTGTATGAAATTTATATTCATTATTTGAATTATTAAAAGGAAAAAACCTGTCGAATTTCAACAATTTCTGTAGATTACGACACTTGTTTTAGTTTTTAGAACCGTGTGAACCCTCAAACGACGAAAATTATAATGTCATCTGTGTGAAATTGTCTATTAAATTCCCCTAATTACCTACAAAAGAATAAATATGCGACAACCCTTGTTGCCTGATCGGACGATTTAGCTGCTGTGGGCGTATGTTTTGTTGACTGGCAACCTATCTCTATTACCGTAGAATCTGTATTAAGCAGCGACTCAGGGAATTTTCAGGGGTGGCCTCTTAATAAAATCTCAAGTGTTTTTTTGTGCTGATAATATAGTCGGGTCAAAATACAGTTTAAACCCCCAAAAATTGCTACAAAAGGTTTCTCAACTGATTTTGGTAGGGATTAGTCAAGTCCTCAGAGGTTTGCAGGATACTCTTTGATAAACTACATCTAAATATGTAGTATTTACAGCAGATGATAATATGATTTATTAGTGGTGGGGCCCCAACTTTACCGAGCATTATCTCATCCAATCCATCGTTAAGTTGGTGTCTTTATATTCAATATTAGTCAAATACTTGGAAACATCATTCCATAATTTTTTAATAATACTACAATGATAGTAGAGGTGTTCTGCTGTTTCAATTTCCGTTTTACAAAAGGAGCAGTTGTTATCGTCTACTCTTTTTATTTTATACAGAAATTTTTTGGTGGGAATAATTCTATGAAGGAATTTAGATTGGAATTCTTGCAGCTTGGTATCCAATATACAAGTTTTAGGGATAGTATAGTATTTACTCCAGATATCTTTATTAATAGCTTTGCATAGTTTTGTTTCCCACCATATTTCATTTTTGCTCAATTCTCCACTATCATTTTCTGTTAAACATGCATTATGCAAGAGCAAAATCTGCTTATTACAAGTCTTTCTTTAGGCCTGAAATGTTATCTAAATTATCAATTAGACATTAATTAACTTATTCAGGCTAGCCTTCGATGTTGGCTGGATTAAATTCCTATATGTCGCGGATAATCGAGACTTGCTGTTTATATTAATGATTTTAGTAATGATGACCGAGACTATGCCAAAATTCCATGAGCTTCTTTCTAGGCTCATGGTGGATCAATTTGATTGAAATTTTCAGCAAATTACCTTTACACTATCTAGTTTTTAACTATTATAGCGAGAACTGCCATCTCGTTATCTTATTTCCCATAATGTATCTTTAATAGAGTACATACATGTTTGCAACCCTTTTGTTTACTGAAAAGAAATTTTAGCGGTTTAGGTCTGATTGGTTTGGGTGGCGGAGAAAGGTATTGCGATAATAGGCTTAATTTCCACTCTTTTTGAATTGCTAATTTGAGTGCTTCATATTGGAAGGATGTGCCTTTCAATTTATATATCAATTTGAATTTCTCAAATGTTTTAAACTTTCCATTTTCCTCCAAGATATCATATATATTTCTAATTAATTTATTATACCAATCTTTTATATTGTAGAACTTAATATCAGCATTAAACCATAAGGGTTGCAAAGCAATTTGTGTACATTTTCCATTATGGGTTTTGCAAACTTTCAAAGCATAGTCTGCCCAGGCTTTCAGGACGTCCTTCCAAAACGGGTTTATAGTCCCTAATTTTATTGACCGGAGCCATTCTGATCCAACTGCAAATATATTGTATGGTAATTTCTGCAAGCTGCAGTCAAGGAATCTAAACCAGGGATGTGACTTTCCTTTAAGGTTTAGTCTTTTAAGCCATGTTAGTTTTAACGCTTTGGTAAAATTAGTTATTTCTGTTAGGTTTAAACCACCTTGTTTATAAGTTTTTTTGTACTTTAGTTCTTTTAATTTTATCTATACCGTTACTCCATAGAAAATTATAAATTTTTTTTTTCAATTTTCTTAAATATTGTATTTTCTGGGTTTGGCAGCGCAATTAGAAGGTGGTTGATTTTTGGTATAATAAGGCTTTTAATTACAGTTACCTTGCCAATTAGTGTTAATTTACGAGCATTCCATATTTGACATAAATTTTCGATAACTTTTAATTTCGGGTTGAAATTAATTTCAGTAATTTCCTCCAGATTTGTACTGAAATTAAGTCCCAAGGATGTAAATTGATTTCTACTCCACATAAATCCAAAGTTATTGCATAATTTCTGTTTGGACTGTGTATTTTTACCTATCCAGATTGCAACTGTTTTTTCTATGTTTACTCTTAGTCCTGACATTTTAAAGAATAGTTTAAGTGTATTCATGGTTTGTATTAGAGATTCTTCACTGCCATCTAAAAACAAAATAATGTCCAAACGAATTTGGACATTATTAAGACGTTACGCGCCCTCATAAAGATGTTAAGAGGACGAGGTCGAAACAGATATAACGGCCAGCTCACTGAAATGAAATGGGGTTTAACTTCCTACTGTTCTGCTCCGACTGGGCTAATGAAGACGGGCATATGCCATACAGTGTGCTATGAGGGGAAATTTTGCCCGGGCAGCGGCACTATCGCCTACTCTTATAGCAAATTCCAACTGCCAAGGGATCTTTTACATGCATTTCAATGTATACACGGGACCTCAGTTTTTGTATCATCCAAAGGACTAGACAGCTGTCCTTGTGACCAGCTCACTATTTGAATACCTAAAGACATATAGGTTCATGTTTATGACGCGTTTTTACAGGAAATATTTACGGGTATTGGCATTCTGAGCCGTGGTCTTGAATCACGCGACCTGTCTTATAAAAATATGTCTATTTTAGTGAGTTCCTTCATTTCAAAACTAAAATCAACATATCTTGTGGATTCCCCCGAATATGGACCGAAATTAGGAATTTATTTGAGTGAAACCCGAAACCCAGACGTGCCATATTTGGGACCAACACTAAGAAGAAAGCCTCGTAACCAGTCCTTGCTTAAAAAGGTTCCCGAAATAATAGCCGACGTTGAAAATATGGAGGCATGATTTCCCCAGAACGAGCTACTTTCTGAGTTTTTCCCGTCAAATTTTTCAACATGCTCTTGCTGAGCAGTGGCGACGTCTTCCTCGGGTAGTGTTTTCTAATGTTCTGAGATCCATGAGAAGACGTTGTGTGGCAGTACGAGACGCTAGAGGAGGCCACAACCGTTTCTAAACACTTTATTCCGATTGTTCTCCAAGTCTGTCATGAATTGGGGGGAACTGTGACATCATGAACGTTATCAATGTCAGGGACTTTAGGCGAGACGTATTCTTGCTTTCTGTTGATGTCAATGTCGTCTGTGCACAACATAACACTAAAATAGTTGCCTTATACTAAATATTAAAAATCTAGTCCCAAAAATCCTGAGTGTCAAGTTTTTAAATTGGCTGAGTATATAAAAAAAAAATACCCATAAACTCACCGAAAAAATTGTATGTTCTAAAGAAAAATAGAAATTCATTAATAGAACTTAAAACATGTTAACACTGCCCTAGTTTTACCGCTATTCATTCACTATAATCAAAACTCACCTCTTGTCATGTCGGCCATCATGACATCCCACAATTCTCCCAGCTTTTTCTGAGGGAAACGGTATGTTACTCTCTTTCAACCAGGCTCTAAGTCGATGACAACTTAAAATGTTTATTATTTATAAAGTGTATTATTTATATTTACAATTACAATGATCATTTTATTTAGTTAGTGGATAACCCACATATTAGAGAACTGTAGTATATTACTGATTGTATATATTATTTAATAGTGTCTTATGTATATAAAGACTGTAAATATAAATAAATAAATCTAGCGAAAAAAAAAATTATATTAACTTTAAATGTATATTTGCAAAAAAAAAACCCCAATAGATTTGTTGATCACACAAATCTACAATCGTTTGCAATGGATTTCCTAACAATTTGCAACTGATTGCCTCTGCCATCACGACTGAAGTATCGCCAGCCTATATTAAGCCGTTCAAATTCCTAGTAGCCGAATTTAAAGAAGAAAGGGATGGAAACCAAAAATTCGTAGTTGCGGCATGTGACGAGGGATCGGCAATAAAAATATTCACGTCACAAAATTGAAAAAGGGAAGGGTTATATGTAATTAAACTGTCAAAAGATCTTAGAATGGTGTTCCATGCATACGTGTAGGACAGAACACTAGCCTTCCAAACACTGTACTAATATCCACGCCCTCTGAAACGATAAGACAGCCAGATGCCTCGTCTATCCGGAACTGGGCCCGAGAAAATATAAACAACCAACTGGTTTTAGTTCCACTTCGGACACGATACTAAAAGAAACGACAGCACCGACGGTCCCAACAGATTTCGTTATACATGGGCTATGAAAGTGAAAGGGAAGAATACCAAGACGAAATTTTCGATGTTAACTGTCCCGTTTCCATTCTTAGAACTTATCGCGCATGAATCGGGAGAAGAGCTTGTGATGAAGATAGAAGAGATAATACAAAAGGAAACAGTTATAAAACTAAAAATGGTCGGCAATAAATTGGGAAACCACGTCGGAAAATCCTGATAAACTTTCTCTGCCAACGCAGGGATCGTTGAGCTTTAAAAAAGGTCAAAACTCGATTATGGGTGTATTGTGTATGGATTTGCCCGCGAGTATTATCTAAAGAGCTCGACACCATACACAGCCAAGTTTAGGAGCCTTTCGTACATTGTGGAACAGACGTGATAAACTGGCCCTGCAGTATGCTACGAAAATAGCATCTTTACCAAATCATATTTCATTTAACACCAGATTTAGACCTCTTCATGAGCATTTGTATCTGCTAATGTTATTCCATCATTCAGTATTCGCATACAACCCCTTTTGTCTGAAACTGGTATTGCGAATAACCCTTTCTTTAAGACTCCGGCGATTTCGATCTAACACAAAATAAAAAGAGAGATACTAGCTCCACGGTTTTTCAGTGATTATACTCGAATATATACAGATGGTTCGAAAGATAATGATCAGGTAGCTTCGGCTACCATGACACCATCTGAGACTATTTCTGTCCGCCTTCCACCTGCTGCTTCCAAATTTACAGCTGAACTCCAGGCCATCCTTCAGGCTTTGGAGTTCATTCAATCATCATCTGATTTAAAATATATAATTTTTACTGATTCTTTGTCCTCGCTACAAGCAATACAAAACAAACAGCTTGATCACCCATTAATAGTAGACATTTATAGTCTGCTATTATCTAACGAGTTAATCAGCAAGGACATTGTCTTTTGCTGGCTCCCCAGCCATATGGATATCAAAGGGAATGATCAAGCAGACTCGACTACCAAGTCTGCTTTAGATCTTCCCATATCTGAATTTTTAACGCCATATAAAACTTTTAAATTTTATTATAAATAATTTCATTTAATGCCGCTGGCAACGGTCTGGGGATCTTGCAGGCACAAATAAACTTCATCACATTAAGCCCCTCTTAGGAGACTGGCCAAGCTCCTATAGAACCAGCAGGAGGGATGAAGTTTTGTAGCGAGAGCCACAACCAGAATGTGTTCACTGTCATGTTCCTTTGACAGTAAAACACATCTGCTCAATCACCTCAAACATATTAGATCTAAATATTACCGTTGTCAGTCAGAACGTCAGCTATTTGCTCAACCAGAGCTCTATGATAAATTGCTAAAGTACGCTTTACTCGTGTTTCTTCATTGTGCAATTTGCTTACCCGGGTTTTCTTCACTGTCGGATTATATTTTTGTTTTAGGAGACCATAAACAGTTAAGTTCTTTTTTTTATTATTTATTATATACTTTTAGGCAGATTAGATTAAAATATTTGTCTATTGTTGACGTTATTTAGGTTAAATATTCTCTCCCCCACATTATTTAAATTAGGTTAAGGTTATTTATTTTAAATTGAATATATAATTTTTGTGCCAAGACTCCCCCACCCCCATATTGAAAGCTGTCATTCGTGATTCAGAGTTTGTAGTAGTTTAAGAATTAATTATATACTTTTTGTCATTATTAAGGTTTAAATATTCTCCCCCAAATTATTTAAATTAGGTAAATTGAATGTAATTTTTTGTGCTAAGACTCCCCCACACCCCCATATCGATTTGCTTTATTTTAGTCATACCCAACGTTTCAAACATGTCTGGTAGACACGCTAAGCAGTGTCCTATTTTGTTTCTTTTCTTCCGAGTATATTACTCGGCATTTGGCAAGAGTTCGCTCAAAGAGTAAGGAAGAGGCGTTAAAAATATCCCGCGACTTTTCAGACCGCCAGTTCTTAATAAATTCAAAGATTCGCATGACGGATATATTAAGACCTGTCCCCAGTAGTGATGGCTGGGTAAGTTTCCCGGATGTGCAGAAACTTATAGAGGCAACGGGTGTTGAGGTTGTTATGGACAGTGTTTGGCCCGTTGCCAAGGCCAGAGAACAAAAGACCTTCAGGCGTGTCCGGTGTGAGTTAGACCCACTGGAAGAGTCCGAGGTCGAGACCCTGTAGCGACCGAGGGCCCGGTGACGTCATGAAAAATGAGCTCCAATCGGCGAGACTTTAGTTGACCTTTCTGGTAACTAGCTGCAGTTACCATGTTTCCGACCCGGACTTACACGCCAAGGTTATGCTGGAAGGCATGGCGGTGATGGTTAAGAACAACCATAGTAGGATAGCCGTCGCAAACACGCAGCGGCAAATTCAGCAACAGACGGAAGGCGTCAAATACGATATTTTGCAGCTGAGGGAAGAGCTGGCGCGAAACGTTCAAATCATCGATCGATTGAAAACGATTCGTGACAATCTGGCTCGCAGCCGTGTCAGAAATGACGATATATGAGTGACTACATTTTTATAACCAGGTACTTGTTTTGTAAGTTGCGTGGCATTCAAAGGGTTGAATGTACCGAGGTTCTAACCCTACGAGAATTTTACAATGGAAAAGCAGAGGTTTCTGAGGAAAGAGAAGACATGTTTATGTTTATAATAGCAGAACATAAAAATAACTGTCACGACGCCGGCAGGGTTATTGTCCCGGCTGATGTGTACGCCTTGACAGAAGGACGACCCCAAGATGAACTGCTCGAACAAGTTCTTCCGTCAATGGGCTCCCAAACGCAGTACACGACTGTGGCTAACAACATCACCCAATTTAGACTAAGTTACGGTTTAACCGTCATAAATACCACCGAATGCCGCGACACCGCCCAGTCAAAGGGCAAAGAGGACGGTATTACCCATGAACTAAGCATTAAGTCGTCCGCGGCATTGGGACAAACCCAGCGCTGCCGATACTTATTATCAAAATGAGGGTAAAGTAAGGGCAGGATTCAGCAACTTCGAAGTGTTGGAAAAAATTATTTATAATTTTAATAAGCTCCTTCCCTTCCGTATCTTCGGTTGTCACTTGATGAGATAATAAAGTTGTGGCAGGAGGCCCTATTTGACGCATATCCTGTTGGTCCCTACGGGTCCGTGCCCACCAAGGCCATGGCCGTGTTCAAGGTGAAAGATTACTACGGCCAAGTTGCGTTAGATAAAAAGGCGAAAACGCTAAAAAAATCTAACATCAAGATGGCGCGAGGCACAACACAAAGCCCGCCGTAGGCATTTTGTGGACACGTATCCACGTATTAAGTTGACGGATGCCAAGAGTGCCGACCCATTAATCCAGGAGAAGTTCCCTGGAGTCAATATGGAAAGATAGCTGGTTACGCGTTTCAGTACGTCACTAACCAAGCCAAGGCCAAACGCGGACAAGAAACGCGCCCATTGCAATTAACTGATCTTAAGCAGTTGATGGACATGCATTCCACACAGTCGTGTGATCATGTTGTTGTGAAGCGACATTTACCTGGGCGAGGAAGGGGGCTTTTCGCCATGAAAAACATTGAAAAATCCCAGGTAGTAATCGACTACACGGGGATTTATCGGACTGGTGCCAACGGAAAGCGCGGGTACGAGGCCCGAAGGGCAGAAATGGGCTACTTATTTCAATTCCATTTCAAAAGCACCACGCACTGGCGCGACGCGTGGGTTGATGACGGCAGTCAAGGACGACTCATCAATCATTCCGCCTACTGTGCCAATTTGAGGGCAAACGCGTGGATCTGCTCTGCAACGGTCGTCCCCATCTATTTTTCACGAGCACCCGCGAGATTCTGCCAGGTGAGGAATGAATGAATGAAATATGGTTTTATGGCACGTCAGCTCCAACCGGGCTATATTGCGCCAAACATATGGTGAATCTGAGACAAATTAAAACAATATCACATAAATGAATTTATATATGTAAATAAAAACAAATATCACAGAAAATATATTAATTAAAAATAAATATAACAAATCTTTTACATATATAAATATTTAAAACGATATACATGATTAAATATATACAATTAAAATTGATTATAAAAGTTTGTCTCTTTTAAAATGAATGAATGAATAAAATATGGTTTTATGGCACGTCAGCTCCAACCGGGCTATATTGCGCCAAACATATGGTGAATCTGAGACAAATTAAAATAATATCACATAAATGAATTTATATATGTAAATAAAAACAATATCACAGAAAATATATTAATTAAAAATAAATATAACAAATCTTTTACATATATAAATATTTAAAACGATAAACATGATTAAATATATATACAATTAAAATTGATTATAAAAGTTTGTCTCTTTTAAAAATGTTAGCACTTTGTCATATAGCTCCGGTTGAGCAAATAGCTGACGTACTGACTGGCAACGGTAATATTTAGATCTAATGTTCTTGAGATGTTTGCACTCAATCAAGATGTGTTTCACTGTCAAAGGAACATGACAGTGAACACATTCCGGTTGAGGCTCTCGCTTCAAAATGAAAATATGAGTTAAAAAAGTATGACCAATGCGAGAGCGACACAAAACAACTTCATCCCTCCTGTTGGTTCTATAGGAGTTGGGCCAATCTCCTAGGAGAGGCTTAATGTGATGAAGTTTATTTGTGCCTGCAAAATCCCAAGACCGTTGCCAGCGGTCATAAATAAAATGATTTATACACGAATTAAAATCTTTATATGGTATTAAAAAGGGTGATTGGGGAAGATCTAAAGCAGCTTTGGCAGCAAAATCTGCTTGATCATTCCCCCTTATATCTACGTGACTGGGGAGCCAGTAAAAGACGACGTCTTTACTGTTGAACTCGTATGATAATAGCAGATGATAAACATCTGCTACTAATGGGTGTTCAAGCTGTTTGTTGTTAATTGCTTGAAGCGAGGACAGAGAATCAGTAAAGATAATATACTTTAAAGATGAAGAGGATTGTATGAACTCCAAGGCCTGAAGAATGGCCTGGAGCTCAGCTGTAAATATTGAATGAATGAAATATGGTTTTATGGCACGTCAGCTCCAACCGGGCTATATTGCGCCAAACATATGGTGAATCTGAGACAAATTAAAACAATATCACATAAATGAATTTATATATGTAAATAAAAACAAATATCACAGAAAATATATTAATTAAAAATAAATATAACAAATCTTTTACATATATAAATATTTAAAACGATATACATGATTAAATATATACAATTAAAATTGATTATAAAAGTTTGTCTCTTTTAAAAATGTTAGCACTTTGTCATATAGCTCCGGTTGAGCAAATAGCTGACGTACTGACTGGCAACGGTAATATTTAGATCTAATGTTCTTGAGATGTTTGCACTCAATCAAGATGTGTTTCACTGTCAAAGGAACATGACAGTGAACACATTCCGGTTGAGGCTCTCGCTTCAAAATGAAAATATGAGTTAAAAAAGTATGACCAATGCGAGAGCGACACAAAACAACTGTAAATATTGAAGCAGCAGGTGGAAGACACACAGAAATGGTCTCAGATGGCGTCACGGTAGCCGAGGCTACCCGATCACCATCTTTAGAACCATCTGTGTAAATAGGAGCATAATTACCATACTTAGACCTTAACTCCCTAAAGAGAGATTGGAACACCGTAGAGCTAGTATCTCTCTTTTTATGTTGAGTTAGATCGAAATCGATCTTTGGGGGAGATATAGCCCACGGTGGAGTCCTAAAGACAGGGGTATTCGCAATACTGTCCAGGCTGATACCAGCCTCAGACAAAAGGGGTTGTATGCGAATACCGAATGGTGGAATAACATTAGTCTTCACCAGATACAAATGCTCATAAAGAGGTCTAAATATGGTGTTAAATGAAATGTGATTCGGAAGTGATGCTATTTTCGTAGCATACTGCAGGGCCAGTTTATCACGTCTGCTGTGCAATGAGGGCTCATGCGCCTCGACGTATAAACTGTCCACTGGAGATGTACGAAATGCTCCTAAACTGATTCTAAGTCCCTGGTTGTGTATGGTGTCGAGCTCTTTGAGATAAGACTCGCGGGCAGACCCATACACAATACACCCATAATCGAGTTTTGATCTTATTAAAGCTCGATATAATCGGAGCAAGACCTTACGGTCTGCTCCCCAGTCAGTATTTGATAAGACTCTCAATATGTTGAGGGCTTTCAGACATTTCTTTTTTAGGCTTTTAATGTGGGGGATAAATGATAATTTCTTATCAAATATCAGCCCCAGAAATTTGGTTTCATCCACAACTGGAAGGCGGTTGCCATCCAAATAAAGTTCTGGATCTGGATGCAAACCTCGTTTCTGACAGAAATGCATGCAGACAGTCTTGGATTTCGAAAAACGAAATCCATTTTCGGTTGCCCATTGTTGAAGTGAATTCAAACAAAGCTGCAACTTACGTTCGATTATCCGCATGTCTGTAGAACCATAGCACATCTGAAAGTCATCAACATAAAGAGCGCCGTTTGTACCTGGTTTAAGGCACGCTGGGATAGTATTAATTTTAATTGCAAACAATGTTGGAGATAAAATACTTCCCTGTGGAACTCCCATTTCCTGAGGAAATGGGTCAGAGAATATTGATCCCAGTCGTACCTTAAATGACCTATCTTCCAGGAAATTTTTAATGAAGATAGGTAAGCGACCTCGTAGGCCGAGGTTATGGAGGTCGCGCATGATACCGTGTTTCCACGTTGTATCATATGCTTTCTCCAGATCAAAAAATATTGCAACTAAATGTTGCTTCTGGATGAAAGCATCCCTGACGAACGTTTCAAATCGAACGAGATGATCAAGAGTGCTCCTTTGGACCGAAATCCACATTGGAGGTCTGTAATGAGGTTGTTGGACTCAAGGTACCAAACAAGCCTTCGATTGATCAATCTCTCCATGGTTTTGCAAATACAGCTAGTTAAAGCGATCGGACGATAGTTGGTAGGATTCGTATGATCTTTACCGGGTTTAGGGATGGGAATTATTGTGGCTTCATGCCACGAAGGGGGGAATTTCCCATCAACACAAATCCGGTTAAAAAGATCTAGTAAAATTAAGAGAGTGGAAAAAGGTAGATGTTTTAGAATTTGGTAGTGTATTTCATCTGGACCAGTTGCAGTGTCCCGAGCTCGCTTTAGCGAATCCCGAAGTTCTGCAATGGAAAAAGTATCGTTATAGCATTCATCATTACGGGACTTGAAATTAAGTCGCCTTTTCTCCTGCTGTTGTTTAATGCCTAGAAAGGCATTGGAGGAGAAATTGGATGATGAATTGTATGAAAATGTACTGGCCAGAGAATTAGCAATATCAGGAAATGTTGTTAAGGTGGTATTATCAACATTTAGATGGTTAACTGATAATGCACTACTTTTACCTTTAATCCTACGAATCCTATCCCATACCGGTTTTGATGTTGTACGGGAATTGATCCTAGAGACGTAACCTTCCCATGAAGACTTCTTTGCTTGACGTATGGTTCTACGGGCCTTCGCCCGGACCATCTGGTATGCAGCAATATTCTCCATGGAAGGATGGTTCTTTAGTCGTCTTAGGATACGATCACGCTCTTTTAGAGCGGATTTGCAATCGTCATTATACCATGGTTTATTGAAACGTTTTGGTTCAGTCGTGGTTTTTGGAATCGCCTGCTCAGCTACATCTTGAAGAATTGAAGTGAATAAGGCCATGGGCTCAACTGCATCTTCTAACTCCTTTATATCAAAAGAGAAGAGACACAAAGATTCAAACAGAGCCCAATCAGCCTTATGCAACATCCACCTCTGGGGTCTTTCGACCGGAGAGGGGCCATTATTATCAATCAAGATAGGAAAGTGGTCACTACCACACAGATCTTCATTTACTCTCCATGTAAAATCCTGAAACAGGACCGGAGAGCAAATGGTGAGATCTAGGGAAGAAAAAGAAGCTGTGGCAGGATGTAGATAAGTAGGCGAGTCGTCATTTAATAAACACAAATTATTAAGGTTAATGAAGTCCGCTATTTGTTTACCTCTGTTGTTATCATCTGGACTACCCCATAGCGAATGGTGACCATTGAAATCTCCCGTAATAATAAATGGGAGAGGAAGTTGTGCAACAAGGTCATCAAGATCTCTGGGATTAAGATGTAAACTTGGTGGAAGATATACAGAGCAGAGTGTTATAGGAATATGCAAAGTCACCCTTACTGCAACTGCCTGTAAAGGCGAGTTGAGTGTGACTTTACTTTGAGGGATATCTCCATTAAGAATAATAGAGACACCCCCATGAGCTCTACCATCACCAGCTGAATGATGATGGTAACCAACAAATTGTCTAAAAGACAAAGTGTCAGAATTCCGTAAAAAAGTTTCCTGTAAACAAATAGCTAAAGGATTGTGCTTTTGAATTAATAATTGGACTTCATTAAAATTTGGTTTTAAACCACGACAATTCCATTGAATAATGGAATTTACCATTGTCAGGGAATTTTATTTTTTGACGGCTTACCATGTGGGTCCGTATGGACATCCACGACGGCAATACCGTCCATCAGATCATCCCCATATCTATTATAGAGAGAGATTGGGTCTTTTGAACCCTTCTTCCCTCCCTCACGAAACTTTGCTAATTTATCTTTCTTTGAAGAATTACCCTTTAACTGCGATCCTGATCCAGTAGAACTGGAATCATGGATAACAGCTTCAAGGGGAGGCGAGGGAGATGACCCCTTGCCATTCTGAGAGGGCGTGTTAGGAATGATCCCAACAACTTCGGATTGAGGCAAGGAGGATGAACCCTCGCCAGTCAAAGAAATAATAGTTTCGGTCGAGCTCTCATTTGTTTGAGAGGAGCTCGATACCCCTTTATTATGATCTGATGTTATTGTTCTAGGCATTTTCTCTTTTCTAGGCCAGGTTATATCTGTCTGAACAGAAATAGATTTTGTAGATGCTTTGACTGCACTTGAGAAAGTTTTCCCTTGTGGTGCAATGGGAAAAGGTGCAGTAAGTTCTACCTGTTTCTTGGCATCGAAGTATGATATCTTCCGCTCAGACATAATCTGTTGAATTTTCTTCTCTTTCTGCCATACTGGACACTCGCGGGAATAAGCAAAATGCTTATCCTTGCAATTTACGCAACAAAACTCAGCCTGGCAGGTAGCGCTCTCGTGGCCATCATGGCCACAACGAGCGCAGGTGTCCTTACCTCTGCAGACAGTTTTGCTGTGTCCAAACTTTTGGCATTTATAGCAGCGAAGAGGATTAGCTATATAAGCATCAACAGGAATATTCAAATAACCTGCCTTGAGAGTCTTTGGAATGTCGGGACGATTAAAAGTGAGGATGTAGGTGCTGGTTGCAATCACCTTGTCTCCTCGGCGTACACTTATTCTTTTAACATGTTGGACGCCTTGCGATGAAAGGTATTCCACCATTTCATCCTCACTGCTGCCTTCAAGATCCCGACAACGAATAACTCCTCTACTTGAATTCAATGACCTATGTGGAGACACCTTGATAGGGATGTCTGCCAAAGATGTTGATTTAAGCCGCATTGTAGCATGCTGCTCCTTGGCACATTCTATCAATAATGTTCCATTCTTAAGTTTTTTGATAGCCTTGGGTTCACCGGCCAAGCCAGCGATACCCTTGGTTATCAAAAATGGGGAAACTTTAGAAAGGTCGGTAGAGGGATTGGGGAATCCATGTATAATATATTTTTGTTTCACCCCTCGTCGTCCCCCAGGTTACTGCCCTGCCTACTAAGGGGAGGACTAGCGCGGATATCCGGCGCATGGCCTCAGGGCTCGACGAGGGGTATACTCAAGCCAGAAAGTAAAAATACTTGTCTAACCTGATTGACCCAAGCCGCCGCTCTGTAGAATGTACTCAGGACACAAAGGTAAACTTGCTGAGTGAAAACAACAAAGCAATGAAATTGGAAAAATATACACTCTACAGAGCTAAAAACGACCAAAGCCGATTGATCAGAGTGGGCCACTCTGACCTCCCGTCTAGGTGAACCATGGGCCAAAGTAATGTGTTGCAGAGAAAGGGCTCGCAAGCCAAATCCCCACTCAATTACCAGGATTCCACTCTCCACCGACACGGGTCGCAACGCACGGCAAACACGTTGCCCCATTACAGGGATCCTTTTAGTCGCCTTTTACGACACGCAGGACATACGAAGGGTATATTCTTATCACCCCCTACACCCCAGGGGGGTTATTAATTAGAAACATGGAATGTCAAATTTCATGGTGAAGTTTTAATCGGAGAAGTTTAACTAGGAGGAATCCGAAAGAAAAGGAATGTATGTTTTGGAGACAATTGTTGATATATTTTTAAAAGTGCGGGGCAATGCCACAGAACTGGGCCACTGCATGTGTTTTGATAACATATAAAAAGGGCCAGACTAACATGCACATGCTTTTGTCTACGATATCACCCTAGATGAAAGTGGACGTAAAACTCTACAGACGAATGAACGACGCTGCACATGCTCTCTTGATATCCATTTATCCTATCCTATGGCGATTTGGATGGTATAACCGGTGTTTGACAGGATTTGGTGTTGTGGCAACACGTGAGCTAGTTCCCCTTTGTGCCAGAATGGACTAGCCCGTCTGACGTTTATTCATTTTCTGCACGTGCGTGGTAGTTTTTTTTATATAAAGGCCTGCGTTTGGTCCATACTCCCCCTACTTCAACTTAGACTTAGAGGATAGAGATATAGCGAGAGGAATTCCCGGTGCCAAGATTGCATAGACTGGATTAGCTTGTGTTTGTTTATATAATAAGGATTACTTGTAGTGAGTAAATAGCTTTATTTATACCCGGCTGAAATATATGTAGGCTTATATATGTGTTGCATGCTGCATGTAGCTTTATAGAGTAGTGGCTGCTTGATATAGATTATAAATTAACCTGCCCGTCAGTCTGTCTAAAAGCACCCCTCAACCTTACCCGGCCATCTCATGAAATGAAATGAAATGGAGTTTAACGTCCTACTGTTCTGCTCCTAACCTGGGCTAATGAAGACGGGCATACGCCATACAGTGTGCTATGAGGGAAATTTTGCCCAGACAGCGGCACTACGGCCTACTCTTATATCGAATTCCAACTGCCAAGGGATCTTTTACGTGCACGCCAATGGGTACACGGGACCTCGGTTTTTCGTCCCATCTGAACGACTAGACAGCTTTCCTTGTCAGCCACTCCGTCCTGCATCACTGACAAGGGAGAACCACGCCGGAAAATCTGGATGAACTTTCTCGGCCAATGCAGGGATCGAACACCCGACCTCCAGGCTAGCGAGCCAGCGTCTTGCCCACTTAGCCACATGATCCCCTAGGGGGACCCATAAGTGTTGATGAGTTTAGTGGGTCTCTGAATACAGTTGAGTTTGGGCGAGCCAAACTAACTCTAATAATCGTAGAAAAGTGTTACTAACTGTGGCTGAATAGAGATAAATTAGGTCTGTTATTATCTAAACAATATCACAGAACACAACAAACCTACCATCTGTTCGTTGGCCTGTCACTGCTGGTCAGTAACATCTGTCTGTTGGCCTGACACTGCTGGTCTGTGTTGATTTAAACCCCAAAATATAAACAATTACAATTCCACTCTTTTAAAAATTCTTCTTTGGCTTCTTTTCTTCGAGATAGTAATTCACCTTTCTTTTCCAAAAACCGGGACGGTTTCCGGTTTACGACAATCAAGAAATCCACCAACCCGAGTATCTCACAAATTTTAATAACATTTACATAGATAGAAATAAAATGGGGTTTAACGTCTTGCTGTTCTGTTCGAAGGAAAAGGGGTAAAATGCTGCAGCAATCTGTGTCAGAGTATTCGAAAGTCTTCTAATATCTCTGTCAAAGATGACTGCCTTCAACACACGGCGTCATATCACGCGACGTCAATCATTGGCGCGTGCATTGTTTACATAAGACTGTCTGTATTAATACCAAGGTCCACTCAAAGCTGAGTATTATGCTAGGGGAGGGTGGTGCGCATGTGCTGTTTATTCTCGTATATACGAGATGAAAGCCTCTGCCGATGTGGCTAGGACTGCTTTGTCTGGAAGTTGGTTCCAGTCTTTAATGGTCCTTGGATAGAAGGACTGTCTGAATAGTTCACTATTACACTGAATCTGTTTATAGTTTTTTGAGTTAGTTTTACGTGTTCTAGAAACACTTGGGATAAGTATAGGGACATTCGGTATGGCCACTAGCTCATTTATTATTTTGTAAAATAATACAAGTCTATGATCTCCCCGGCGTTCTCGTAGCGGATTTATACCCACATCGATAAGCATCTTAGTGACGCTGCTTTAACGTGAGTAATCCGATGTTATGAATCGTCCCCCCCTGGGGTGTAGGGGGTGATAAGAATATACCCTTCGTATGTCCTGCGTGTCGTAAAAGGCGACTAAAAGGATCCCTGTAATGGGGCAACGTGTTTGCCGTGCGTTGCGACCCGTGTCGGTGGAGAGTGGAATCCTGGTAATTGAGTGGGGATTTGGCTTGCGAGCCCTTTCTCTGCAACACATTACTTTGGCCCATGGTTCACCTAGACGGGAGGTCAGAGTGGCCCACTCTGATCAATCGGCTTTGGTCGTTTTAGCTCTGTAGATTGTACCTTTCCCAGTGTAATGCTTTGTTGTTTATTCACTCAGCAATTATCTACCTTTGTGTCCTTTGTACATTCTACAGGGCGGCGGCTTGGGTCAATCAGGTTAGAAATGTATTTTTTACTTTCTGGCTTGAGTATACCCCTCGTCGAGCCCTGAGGCCATGCGCAGGTTATCCGCGCTAGTCCTCCCCCTGGTAGGCAGGGAAGTAACCTGGGGGACGACGAGGGGTGAACTTTAAAAAAATACTTTCATGGATTCCCCAATCCCCCCCACCCCAATAGTTAAAGATATGAATAAATATAAACAGAAACGTCCGAGTTCAGATGACGTTTCGAATATATTTAATAATAATTGTAAAATGTCAAAGTCTTGGCCGAGGTTCCTCTTAATTGAGAGTCCCTCAAAAGACCTATCTAAAGTGTCGCCTTTTTTGATAACCAAAGGCATAGCAGGCTTAGCCGGCGAGCCTAAGGCTATCAAAAAACTAAAAAATGGAACACTCTTAATAGAATGTGCCAAAGAGCAGCATGCTACCATGCTTCTTAAATCTTCATCTTTGGCAGACATTCCTATTAAGGTGTCTCCTCATAGGTCTTTAAATTCAAGTAGAGGTGTAATACGTTGCCGGGACCTTGAAGGCAGCAGTGAGGAAGAAATGGTAGAATACCTTTCTTCTCAAGGTGTACAACACGTCAAAAGAATTAGTGTTCGTCGAGGAGATAAGGTGATTCCAACAGGCACCTACATCCTCACATTCAATCGTCCCGATATACCAAAGACTCTCAAGGCAGGTTATTTAAATATACCTGTGGATTCTTACATATCCAATCCTCTTCGTTGCTACAAGTGCCAAAAATTTGGACACAGCAAAACTGTCTGCAGGGGTAAAGACACCTGCGCTCGTTGTGGCCATGATGGCCACGAGAGCGCTACCTGTCAGGCTGAGTTTTGTTGTGTGAACTGTAAGGGAAAGCACTTTGCTTATTCCCGTGAATGTCCAATATGGCAAAAAGAGAAAAGAATCCAACAGGTTATGTCTGAGCGAAAGATACCATATTTCGATGCTCGAAAACAGGTAGATTTATCTGCATCGTTTCCCATTGCACCACAAGGGAAATCATTTGCTAGTGCAGTTAAAGTTTCCACCAGATCCATCTCCGTTCAGACAGACATATCCTGGCCAGATAAGCAGAAAATGAAGACTTTGACAACATCAGATCAAAATAAAGGGGTCTCAAGCTCTTCTCAGTCATCTGAGAGCTCGATCCAAACAATTTTGCCCTTGTCTGATGAGGGTTCATCTTCCTTGCCCCCAACTGAAGTTATTGGGACCATTCCCAATACTTCCTCCCAGAATGGCAAGGAATCATCTCCATTGGGTAAACCGAAAGCTGCAACTTCTGATCCCAGGTCCACTGGGTCAGGATCGCAGTCATTGGTTATCCCACCCTCTCAGGAAAAAGTATATATTTCAACAAGACAAAAGAAATTAGCAAAGTTGCGTGAAAAGAATAAAAAGGGTTCACAAGACCCTATTATCCATTTCACTAAATATGGGGTTGATCTGATGGACGGTATTACCGTAGAGGGGGTCCGTAATGACCCCATCGGCGGTAAACCGCCACCAATAAATTATCCCTGACAATGGTAAATTCCATTATTCAATGGAATTGTCGTGGTTTAAAACCAAATTTTAATGAAGTTCATCTTTTAATTCAAAAGTATAATCCTTTAGCTATTTGTTTACAGGAAACTTTTTTGAGGAATTCTGACACTTTGTCTTTTAGACAATTTGTTGGTTATCATCATCACGCAGTTGGTGATGGTAGAGCTCATGGGGGTGTTTCTATTATTCTTAATGGAGATATACCTCAGAGTCAAGTCACCCTCAACTCGCCTTTACAGGCAGTTGCAGTTAGGGTGACTTTGCATATTCCTATAACACTCTGCTCTGTATATCTTCCACCAAGTTTACATCTTAATCTCAGAGATCTTGATGACCTTGTTGCACAACTTCCTCTCCCGTTTATAATTACGGGAGATTTCAATGGTCATCATTCCCTCTGGGGTAGTCCAGATGATAACAACAGAGGTAAACAAATAGCGGACTTCATTAACATTAATAATTTGTGTTTATTAAATGATGACTCGCCTACTTATCTACATCCTGCCACAGCTTCTTTTTCTTCCCTGGATCTCACCATTTGCTCACCGGTCCTTTTTCAGGATTTTACATGGAGAGTAAATGAAGATCTGTGTGGTAGCGACCATTTTCCTATTGTAATTGAAAACAATGGTCCCTCTCCGGTCGAAAGACCGCAGAGGTGGAAGTTACATAAGGCTGATTGGGCTCTGTTTGAATCTTTGTGTCTCTTCTCGTTTGATGCAAAGGAGTTAGAACACGCAGATGAGCCCATGACCTTATTCACTTCAATACTACAAGATGTAGCTGAGCAGGCGATTCCAAAAACCACGACTGAACCAAAGCGTTTCAATAAACCATGGTATAATGACGAGTGCAAATCCGCTCTCAAAGAGCGTGATCGTGTCTTGAGACAATTAAAGAACCATCCTTCCATGGAGAATATTGCGGCTTACCAAATGGTCCGGGCGAAGGCCCGTAGAACCATACGTCAAGCAAAGAAGTCTTCATGGCAAGGTTATGTCTCAAGGATCAATTCCCGTACCACATCCAAGTCGGTATGGGATCGGATTCGTAGGATTAAAGGTAAAAGTAGTGCATTATCAGTTAACCATCTGAATGTTGATAATACCACCTTAACAACATTTCCTGATATTGCCAATTCTCTGGCCAGTACATTTTCATTCAATTCATCATCCAATTTCTCCTCTGATGCTTTTCGGGGCATTAAGAATCAAGAGGAGAAAAGGCGACTTAATTTCAAGTCCCGCAATGATGAATGCTATAATGATCGTTTTTCCATTGCAGAGCTCCGTGATTCATTAAAACGAGCTCGGGACACTGCAACTGGTCCAGATGAAATACACTATCAAATTTTAAAACATCTACCTTATCCAATACTTCTAATTTTACTGGATCTTTTTAACCGGATTTGGGTTGACGGGAATTTCCCTCCTTCGTGGCATGAAACCACAATAATTCCTATCCCTAAACCGGGTAAAGATCATACGAATCCTACCAACTATCGTCCCATGAGCTCTACCATCACCAACTGCATGATGATGGTAACCAACAAAGTGTCTAAAAGACAAAGTATCAGAATTCCTCAAGAATGTTTCCTGTAAACAAATAGCTAAAGGGTTGTAATTTTGAATTAAAAATTGAACTTCATTAAAATTTGATTTTAAACCACGACAATTCCATTGAATATTGGAATTGACCATTGTCAGGGATAGTTAATTTTTGGCGGCTTACTGACGAGGTCCTTATGGACATCCGCTACAGTAATGCCGTCCATCAGATCATCCCCATATCTATTATAGAGAGCAATAGGGTTTTGTGAACCCTTTTTCTCTCTATCACGCATCTTTGCCAATTTCTTTTCTTTCTTAGAAAGAACTTCTTGTGTAGGTGGAATACCCTTTGGCTGCGAACTTGACCCAGCAGAATTGGAATCAAGAGTAACAGCTTCAGGGGGCAAGGGAGCGGACTACTTGCCGTTAAGGTTGGAAGTCTTGGGAATGGTCCCAACATCTTCAGTTTGAGGCAAGGAAGATGAGTCCTTGCCAGGCAAAGATTTAATAATTTTATCCGAGCTCTCACTCGTTTGAGAAGAGTTGGATACCCCTTTATTATGATCTGATGTTAAAAGTTTAGGCATTTTCTCTTTTCTGGACCAGGTTAGGTCAGTCTGAACAGAAATTGATTTTGTAGAAACTTTTGCAGCACTTGCGAAAGATTTCCCTTGTAGTGCAATGGGAAAAATTGCTGTAAGCTCTACTTGCTTTCTAGCATCAAAATATGGTATTTTCCGTTCAGACATAATTTGTTGGATTCGTTTCTCTTTCTGCCAAATGGGACATTCGCGAGAGTAAGCAAAGTGCTTACCCTTGCAGTTAACACAACAAAAATCCGCCTGGCAGGTAGCACTCTCGTGGCCATCAAGACCACAACGAGCGCAGGTGTCTTTACCTCTGCAGACGGTTTTGCTGTGTCCAAACTTTTGGCATTCGTAACAGCGAAGAGGGTTGGAAATGTACGAATCAACAGGTATGTTAAGATAACCTGCCTTGAGAGTCTTTGGTATTTCGGGACGATTGAAAGTGAGGATATAGGTGCTTGTAGCAATCACCTTATCTCCCCGGCGTACGCTAATCCTTTTTACATGCGAGACGCCTTGAGAAGAAAGGTATTCCACCATTTCATCCTCACTGCTGCCTTCAAGATCCCGACAGCGAATAACTCCTCTACTTGAATTTAATGACCTATGCGGCGACACCTTGATAGGAATGTCTGCTAAGGATGTGGATTTAAGCAGCATGGTTGCATGCTGTTCCTTAGCACATTCTATCAGGAGTGTCCCGTTTTTAAGTTTTTTGATAGCCTTGGGCTCACCAGCCAAGCCAGCTATGCCCTTGGTTATCAAAAAGGGTGAAATTTTTGAGAGGTCGGTAGAGGGACTCTCAATTAAGAGAAACCTCGGCCATGCCTTCATAATTTTTTGGGGGGTATTAAATAAATTCGAAACGTCCTCTGTATTAGGACGTTTCTGTTTTTTATTTCTTTCTTTATTTGATGTGGGGGGGGGGGGGATTGGGGAATCCATAAATATGTTTTTTTAAATTCACCCCTCGTCGTCCCCCAGGTTACTTCCCTGCCTACCAGGGGGAGGACTAGCACGGATATCCGGTGCATGGCCTCAGGGCTCGACGAGGGGTATACTCAAGCCAGAAAGTATAAATACTTAGCCAACCTGATTGACCCAAGCCGCCGCTCTGTAGAATGTACTCAGGACACAAAGGTAAATTTGCTGAGTGAAAACAACAAAGCAATGGAATTGGAAAAAAAACGTACATTTTACAGAGCTAAAAACGACCAAAGCCGATTGATCAGAGTGGGCCACTCTAACCTCCCGTCTAGGTGAACCATGGGCCAAAGTAATGTGTTGCAGAGAAAGGGCTCGCAAACCAAATCCCCACTCAATTACCAGGATTCCACTCTCCACCGACACGGGTCGCAACGCACGGCAAACACGTTGCCCCATTACGGGATCCTTTTAG
Source organism: Patella vulgata (assembly GCF_932274485.2). NCBI lineage: Eukaryota > Metazoa > Mollusca > Gastropoda > Patellidae > Patella > Patella vulgata. The sequence goes on from NC_065879.2 coordinate 95,040,527, forward strand.
TCGCCTTTTACGACACGCAGGAAATACGAAGGGTATATTCTTATCACCCCCTACACCCCAGGGGGGCTCCGTAGGAGAAGTGCATGGCTGTCTGCCGTAACACGCATATTCTATTAATTATATATTCTTAGATTCACAGTCACTAATTATTCTATTGGCTAATTATGATGTCATTAATCGTGTGATTGGTCACTCATGCCAAATATGAAATGATAACTTCCCTATCACATGTTTTTAGAAATCTATCCATACCATAACTAATATACTGACAATGGAGAATAGAAATAAAACATAAGTATTTATCAAATTATAACTCGCGTCCTCTCGTGTAATATTAGCGAAATAATATTTCTTTATAACGAAATTCATTATTTCGATGAAAAGAGTTGATCATTTCGTTTAAACGAAATAATTAATATCTCGATTAAATGAGTTGTTACGTTTACAGGAAATAATTAATTGGTTATAATAAATAAATAATAACGAAAAATTATTTTTTTGGTTGTTGGTATGTAAGTAGTACATGTGCAGTTCAGCCAAATTTTTTACCAAGGAGAGATGACGCCTTTGTTCTATTCAATAGATTGAATATGGTATTGTTATCCGAACAATGGGGATATGAATATAGATGAATAGGTATTGTTATAATGAACTCTTGTTTATCCTTTGACCTCGTTTGACTTCTGTTACGAGGTTAGCTGGAGGTCACGCATTGATTATTGTGGGAGAGTGGGGTGGGGTTGCCCCTTTATAGACAGCCGCGTCGGGGTTCGTGTTGAGGTCAGGTCGTGCGTGGTCTAGCGTTAAGGGTTAACGTTATGATTGACAGGTGATTGTATGAAGATTTTGTACTAAGCCAATAGTTTTTTATTCTACATATTTGGGGTAGCCAATAGTTTTTTATTCTACATATTTGGGGTAGTTAAATTAAGTTTCGAAAAAATCTACGTATAAAAGGGGGGTTGCCTACATGATCAAATGTAGAATTGTTTTACGAAGTTGAGCAAGAGGCTAACATCATGGGTTCCGACTTGTATCGAAAGGATATTGGAAATGATTATTTAGTTGTGAAATGTATCTGGCAAGATGTTGTGTGTTATCACATTAGACAGTATGGTTACAGTTTTAAGAGCGATAGATTTCCAACACCCAACGGTATCATGTTTTTCGATCGGCAATGGCAAATGTTGATAAACACCGCCCCGGAGATAGATGAGTATTTACAAAAAAACATTGTGAAGAAGTCCGTGCATATTGGTAATGATGTGTACATAACGGTTGACAATAAATTCCCTGGAGTCAACATTCGTAAATTTTGGTGGTGTGAAGAGGACCGAATGCCAAAACCTACCCGAAAGGGTGTTCATTTAAACTTGAATCAATGGGCGGCCCTGAAAGTTAGTCTCAAAGAGCTGTGTGAAAATAATTTTACGGACGAGGAACCACCCCTGGGTGTGGTCGGCTTAGGAGTGGTGGAGACGTGTGTATAGTTTGTGTCAAACATTTTTTCATTGGCTTGACTGCGAGAACCAATGGTGTAGCGAGCTACATATATAAGGTATCTAACTATTAAGTTATCATACGAGACAACATGGCTGCCCCCAAGATATGGGATGTTTCAGTCGGTTTGGCAATGAATTTAGAGTCAAAAGATAATACAGACCAAGAAATATTCCAGAAGGCTGGCTATTTAGGTTTGAAACGAAAAATGGTTTTCAAGATGACGTTAAAAGAATGGAGTAGGGTTGTTGATCGTTTCAAGCGATATCTAGGTTGTACAAAACCTACAAAATTTGCCATCAACACGGAATTCAGTTGTGAACTAGGGGCAGCGCGTCAAATAGTACTGCAACGGAAAAACGGTAGACAGCTGGTGATGCCTGAAAAAACTTTTTCCTATCTGACAGCCGTATCGCGAGTTACAAGATCTTTCAAGAGGAGTCGTTATCAAGTGTTCGGATGCCCGCCCTCCAAACTAGGGGTTGCGGCAGAGGATTGGAGTTTGTTAAAATCGGGTCAGACGTGGTATGCGACCCCCGAAGAATGTGTTTCTGCAGCGGAAAATGAAGGTTGGGATCAGCCCGACTGTTACACGACTGAAGTACGCGTAGAAAGTGTTTACGACGAATCTCAACTCATTTTGCACGAGGATCTTGTTGCCGAAACCGAAAATGTTACACCCCTCGTACCGTGTACCCTGTGTTTCAAACCTGTACATGCGTCTGAAACTCATTACTGTCCGCCCGAAAATGTCCGGTCGTTAGTCTTGGAAATCTTGGCTGACTTGATCAACACAGAAATTTCAAAATGCGTAACTAGTCAGTGTGACGGTTGTCTCAATGAACGTGGCGGTCAGCTTGAACATACGTGTTTGGGGATTGACTACTGGTTCAACGAACTCAGTTTTGTGGACTTGTATTTTGAAACCTGTTTTCTAGAGGTGAATAAAGAACGATTTTTGCAGATAGCCCGATTCGTACTAGAGATTCGTGATCATAGTGAAGAACTGTTTCTACATGGAACCCTGTATTGGAAATGAAATGAAATGAAATGTGGTTTTATGGCACGCCAGCGCCAACCGGGCTATATTGCGCCAAACATATGGTGAATATTACAAGACAGGCTAAATTATATCACAGAAAAACATTATATGCATAAATAAAAACAATATCACAGTTAGTAAAATTAAAAATAAAATACAACTTTTATGCATATAAATATTAAATACAAAAATGAAATGATATATATACAATTAAAATTTATGATAAAATCCTGTCTCCTTTAAAAAGTCTAACACTTTACCATATAAACCCGGTTGGGCAAACATGTGATGTAATGACTGACAACGGTAAAAATTTGATCTAATATCCTTGAAATGCTTGCACTCAATCAAAATATGCTTAACTGTCAAAGGAACATGACAGTGTTCACATTTTGGTTGAGGCTCTCGCTTTAATATGAAAATGTGTGTTAAAAAAGTATGACCAATACGAGAGCGACACAAAACAACTTCATCCCTCCTGTTGGTTCTATAGGAACTTGGCCAGTCTCCTAAGAGAGGCTTAATGTGATGAAGTTTATTTGTGCCTGCAAGATCCCAAGACCGTTGCCAGCGGTCATAAATAAAAAAGTTAATACAAGATTTAAAATCTGTGAAAGGTAAAAGAAATTTTGATATTGGAAGATCTAAAGCAGACTTGGCAGCTAAGTCTGCTTGATCGTTCCCTTTAATATCAACATGACTGGGGAGCCAGCAAAGGACAATGTCCTTGCTGTTAAACTCGTGTGATAGTAGCAGACGATAAATGTCTGCTACTAATGGGTGTACAAGCTGCTTATTGTTTATTGCTTGCAAAGAGGACAAAGAATCATCAGTAAATATAACGTGTTTTAAATTAGAAGATGATTGAATGAACTCCAATGCCTGAAAGATGGCCTGGAGCTCAGCAGTAAATATGGAAGCAGCAGGTGGAAGTCTGACAGACATGGTTCCAGATAGCGCGACGGTAGCCGAAGCTACCCGATCACCATCTTTGGAACCATCTGTGTAAATGGGAGCATAATCACCATATTTAGACCTCAACTCTCGAAAGAGAGTCTGAAAAACCGTGGAACTAGTATCTCTCTTTTTGTTTTTCGTCAGATCTAAATCGATCTTTGGAGGCGATATAGTCCAGGGTGGAGTACTAAATAAAGGGGTCTTCGCAATACTGTCATGACTGATCCCAGCCTCTGACAAAAGGGGTTGGATGCGAATACCGAATGATGGAATAACGTTAGTTTTCAGTAAATACAGATGTTCGTGAAATGGTCTAAATATGGTGTTATAAGAAATATGATGAGGCAGAGATGCAATTTTTGTAGCATACTGCAGTGCAAGTTTATCACGTCTGTCGTGCAATGAGGGCTCGTGCGCCTCGACGTATAAACTCTGCACTGGAGATGTTCGAAATGCTCCTAAACTGATTCTAAGTCCTTGGTTGTGTATGGTGTCAAGCTCTTTGAGATAAGACTCACGGGCAGACCCATACACAATACACCCATAATCGAGTTTAGATCTTATTAAAGCTCGATATAATCTGAGCAAGACCTTACGGTCTGCTCCCCAGTCAGTGTTTGATAAGACTCTCAAAATGTTGAGGGCTTTCAGACATTTCTTCTTGAGGGTTTTGATATGTGGGATAAATGATAATTTCTTATCAAATATCAAACCCAAAAACTTTGTTTCATCTACAACTGGAATGGGGCTTCCATCCAGTGTAAGTTCCGGATCAGGATGTAAACCTCTTCGTTGACAAAAGTGCATACAAACAGTCTTGGATTTCGAAAATCGAAATCCATTGTCAGTTGCCCATCGTTGAATAGAATTCAAGCAAAGCTGCAACTGACGTTCGATTGTTTGCATACTTGTCGATCCGTAACACATCTGAAAGTCATCAACATAAAGAGAGCCGTCGACCCCACGTTTAAGGCACGATGGTATGGTATTTATCTTGATGGAAAAAAGAGTAGGAGATAGTATACTTCCCTGAGGGACTCCCATTTCCTGGGGAAATGGATCAGAGAATATTGATCCCAAGCGTACCTTAAACGACCTATCTTCTAAGAAATTTTTAATAAAGACAGGTAAGCGACCCCGCAGACCGAGGTTATGCAGGTCGCGCATGATACCATATTTCCATGTGGTATCATAAGCTTTCTCCAGATCAAAAAATATAGCAACTAAATGTTGTTTCTGGATGAAAGCATCCCTGACAAACGTTTCAAATCGAATGAGATGATCAAGAGTGCTCCTTTGGGACCGAAATCCACATTGGAGGTCTGTAATGAGGTTGTTGGACTCAAGGTACCAAACAAGCCTTCGATTGATCAATCTCTCCATGGTTTTGCAAATGCAGCTAGTCAAAGCGATCGGACGATAATTGGTAGGATTCGTAGGATCTTTCCCCGGTTTAGGGATGGGAATTATTATGGCTTCACGCCATGAAGGGGGAAAATTCCCTTCAACCCAAATCCGGTTATAAAGATCTAATAATATTAAAAGTGTAGAAAAAGGTAAATGTTTTAATATCAAACCGTAGATCGCACTGTGTGGTGTTACAGTGTTTGGCAACCCCTGTACGAAGAATTAGCGGGTGTTGTAGAATTTGTCGAAGGGGTGTCGGTTAGCCTAAATCCCAAGGAAAGAACACTGTTGGTCATCGACGATCTAATGGATGAGACGTCAGATAAAGTTTCAAAACTCTTTACTAGAGGGAGTCATCACGAAAATGCTTCTATCATTTATATTGTTCAAAATCTGTTACATAAAGGAAAACACCACCGGACAATTAGTTTGAATGCCCATTACATGATTATATTTAAGAATCCTCGTCGAGTTCTTGTGGCATTTGTGAGTAACCAGGCATTTTCAGGTAGTGTGGAAAATAACCCCTTCAGGTTGCAAAATTTTGACATTTACCATATATCACTCCAGGTTAACGGTGAAGATGTTTTCGCTAAGCCTTTGACCCCCAATTTCAGCGAAACTTTGGGGTTTGGATATACAAGATCATTCAATACATTATTTTCGGGGACGTCTAGCCTTTTTCAAGACAAGGGCCCTGTAATTACCCTGAATGCTTACAGAAAAGGTTTCTGTATATTCTGTTTCGATTATACCCCAGAACTCTCTGACGACAACACAGTACATCTAACCAAAACTGGTAATGCTAAACTCGAAGTTCGATTCGGGACCCCCTTGCCGGCCACTGTGAACGTGATTCTATACAGCGAGTTTGAAAATAAGATCGAGATAGACAGTGCTCGAAATGTTATAACAGACTTTTGAGATGAATACAGACCAGCTGACGACTATTTTGAAAAGTGACCCCCCATACAGCCGCTTATTTTCGAGGGGTATTTGCTCGGGATAAGCTACCCAGGACCCTACAACCGGGCGTGTACATTTACAATTCTCATACCGCCAACAAAATAGGGGAACATTGGTTACTTCTTTTTGTGGGCAGTCAAGGGGTGGAATATTTCGACTCTTTCGGGTTCAAGCCTTATCATGGGGATGTCATGCACAGGGTTAAAAAAAATGGGGTTGCCTCTGTTATATAACAAACGTCGCCTGCAAGGATTGTTCAGTGATGTTTGTGGGCAATATTGTGTCTTTTACGCGTATCACCGCTACAGGGGTAAGAGTATGAAAAGAATTTTAAATACATTTTCTCGAAACCACCGTGAGAATGACAGATATGTCCATCGTTTTGTTGCTCTTAGATTTAAAATGTAAATGTCCATACCTATATAACCACCACTACAAGCTAAAATGTAACTCTAGATGCTGAATAGATGAATATAATGTTTTTTTTAGAAAAAACAAAACAAATGGCTTTTCTTTTTTATATCTTTTATATCGCATATACACAGGGTTATCAACAAATGGTGTTACAATATACGAGATTACAGTTACAAAAACATTATTCATTTTGTTTGACGAAATCCATAAGGCATTGTATCGTAAGAATCCTTAATTTCTACGCGTTTATCGTAATTGAATGATAAGGTTTTTGACTTCTCTTTCATAGAAACCACAAACACTTTACTGCGGTGAAAGCTTTCGGGTATGTGACTTTGACCTTACGACAGTGATCATGTACTAATTCAACAAACCAAAAACACACTTTTATGGATAACAATTACTATGGTTTATTTCACTGCGACGTTTCAACAAGGTTTCACAAGTCGTTATCAAGCATATACACAAATAGATAAAAATGAGAAAGATATGAATATATATACAAACATCAGTGCGAACTATCCAATGGAATGCAAGGTGAGTGAGCATGATTAGCTATAACAAGCTATTGATGTAACAAAGGTGCATAATCATATATATTAGAGTTGGCTTATTGTACAATTAAAAGATGAAAGAGGGGATTAACCGAGATTAACAAATATTGAAACCATACACATTGTACCATAACTGAAACCAGTATATACTAAGATTGACTAAATAAACATTCAAGAAGATCAAACTGAGGGTTTATAGAACTATATCGAAACCATAATCTTTACATTAATTATAACAGTTAAGAAATATAGAATTTTATGGTTGTGTTTTATAGTTAAGTAATAAGTTGCATATATGTCTTACAAGGTAAATATATATCAAAGTGTTGAGTAAAATATCAATAAATAACGATAAATTAAGCCGAATGCCCTATGATGAAACCTTTTATAATTATAAATATGAGTGGTAAGATATTGTAATTTGGTTACATAGACATAAAATACTGTGATTAGCTAAATAAATTGTAGAAAATAATTGAAACATACAAATTTTACATATTGATAACAGAGGATTATAAAATGTGAGGGTTGTAGGTATGGAATATACAATCGATTCAGTATTGGAAAATGCCAGTAGTTACATATGGTTTTGCATGGGGAATTACTTAGGGGGACTGTGTTTACAATTTAATAATGCGGTCATATGCTCTGGGGATATAGACGCCTGGGTCTCGATTCAGTTTCGGTTCATGTCTTCTAATGTTGATCGCCTCATGTATCCTTCTGTTTCTTTTGTTGTGGTGGTTCACAGCCAACGTTTTAACTTTGGTCCAATCGACCCGGTGCCGTGGGTTGTCATTCAGATGTTCAGCAACTGCAGATTGATGGGTGGGGGCTTTTGACATGTGTTCTTTCAGTCGGATATCTAATGGTCTTTTAGATTCTCCAATGTAACTTTCCTGGCAACTGCAGTTAATTTTGTAAACGTTGATAAGACTTGTGAAACCTTGTTGAAACGTCGCAGTGAAATAAACCATAGTAATTGTTATCCATAAAAGTGTGTTTTTGATTATGTTCCAATTACTAAATGCCATTCAAAGAATATAATTCAACAAACGTTCGAAACTCGATACGTTGACTGACATCATGGTTAAACGTAATACCTTTAGATTTTATGGTGTAAGAGATTTCACGTGTTTTTTTATTTTCTATTTTCAAAGCGTAGGATTTGGGGGCGGTAGCGACGTATTCAAGTATATGGCAGTCGGGGTCTATTTCGTCCGTAAGCTCGCCTAAATAAACCCAGGTTTTTACAGGGGTATCATTGGTGGTCTCTGTGAAAATGATGGAATCGGTATCAAAATACAGAACCCGATGGCTCAATTTATCTAAATATTCGTACAGTTTCATACGTCCGTAAGCGGCGGTGAAAGCCCCTATAGGTACATTTACGTGAGGGGCGACAGGGACAAGATCTTGGCAGTCTGTATACTGGACCAAGACCATTTCTTCATTGAGAATTTCGATATTTTTGACAATCTTTGTGCCGTCATAAAGATAATCATAGAAGACGGTTGGGTCGTGCACGAGGGCAGCGTGTACTCTTGTATCCGTCGTTCAGCGAATTTTCCCCATAAACTGTTTAAGCAGATCTTTGATACATATCGTAGCCCGGGGTTTTTAGATATTTTATTTGCTTCGAGAGTAATGTTTTCGTGTTGTTCGTAAGCTTTAATATACGCCCCACGTTTTCGTTCGAGATCACCCCAATCGATATGACAACACGTATCTAGATTATCACACGAGGTACACGAAGGATTAAGAGCGTTTGGATACCCTGAACTCTCTTGTTTAATTTTGAGAAACATATTGATATATTCGCTGAACAGGTCTTTTTCGGGTAGTTGGTCAAATATATCCTTTTCAGGTATATCCTCGTAATTGTCTTTAATTGTGGGGATATGGATATCGTAGTCTTTCTGATCAAGCGGCGCATCGTTGCTGCAATATCGGCGCGTGTGTGGGAAATTCCACACCTCGAAAATTTTAACCAGGCTGTAACCTTTTTTAATTGCGGCGATAACTTCAAATATAACCCAAGTTCCCGTCAGCGCCCTATCGTCGTCATTGTGAGTACACGGCTCTTTGTTTCGGTTCAAAGCGCATTTAGAACACAGTGGAAACAGTAGCTTACCATTAGCCCTAAACGGTAGGACTGGAATATATAAGGAGCGGGGCGGTAGAATTTGACATTTCACGAAACCTACATAATTCTCCAAAATATCGAAGTCACGCAGAATAATCATGGGGTGCCCGACCGGATATAGCTTTCTTTTATTTACAAAAGGGTAAAGCGATGTGAAATCCAGGTAACGGATTGTTTCGTTTTCACGGGCCTTGTGATAACATTTCAATAAGTTCGTCCTCCCTCCATAGAAGGCGTCACGTACTTGCAAGGGTTCTGTCAAGGTGGGGGTGCACGCTTCAAAGGCTAAATACATAGGGGTATTTGTGAGGCGCTTGTATTCGCATTCCCATATACATCGAATACGTCTGTTCGGAGCCTTCAACCTCTCCAAACGGGCCAGGTGCTCCTCGTACAATGCGTCCATGGTTTTGTTATTGTATGGAGAGGGTTGATCTCTGTTTTTGATACAGAGACACCCGTGGAAAACGCAGCCTAAGTATTCGATACACACCTCGATGTTATTTTCCATATACCAACCATCTACAGACATATTGAAAATGACCTTTTCACCACCGTTACGGGCGTGCTGTATATGGCGATTTTCAACATATTCAAGATATTGCATGTACCGTATACATGAATTTGAATATTTGCGGGCGGATACATACTGACCCTGGGGCTCTATAGCTATCGTGAAGGGGGGTAAGAATTTTCGCCGATAGACGAGGTTACATAAGGATGCAATAGCCTTTTGAAATGGCGATATTTTGGTTAATTCCATGAAAAGCTTTCTATAGTTGGCCGCGCCTAACCGTAGAAGATCAGCATCCGCTTTACAGTATCGCACCAATTCATACTTAGCGTCAAAATGATTGTTTAGAAGCAACAGGTAAATCAAATGTTTTGCTAAAATCTGCAAGTTTCATATGCATAAACGCTAGGCTATCTAAAAAACGTATATTACCGGGTATAGTCATACAAATGATTTTAGACCCGTTTGCAATGATTTCAGGTAGAATTCTAGTATGTGTGACGAAATATCTCAATACAAATAGAGCATCGAAAGCTTGACTGTTATGTGCTATGAATCTGGAATGCCTGTGTGTTAGAACGGTCGTTTTTTTACCTTCGAGGTCGACATTTATTTCGGTCTGAATTATCTAACGGCAAAACTCTGCAACGCAATATTTACCATAAAAAATCCACTCCCTCTCTGGGAGTTTTTTAAGTTACAGCCGACACACGGCGCGTTAATATCTATCTCCAAACATAAAGGACACACGCGATGAGCAATGCATAATATAGGAACGTGTATATTATCTTCATCCAAAATAGTCTCAAAGTCATAAAAAACAAAATATTTGATAGTCTCACCTTCAACCTCCTCTGATAACCGTTTCATATAGCATCTATGATTAGGCTTGCACAGTTGCATACAGTTACATTTGTGCACATCATCTTCGTGGGTGTCTATTGTTGTATAACACTTTAAGCACGCCCTATATTTCATACACGTCGACACTGTGTATAACGGAACATTTTGGTTATGTCTCTCCAAGCACTTTTTGCCTCTAAAATAACGGCGACAAAGTTCACACTGTATTCGCGGCCTAACCAGAGGACAACTCCTAACTGCTTGCAGCTTTGACATGTCGCTTTACACACATGGTTATTCTTATTAGAATATGGTTTTTCACACCCTGAACAATAGTATGAACGATTAAATAAGCTGTTGATTTTCTTTATATAGTAGAAATGTTTTTCCATTAAATACAACCTTAAAACGGGGACATTGGGGTCCGCGGCAGCCCTGAATATGATACAGTTGGCCGCCTGTCCATCATAGATGAGAATTTGATATTCAGGTCGACCTGCGGCTACTAGGGGGTTAACATTGAATTCTTGATACATTTCCATAGCCATAACAATCTGCAGCGGCCTTTTCGTGTGGATGGCAGCTACACGTTTGTAATGTTTAGTTTCTTCGGCTGTTGGGGAAATTTTCTTATAAGAAATTTCGTTCATACCCAGGACTATAGATTGACCAAAACAAGTTTGATAACCAGCGTTGGCTACGGGGGATATAAATGTCCGTTTTTTGGCACTCATAAAGGCCTCGTTCAAAAGTGCCTTATTTGCTGAAAAAAAAACCTTCTTTAGATGCAACGTAGGTAACGGTTATAGAGGTTTGATCGTCTATAACGAGGGTTTTTTTTGACTGCATAACTTTCGCAATTTCATCCAAAATTAATTCCAAAGTTAGTTCACTGTAAGGCCTAAACGCAATATATATTGGATTGTCCAAATCAGGGTGATTTAATTGTATTCTTACCCTCTCGTTTGGTTGTACATTGAAATTTTCTCTAACGGTCGCTAATATCTGAGTGAATAGTCTCTCTAGCCAATCGGGAGTAGTAGGGTCATCCGTGTTTATAATTTCCAGACGTAGCAATTCGGAATGTATGTTAAATTTCCTTGAAAACTGCCGCCACGTCCCTCTTGACAAATCTTTTTAAAAAAAAAACAAAAAAAACGGGAGTTGGTTATTTTTTAAAAAAAAAAAACCGGTGGGGTTAACAAATCAAGAATATCGACTACCTCCCCATCTTTTTCTTCACACGCCTTAGCAACTAAAGATTTGAACTTAGAAGGGGTTGCTATGTCACTCGTTAATAGAGCAATTAATGGATCGAGCTGTTCGCTTTCTGTAGACGAATTAGGTTCCCCCATTATTTTGAGTATCGTGTAAAGTTTTTTTGCTCACCTGTGCCATGTCAATGTCACTATCGTCATCCGAAAATAATACCGGACTATCCAATTGTCGATGACCCCTTTCGCCCCTTTCTTCCTCCGTGTCGTCATCTGTGTCGGTGTCAGACCGTTGATGTTTAGTACCCGCGCTTTCATTATGATTACTTGTTTGATTTTCAATCTCGGCCCTGTCTAAAGTTTCGCTAATTGCCAGGACTTGACTCGGCGTCCAGAATTCAAATTCATCTGTAAGCCCTATTATTTCATTCCATTCAGCGTCTGTGTAGTTTTCAAACGGGTCCATCTTAAAAGAAAATAGATAATTTTGTTTTTTAATTACTAATCGTGTCGGCGCCGGTAAGTATTATTATTAAACATACATTATGCAAGACCATTATGTTAACATGATCCCGAAGTGTATATATTATTGTTAAAAAACAATTTAAAATTACCCCCCCCCCCACGGTTGCGGTGTTGTTTATTTTTCATAAAATTTAAAAAAAAAAAAAAAAAAATTAAAAAAAAAAATTAAAAAACAAAATAAAATAATAATTAAAAATAAAATAAGAAAAAAAAATTAAAAAAAATTAATAAAAATTTTGTTTAAAAAAAATTAATAATAATAATAAAAAAAATAATAATTTAAAAAAAAAAAAAATGGAACTTATGTATTAAAGGGGAGATAATGTTAGCAAAAGCCCCGGATTGAAAACGTATAAAAGGGGGATAACTCTTTTTTTAAAAATTTTTTCAAAGATTTCAAGCGCGAGTCTATTTTCAAAATAAAGCGCTACAACAGGATTGTACCACATTGTATTTGGATTATGCTAAAAAAAAATATAGTTTCAAGGGCTAACCATATGTAACAGAGTCGTTTAATTATTATGACCGGAATAATTCTAAATGGACATATACATGTATTACGGTATAGCCATGCCCCATAATTATAACACATACCTATTTTGAAATAAATTATAATCTAATGGAGACAACTCGGTTAACAAAAAAAAATAATATATTTCAGAAAAAAATACTATTGCCTCAAAAAGAGATTAATAAAATTTATAATAATTTCCCCACCCTAGCATCTTGGTTTTGTTTATGATACGGTTAAGAGAACGAATAATCTATCCAATGACCTGATTATTATTCCCCAAATGTTTTCATAACATCTAGACTAATATTTTTGAAATATTTTTTGGCATGATATCGAAAGAAAATCTTACATAATGTATCTTTAAAGAATAAACTTACCTTAATTTTTTTCCGAATGTGTCCTATAATGTCGGCGTGTATACTCAAAGACAAAGTCTCATGAGTTGGGTGGTGTTTCCTCTTCAAAGTCAGCGGGCCTCAATGATGTGGGCCGAACCCTTGGCAAGACAGGTGCTTAGTCGTCCGGATAGGCCGAAAACAATGCAGAACCCCACGGGTACATAGTCATGTACGCGTAAAAGATCGATATAAGCGTTAACCCTTGACACCACACCCTGTGGCCTAAATAATTTACGGTGAAAATATCTTTAATATTATATTTTTTTTTGTCTTTTTTAAGGTATGCAATTGCTGATGTTCGAAATTTTATACTATGCACCATTAGCCTGATTACGGCGACATTGGCACCCTATACCCATTCCTTAGGCACGCCTGATGTTGTAATACAGTTACGGGGTATTTTGGCGGACGCGGACGCTTTGTTGTCTACCCACAACCCGTTCATCCCGACTAGACCAGCCACGCCTAGCCAGGAAAAAGAAACGTAAGTTTTTTAACTACTTGTATGGTGTTTCGGAAGAAAGGAGGGTGGGGGGGTGGGGGTGGGGTCGCCGCCACCGTTGCAATGAGGGGCTTGTCTGTATCGGGTTGCCCATTCAAGGATGTTCAGGCAAGCAGACTGTACTTTACAGGCCAAGGGTGTTTGTTTGTGGTTTCTAAGTATCGATTCTTGAACGTAGTTTTGTTTTGAACGACACCCATATAGCCTATGGCAATAATTTAGGTATAGGAAACAAACAGCAAGGCAGTTAAACGTCTCACTTCATTTCACCTCCCGCCATTTGAAGATGCTTGCTTGTATACCCTCCGCCCCCACGCACACCTCGTCGTCAATACCTAAATGAAATGTAATGGGGGCGGGGGTGGGTTAAAATCCTACTGTTCTACTCCTAACGTGTGCTTAGGAAGGACCGGGCATAAGCCAGACCGTGTGCTATGAGTGAAATTTTGTCCGGGTACCCCGACTACGACCTACTCTTATATCCTTTTCCGACGGCCAAGGGATCTTTTACCTGCACGACAATGGGTACACACGTCACCTCAGTTTTTCGTCCCATCCGGACGACTAGACGGCCGTCCTTGTCAGGACCTCCGACCTGAATCACAGCCAATGGGGAAACCCCTCCAGAAATCGGGGTGACCTTTCTCAGCCAATGCAGGGATCGAACACCCGACCTCTAGGCTAGCGAACCCGAGACTGTAATCAATGCTATTCTTATAATATTAATATTGCTTTATTTACCTGATACCTATTTGTTTTGTTCTTTTCTGCAGATTGTTAGCATACACGGACTATATATTGGCACGTTTGAGGTTGGTGGCAGACACAAATCCGGGGTTTAAGAAGCCAATGGATATTTTAGAAACTTACAGGGAATTGGCCGATTGGAACTCACCGTCGCTTTAAAATGTAAATAAAAAATAAAAAAAAATATTGACCCCCCCCCCCCCAACATTGTTAGCTTCTTAGCCTTGTCACTAATTGAAAAATATAGAGGAATGAAATGGTGGGGGGGGGGGGAGAGGGGGTGTAACTAATTGAAGAATATAGAGGAATGAAATGGTGGGGGGGAGGGAGGGGGGCGTTGGGGTGAAGGGGTATGTGGGAGAAGGGGGGTAACTGAGTGGAAGGGGGGGGTAACCAACCCCGGATAAACAATCGCAATCCAATCAATGGTCAATCTTAACGTTAGCCCTTAACGCTAGACCACGCACGACCTGACCTCAGCACGAAACCCGACGCGGCTGTCTATAAAGGGGCAACCCCACCCCACTCACTCCCAATAATCAATGCGTGACCTCCAGCTAACCTCGTAACAGAAGTCAAAGGATAAACAAGAGTTCATTATAACAATACCAATTCATCTATATTCATATCCCCATTGTTCGGATAACAATACCCTATTCAATCTATTGAATAGAACAAAGGCGTCAACTGTCCTTGGTAAAAATATGGCCAGAAGGCCACAGATACTACTCACGCCTAGCCAGGAAAAAGAAACGTAAGTTTTTTAACTACTTGTATGGTGTTTCGGAAGAAAGTAGGGTGGGGGGGGGGGGCTCGTCACTACCGTTGCAATGCGGGGCTTGTCTGTATCTACTTGCCCATTCAAGGGTGTTCAGTCAACCAGACTGTACTTTACAGGCCACGTGTGTTTGTTTGTGGTTTCTAAGTATCGATTCTTGAACGTAGTTTTGTTTTGAACGACACCCATATAGCCTATGGCATTAATTTAGGTATAGAAAACAAACAGCGAGGCTGTTAAACGTCTCACTTCATTTCACCTCCCGCCATTTGAAGATGCTCGCGTGTATACCCCCCGCACACCTCGCCGTCAATACCTAAATGAAATGAAATGGGGGGGGGGGGTAAAATCCTACTGTTCTACTCCTAACGTGTGCTAAGGAAGGGCAGGGCATAAGCCAGACAGTGTGCTATGAGTGAAATTTTGCCCGGGTAGCGCTACTACGGCCTACTCTTATATCGATTTTCGACGGCCAAGGGACCTTTTACCTGCACGATAATGTGTACACACGGCACCTCAGTTTTTCGCCCCATCCGAACGACTAGACTGTCGTCCTTGTCAGGACCTCCGACCTGAAATCGGGGTGAACTTTCTCAGCCAATGCAGGGATCGAACACCCGACCTCTAGGCTAGCGAACCCGAGACTGTAATCAATGCTATTCTTATAATATTAATATTGCTTTATTTAACCGATACCTATTTGTTTTGTTCTTTTCTGCAGATTGTTAGCATACACGGACTATATATTGGCACGCTTGAGGTTGGTGGCAGACACGAATCCGGGGTTTAAGAAGCCAATGGACATTCTAGAAACCTACAGGGAATTGGCCGATTGGAACTTACCGTCTCTTTAAAATGCAAATGAAAAATAAAAAAAAAATATTGAAAAAAAACCCCAACATTGTTAGCTTCTTAGCCTTGTCACTAATTGAAGGATATAGAGGAATGAAATGGTGGGGGGGAGGGGGGGCGTTGGGGTGAATGGGTATGTTGGGGGGGGGGGTAACTGAGTGGAAGGGGGGGGGGGTATAAGTAACCAACCCCGGATAAACAATCGCAATCCAATCAATGGTCAATCTTAACGTTAGCCCTTAACGCTAGACCACGCACGACCTGACCTCAGCACGCACTCCGACGCGGCTGTCTATAAAGGGGCAACCCCACCCGACTCTTCCACAATAATCAAAAGTCAAACGAGGTCAAAGGATAAACAAGAGTTCATTATAACAATACCTATTCATCTATATTCATATCCCCATTGTTCGGATAACAATACCATATGCAATCTATTGAATAGAACAAAGGCGTCAACTCTCCTTGGTAAAAATTTGGCTGAACTGCAACAGGTACTACTTATGTATGTGTGTGTGCTGGTGTGTATGTGTGTGCTGGTGTTATGTGTGCGAGAGAGATATTGTATAGTGTTCTTAATTTAAAAAAAATAAAAACAAAAACAAAATCTATTTCAAATATTGCGTATTTATATCACGGGGGGGGGGGGGGGGGAATGGTTAGCACGTGCGTGCTGTATCATACGGCCTGTCATTGAGTCAACTGGCGTGGTTTCGAATCCCCGATTGTACGTGTCAAGGCGTAGGGTCGCCTGTCCAAACTCGTGGGTTTTCTCCGGGTCCTCCAGTTTCCTCCCACTGCTAAAAAATTAAACCATATGTTAATCCCGAAATGACATAGTTTGTGTCGAGTGGACGTTAAACCCCATTTCTTTCTCTCTGTATTTATATCACCGTAGTTTATCTCACAATTACAACACCTGGCAAAAACGGATTCTGCACGTGCAAATCTACCTATATAAACTAATATCGCTAAAAAAATTATTCTTTGCCAAAATGACAACCACTCTACAAGAAGCATTGAACAAAGGGCAAAGCCCTTACAACAAAGGTTTAAACTGCGTGGTTCGATACAAAAAATATATTATTGAGGACCAAAACTATTCATATGTAATTGCCGACGCCACCACGACAACCAGGCTGTTCACCAAATTCGATTTGGACTTGGAAAAAAACTCTTTATACAGGATATATAATCCGGAATTCCAAAAAGAATGTAAAATATTTGGTAACAGGTAAGAAATTGAATCAATTTTCAGTTTTAACAATTGATTCAATATTCAGTTTTAACAAGCCAGGACCTTTCAAATAATATTTCCATTCCTACTAAGATCATATCTTAAAAAAGGAAAACAATATCTGGAAACGAAAAATCTGCAAGCCCTCAAAATCTGCGAGTTACTACCAGATGAAAATAGATTTATATAGAAAATATATATTTTCCATTTTCAACTCGAGCTGAAATAAAAACATTGACTGATTTAGGGTGCCCCACCATAAATAAATATCTCGACAATTACACCACAATATTTATATATATACCAATCCTTAAATCTGTTTGGCACAATTATAGTCACTAGACAAACGGCCATGTTGTACTTAATAATCTATGACCATGTCATAACAGAAAGCTGGAACAATAAATTGAATTTAGGAACACGCACGTTGGGCAACTCAATTGTTTTAAAAACCCTGTAAAAGTAAAATGAAACTACTGCTAGTATCATGTTCTTGCCTAATGCAAGTATTTCAGAGATATTATTTGTACTAAACCAAAAGATGCCGCTCTTAACGGTACAGTTAATGATAAAGCAATTTAAAAAATAAAACGAACGTAATTTCTAAAGCTGCTGTAATAACTAATAAGCTAAATATTACTGCTATTCAGAATCGTCAACAATAGATTTTTTATGGCTGTAATAGTTTTTACGGCTGTAATAGTTGATAGATGTGTAGAGAATTGCACGTGCGATGGCTATCTATAGTATCATAGACTCTAGCACTGATTGTTACAGTGCGTAGTGTATGCGAGAAATCACTTCAAGATAAACCACTGAAGCGTGTACATTCGCCGTGTCGAGACCAACTTTCTACACGGTGCACGGGTCACCCTATCACTGATTTCAATTTGATATAAAAACGTTATTCATTACAGATAAAAAGCCTCGCGGCACACCAGAAAAATTGAATATTTCAGAAGAAATAAAGGAAATGGCAAAGGCACTTTTGTCCTTCAGACCCAACCCGCACAATTATTCAAAGTAGGCGGTTCCTGGAACCATCGACCATAATTGTGTGTGAGTTGTATTTTACGTCCGCTTCCACATGCTCTTGGGTAGTTTCTATCTGTAGTGACTAGTGGTAATTGTAACAGTGCATATTGACGAAATATGCACAAATATTTTATTTTAGATATTTAATTTTTATGTATTTTAAAGAATGTATATTTTATAGATTATTAAAATAAACTATATTTTCGAGTTTATTATACATGAGGTATGTATAATACATTCGTGCACACTCAGCATTTTAAGTTTCCTATTGCCAGATTCGAAAGACAGACATATCATTATTTTATATAATCATTTAAAATCATTTCAGCTAACGTCTACATAATGTCTCCAGTGTTTCTTGATTTCAGTTTTATATTAAGCTCCAATACGTAAGATACATAATTACAAGCATAATAATAAAGTCTTTCTACCTAACAAGCTTCCCATACAGTCTCAGCGAGTCTGCTGATGGAAATTCCTACATCTTCTCCCTACGAGAACAACATGGCTGTCTGCCGTAGCACGCATATTCTATTGATTATATATTTTCAGCGCTAATTATGATGTGTCACTCATGCCAAATATGAACTGGCAACATCCCGATCACGTGTTTTTAGAAATCTATCCTTGAACTTGGCCCCCTTTTCCTGTTATTCTCACACTATTTCATAAACAAATTAATTTGCGTTTTAAATAAACTCATGCCATAACTAATATACTGACAATGGAGAATAGAAATAAAACATATGTATTTATCAAATTATAACTCACGCCCTCTCGTGCACTTATATTCGTCTAATACAATTTCGCATAAATTATCAATTAGTATTACATATTTCACACTGAATCTAAGCAATTTCATTGGTCGATGATTTGGGACACGATAACTTTGATTCTAACTGATGGAGAGTGGTGACACTTAGTGTATAGATTCACTACCAGGTACTTTGAAACCTGACAAAGTTTGATAGTGAACATTTTATGCTTAGACTAAGTGCATAGATAATCAGTTTGATTTGGAAACGATAAATGTGTAAGTAATTAATATGTGAACGATCTAAGACACATTTTTGTCTTTGCCTTTTGGATGAGAATGCTTGACGCGAACAGAACGAGTGGGTTTAATTACAACTTCAAAATGATGTTTAATTACCAGTACAACAACTAACTTCCACTTTTCAGCCAAATTAAATTAAGGTCAAATAAAGGGTACGATGGACATATTTGTCTGGGAGGCCATTTCATAAGGGCCTTGGTTTGATGTGACCTCGATCGTTTTTACCTGAAATTGATTGTTCCACAGAAAGCTTATGCAATTTGCTACCAGATAGCGCCATTAACCCTCTTTGTGTCACTTGTTGAAATAGTGGTAGGAAAATTATGTCCTTTGTATAGAATAACGTTTGGGGGTAATACATTACATTTTTGGTTGAACATTTCAAAAATTTGCATTTTTGACTAAATTTGGGCATGTAACCATATGGCAACAATGTGTATTTCACGTAATATGTGTTTGTGACAAATGGCCACATTGCTTAATTTGGTACTGAAAAACTTTATTATAAAAAGGCTTTAAATATCAGAGGGAAACTTTATTGAAGTCTTTGAAACTAACAATATTCATAAAACACATGACTTGAATACTTTTAACATTCAATTGATTGTATGAAAGTCCACAAAACAGTTGCGTACATTATTCAAGCAAAGTACAACACCACACTTTGCACACTTTATACGGGACCAACCATGTTTACACTGTTTGCACCTTCCCTTATCACAATGTGATGGCCAATGACCAACTGCATCATAACGAACATCATCTACAGGCCGTACCATCATTGGTCGTCGTAATTTATTTTGTGGTTGTTCATCTCCTTCAAAAGATGGCCGACCCCGTTTTGTTACCTCCTTTTCTACCAGAATAAGAGCCTCAGCAATATTTAATCTGAATTCTTTCAAGGATTTGGTGTACCGAACATTTAGCAAACCTGCATTCCTTCTTGCAATAAACCATGAATTGCAAATGCACATATCAAGAACATAGGCAAACAACCTCAGATAATAACGCTTGGTTCGGAGAGGGGTTCTGTATAGTGTGACGGCCATATCAGCTAGGTCAACACCACCCATATGTTTGTTGTAAGCTTTAATAATATTCGGGGCTTCTACTGGAACCCGTTTCTTTTCTTGTTTATCATATCGGCTGACAGAACCTACTGGTTGGATAAAGGCACAAGAAGTGACTAAGGTAACTGGCTTATTGTCATTCCACTTGATCATACCAATACCAATATTGTTATCTGCGCGATAGTCATAAGCTCCACGTCCTTGTTTCTTCAGGTCCTTATCACTCATCAAAAAGCAATTCCTGAGCCTATCTCTTCTAATCGTGCCAACAGAATGTATCGACAGAGACTTCAAATATGTTATCAGCTCAATACTTGAAAAGAAATTATCAAAATAGACTCTTGAATTTGGCTTAGTATGTATACTTTTACATAATACTGTGACAAATTGGGCAGACTTTCCCAACTTGGTCTCTTCTGCATCTAATACAGTGTCTCCAAATGTTGTGGCCCCACAATAAGGTAGAAAATCATAGATAATTCCCGATACTCCAGCTAGTGAAAAGAATTTAAATCCCCATTTCTTGGGCTTGTTTTTAACATATTGGCGAAGGTTCCCAGCTCTGGTTCCTTTATATGGGATCATTGTTTCGTCAATAGAGTACTCCCCCTCTTGCTCAATGGTCTGTAGATTTGTTCTAATATGCTCCAGCAGTGGTCTCACTTTAGCAAACCTATCTGCATTATCTAATGTGTCATTGTTACAGAAATGTTATATCTTCTCAACTGTTCAAAACGCCTCATGGTCATGTGATCAGCCACGCTTGAAATTCGACAACCATTCGACCACCATTCGACCAATAGTCCCGATATGCTGGTACCTGCATGACTCCCATACGAACCAATATACCAATGAAAGTTTTAATTTCAGCATTGTTTGTATTGATACTGTTGCCAGTAGTTTGCGTAGAATATAAATTAGTCTCATGTACTATCATATCAATGAGACCTCCATCAAAAAGCTTCTGGAAATACTGATATGGTGTTTCCATATCATCAGGATGAGTGAAGTTAGCTACTCTTGGTTCTGGAACAGCCACCAGTTCTACTTTTCGCCACTTATAAGTGTTTTTTGCCGCCTTTGTTGATTTTTTGGAAGTGAAAGTAGTTGGTTCATCACATTTATCACCATCATGTTCTACTTCATCATCATTATTATCACCATCATGTTCTACTTCATCATCATTATTATCACCATCGTCATCAGATGAAGTATCCTCATTGGCTGATTCAGGTTGAAATTCATCCTCACTATCTGTGACATCTTCGTCCTCAGATATGTCACCAGAAACAGGCACTACCGCCTTAGCGCGTCTTCCATAAAAGGTGTGAGCAGCAAATGACATGATCCAATTCTGAAAATGTAAAAAAACATGTTATTTACTATTTAATATCTTATAAAACTGTATAGTACTTTACAGTACTGTGTTGCACAATGGTGCCAAATGTTACAGTCTATACATAACTATAAGTTACACTGTTGCCATATGGCTACATATAAATAATTCTATCCAGTGCACAAAATACATAGGCCACACTTTATAATGTTGTATACGTTATTGAAGCAGGTAAAATTAACTTACTTATGGAAGTATTACTCACCTTGAAATCAGAAGGACTGGCAGAAAAACATATGAGTCAATTTCGTTAAAATCAGTGACGGCAAGATGGCCTGGCATTAGGCTTACCACGCTGTATTGACGTCAGCCTGGAGAGGAAGATATCAGTGCGCATGCATAGTGTCTTGTGGCTACATTGTACGTATTTGGTCACAAAATTCATCAACAAAATATTTTGTTGGTGGGCGGGTTGATAAGTTGTAGGAGCCATATGGCTACAAAATGACTTAGATCGTTCTTCCCCGGGGCTCTTCATGTGTCATCTGTTTATTTTGGGATTACAGGCCAACACTATTTTTTGCTGTCAGTCTATACAGTTGTATGTGCTCTATATTGTATTGTGGCAGCTTTGGCTAAGCACTGTTTTAAAACAGGCTGCAAATTATAGAATTATCTAATTCTGTCCTTTCCTCAGTTTTGATTTTTCTCACAAAAGCAAATAATCCCTCTGTTGACGCATTGAAATTAGGTTTAATTTCAATGCTAAATTAGCCAGTTGGCTCATTTTTTGAGAACCATCTATGAGTTTCATTTTTTTTTCATCCTATTCTAGTAATGATCCTGTGTTTCAGGCATCAGATTATAGTCTGCGTGTTGCTCCTAAAGCTCTTCTGTTACAAGAAATCCCAGATCTTTGGCACATTTCAACACTGTAAGTAAAAATTGGTCTAATATTAGTATAAATCAGAAAAAAAAGCAATAAGTTCAAATTATCCTGGTTAATTTAAATTTAGTAAAACTACTTGAATCAGAAGAAACGGGTGATCTTAGTTTTTTCGCTGGATGTATCCAGCGAATATTTTGAGGACTGAGTTAGGAGTTTTGGCACTAGAATATAAATAAAAAATGGCGTGTATATATATCAGTTCTTTTGGAGATAGAATATAAATAAAATGACTGTTAATATAAAATCTTAAATATTTTGGTTACCTTACCTAAAATGGAAATTGATATCCAAAAGCATATGGTCAACTGACAGAGGCAACGTATTTACAGCAAGATTTGCCAAGTGACAACTGCATCCAAGATCAAACGTATATGGCTGATTGTCTTTGATTCTTGACAAAACAGAATTGTTTTTCCTATTAAGGCCATGATCACTGAAAAATATGTAGAGTGGCCACTTCTTGCCTTACAGCTCCAATGATGGCATTTACATGTTGATTTTCATTCCTTATGCGCGGGACAAGGGCTTGTGGACTTTGTTTTAAAGAACATGTACTTTTACAGATGCTCTGATAGATCAGATCTGTGACTATTTTGCTGTGTATTTTTCAACAAAGCAGAACTGTTAACTACAAATGATAATAAAAACACAAAATGTATTTCTTTAATTGGATCAAGTTAATGAAATAGAAACCTTAACTGGATACAAGATCATCCCAGAACTAACACATGGTTCAATTCTATTTCAATAATTCGCGAGGTTGGACCCTACTCCATGTCACATATGCAAGAATTCTAATTGACTCAATAACAGATCTTATAAAGCAATGCACATGCATTAACTATTTGGCCAACTCGCCCCCTAATTAAAATACAATTATTTTCATATGCAGGCATATTTTTTTATGCAATTAATATGGTGGTACATAATAAGGAGTTATTGGTCTAAGATAGGCCTCCCTGAAATAGAGAAATAAAATGAAATGGTGTCTACTCTGACTGGGTTCATAAGGACGGGTGGGGCTTTGTCCTACTTTTGTTTCAAATTCAAACTGTCAAGCTTTCTTTTAGATATTGCGGGGTTGGGGATGGCCGAATGGTTAGCGCGTGCACGCTGCATCATAAGGTATGTCATTGAGTCAACTGGCGTGGTTTCGGTTTCCCAGTTGTACGTGACAAGGAGTAGGTTCGCCTATCCATCCTCGTGCGTTTTCTCTGGGTCCCCAGGTTTCCTCCCACTGCTAAAGATCCCTACGCGCAAGCGAATTATTGAAATAAAAGTGAACCAAATGTTAGTCCCGACATGACCTAGTTTGTGTCGAGTGAACGTTAAACTCCAGTTCTCTCTTCTTTTAGATGCACGTCAAAAGTGTGCAAGGGAACTCTGTTTTTTGTCGCATGCGAACGACTATATGTTGTCCCCGATAACACACTTTGACATGCTCAACTTAACCTTCGTATAATTATTAGGCCTACCATAATCCTGAATTACTGATAATATAAATCAAAACGTACATTTACATCTAATTCCTCTACCTGGTTACTTCCGAGCACCCCTACCTGGTTACTTCCAAGCATGTCTGGGTTGCCTTATTGGACGTTGTATTCAACTTTGCCAAATCTTTCGTCAATGTCAGGTGAAATTGACGTAAACGACAGTCGTTTTTCCTGATTCACCATTCTATCTTCTGTTGCAAGCTTCTTCATTGAGTTGGTTTTAGTCTTTCAGAAATTCGTTTACCTTCTTTTTGTGGGGTCTGCTTTTGTCTTAGTTGTTTTAAATCGGGATAATTGGAGTTGTTAACTATTGTAGCAATATCGATGTCTATTTGCTCTAGTCGGGGGATCACGTTATATTTATTGGAGATAAAGCGAATATTAACCTGAACGTTTGCCATTATAAAATAAATATAATTTAATTTCGACACAGATCGACCATCTATTTATATTAATATAGTGAATTGAATTCATGTTTGAAATCATAACGCCGGCATGAACTGTGTTCAAAATGTCATTAATTAGTTGGTTAATAAATTTTATTAAGAGGGATTAAGAGCTCATTAACGCCGAACACTAGTGAACAGTTCGTGGGTGACTACTTTTAAACAGACTATAGTTTTAAGATCAATCAAAGGATTAACAGTCTGCCGGCTAAGTGGGAAAACACCCCTCCGTCCTGCATCACTGACAAGGGGAAACCACGCCGGAAAATCTGGATGAACTTTCTCGGCCAATGCATACATGTGATTGGCCACAAGTAAAATGTCAGGAGAATTAAGGTCAAAAGAGGGAGACTTTATCACGCGTTAAAATTACCCACCCACCATGAATAAAAGACAAATTAATTTACATATTTTATATATTTTAATATCATTTGATTGTTATAATTACACAAACTTAACAAAACACATGAAAACACACAATAAAGCACTTGTCATACTCATGTCTCTATATTCATTTTCAAATATTTACTGAAAGCACACTTCTTACATAAACAAACACACTATTTGTCCTCCATCAATCTGTGTTTATAATTTTGGCAACATCTTCACACTTGTTTTAATAATAACTTTTCTTGGACAAAAGAAAAAAAACACTCTGTGTCTATGTTGAGTTTTATGCTCATCAAGGAGGAGGTGGTAAAGTTTGATAAATTTCCTCGGGCATCCTGTTTAATCTTTCTTAAAATTGAAAACGACCTTTCCACTGCCGCATTACTGTTGGGTAAACTTAATATAGCTAAACATAATTTGGATAAGACACCATATCTTGGTTTTCCTAAACAGGAAACATCTTTACTTATATTTGCCCAAAAGTTGTCCAAGGAGTATTTTGGTAAATCCACATCTTCAGAAAGCTGAAAAACAGTAAATTCTTCCCTTAATTGATCTTCATCTTTAGTTATTTCAAACCTTTCATTAACTCTAGCAACTGAAAAATAAAAAATGAAAATTAATTACTAGATGTAAGGGAAGTAAAAACTTGATATAAAGTAAATTATAGTATTTTAACCACAAGATCAGCAATGCAAAATTAAAACAAACTTACCACACTCAAATGAAGAACTTTCTCTCTCTGATTGCAGGGTTAACAAAGGAGATGCTGTTTAAAATGTCATCTTCAAATGGAAACGTTTTTTACCATATTTTTTACAATGACCACATAAAAATTACGAACAGATCTGTTGATATAAATTTGAAAAGTTGTTTAAAATATGCAAAGCATTACAATGAACACGGTGAAAAGTAATAAGTATGCAATTCATAAACAATTGACATTGCAATTAATAATTATAAAAGGCAAATTTACCTATAAATTCTGTCTAAAGTTGAAGGTTCAAAATCATCATTATGGTCAGCCAAGAAAGTTTTGGCCTTCATTCCCATGGCAAGAAGTTCATTAGAGTTTTGGTTATGAATACTTTAGTTATTTCTGTTGACTTGATTACACCAACTTTAACAAATTTGGCTAAAAAAAGTCTTGAGTATGTTCTTCATTTCAGGTACCAAATACCCTTTTTTCTTTGTAATGAGTTATGGTCAAATGCAGGGATCGAACACCCGACCTCCAGGCTAGCGAGCCAGCGTCTTACCCACTTAGACGTCTATTTCAAGGTTGCACAACATAGTCGTACACCCTTTAAAGTGAAATGTAGAAAATCATAAACAATTGCATGTCTGGTCTCAACATGCAATCTGGTATATGTAATTGATCTTTGCTACACAATAAAATTGCATTAATTATTTTACAATAATTTGTCTGTTTTTGGTGCCCTTATAATATTACCCTTTTCTTTAACAGCAACTCTGTGTACTTCCTTCAAAACTTTCAGCATCCCTTCTGATGTATTTTCACTCTCATCAAATAAATCTGCTATACGGTACACTGATTTTTGTTTCACTCCATTCAAGTGTTTGCGTTTAATAAAAACATCTAGCATGTGTACAAACTGCAGAGCAGTTACATATTTGACAATAAGTATTGTAGTACTTCAAACTACAAAAAAGTTACTGGCCTATCACTCCCTTAATTTCCATATACCCTGACGCCAAACTGTACTGTACATACATACATGTAATAAACCAATTCCTATTGAAATAAAGGTGAAACCTTACCGTATAATTATATGATTTGATTAAACCCTACTGCTATGCGAAATTTCAGTTCATTTTAAAATGGCCACAGAACCAGAATCACGTGGTGTCACTGTCACTCGAAAATACAGAAAAACTGTTTGGTAAGATACGATTATGATTTCAGTGTTCCACTCTTCACTGTTTGTAACATAATTACTTATTTCCATGCAAATTGTGATATGTGTTGAAAATTTTGCCATTGAACCTAAATTTATTTGCTCAAAGCCTCGAATAGTGTATCAATTGTAGCCGTAGATGAGAATTATCACGACTACATATTGCAGCTATAGGGGCGGATGTTGTCATTTCATTCAGTACATCAAGCCACCGAAGCATGTCTATGCTGACACCCAGTTTAGAAGCATGCAGAAAATCAGATTTTTCTTGTACAAAAGTGTGGCCCTAGAGAAAATGAAACTAAAATTTCAGTGAAACTCACTGAAACTTGAAAATTTAGGTCCTCAATCAATGCAAAGAAATGTCCTGATGCATTCACAAAATATTTGACAGTGCCACACTTTTCTTGTCACCCCTTTTTATATTTCTGTCTATAATACACCGAATTCCGTTGTCCAAGTCTGTGAAATTTTATACTTGAACATTCTGGATATTGTAATATTCCAAAACTGGAGCAAAAACAGCTTTTTCTTCATGAGTTGGTGTAAAATTATTTAATTTTCAAAGACTTCTTTCTTCTCTCTGAAATTAAACATGGATAAAATACAGTACACCTTAATTAAGATTAATATTATTATTTTTGGTGTGTTTTTCCTGCAAATCTTATATCTCAGAATCTAGCCATGGGATCTATCTGAAACTTTGACCTACCCCCCCCCCCCCAATAAAAAAAATAAAGAATGGGTGGTGGCTTTGGAATGAATATATTTTCAAAACGTTTTACGAATCCGAAATCAAGGAATTTTACGAAAGAAAAAACTGACAATGCATAGTCGTAACTTTGTGGATTTTTGGTCTATTTTAATAATTCTTTTTTCTTTCAGTACCTTGAAACAAAATTATTTTCATCTGCAATTTCAGATTTTCGAATTTTGAAAATTCGTCGCTGGGATTTCGACCCGGAAGTTGAAACCAACTTGACAACTTCTTTCATATTTGCACGATAGTGTTGAATTTTGGAATGTAAGTGGATCTTACTAATGCGACGTGAAAGATGTCATTAGAAATGTCCTAACTTATCCCTCCTTGGAGAAATAAAGGATCAAATTTTTAAAAAAAAGCGACGAAATATAGGTCAGATTACCTTGAATTATTTTTTCTGTACTAGATGCGACACTACTGATTCGTACACAAAAAAATCGAGTTTGTAGCTCAGTCCGGGAGTGCCACAATCTTGAAATGTGAAATATCCCTGCTTTTTTTTATATTTTTCTTACAAAGAGAATTATATTTTCCGAATCCTTGATGGAATGTCCATAAAATGTAGTGCTTAGAATTTTTTGAAAATGGCAAATAATGGACGCCATTTTGAATTGAAAACATACACAATAGGTCGTGGTTTAGAGAATCTGTCTCCTATTACCGAAATTATTACATTTCTGGTTAGCCTGGCTCAGGCAGCAATTTTTGGTACTTCAAAATTTCGAATTTTCACATTGACGTTTTTCGTGCCGACAAGGTTGTTTACAGGACAATTGCTTTCTTAAAATTATGTAAAGATTATATCCAAGAATCTGATCTTTGGGTCTTTCTAAATCTATAACCCGTCTCTCAGAATGAATGTTGGCTTAAGAATACATATTTTCGAAACGTTTTACAAATCCGAAATCACCAAATGTTACTGACGAAAGAATTAATCTACATAGCTATAACTTTGTGAATATTTCTTTGGGTACTTTGAAACATTTACTTTAAATCTGCTATTTTCGAATTTAAAAAATTACGTCATTGACATATCATTTCTGAAGTAAAAACGAATTTGACAACTTCTGTAATATTAGCACGATTTTCATGAAATTTGGAATAAAAGTAGACCTAATTCATTTAACTTAAACGATGTCTTTAGAAATTTTCTAACTTATCTCCCCTTGGAGAAATGAGGGATCAAAGCACGATTTCCATTAAGTTATTAACGGCTTGGCTTCCGTTTCGTGAATAGGTTTCCTATTTCCGAAGGTTATATGCAGATTTTTCCATATGATTGGCCCACGGTCCTATCCTTTTTTTTTCTACCGTCCTTCTATTCTCCCCCAGCTGGAGCAAATGAAGACAGGCATTACTTTTGTGGTGAAGGTACTTTAAAATACATATTGACAAAAGAAAAGCCCCCCCCCCCCACACACACACACCATGTGATACTGGCACATAGCAAAATGAGTCTTATAAATTTATCACATGTTTATCACAAGGAGGGCTTGCTGATTCTCTCTACCACTTCTTGTATGGAGTACACACAACTAACACATTTTTGTATGTTTGTGTAATCTTTATTCAGTATAAATTGATTAAACAAAAAAAACTTACATTCATGAAAATATCTTTTGAGAGTTATTCACATGGGTGTCATAATTGATCTCCATCTTCAAAAATGTACGTGATTATATGTGTATCTTAATAACATTAAATGAGACAATTATGATGTCAGTAAAAGTACAACAGTTGTATAAAAAAAAATATTTTCCTTTCTTCTTGTACCCAGTTGTTGAAGAATGTGACTATATTTACAATATACTTCAGGTGTTTTCTCTTTAGATCGGCCTTTTCATTGGTTCAAAATATATCATAAAATGTAGTCTTCTCACATTTAGTACCATGTAGTCTTATCTGATACATATACCCCCCCTGGGGTGTAGGGGGTGATAAGAATATACCCTTCGTATGTCCTGCGTGTCGTAAAAGGCGACTAAAAGGATCCCTGTAATGGGGCAACGTGTTTGCCGTGCGTTGCGACCCGTGTCGGTGGAGAGTGGAATCCTGGTAATTGAGTGGGGATTTGGCTTGCGAGCCCTTTCTCTGCAACACATTACTTTGGCCCATGGTTCACCTAGACGGGAGGTCCGAGTGGCCCACTCTGATCAATCGGCTTTGGTCGTTTTAGCTTTGTAGAATGTACCCTTTTCCAATTTAATGCTCTGTTGTTTATTCACTCAGCAATTACTACCTTTGTGTCCTTAGTACATTCTACAAAGCGGCGGCTTGGGTCAATCAGGTTGGATTAGTATTTTTACTTTCTGGCTTGAGTATACCCCTCGTCGAGCCCTGAGGCCATGCGCTGGTTATCCGTGCTAGTCCTCCCCTTAGTAGGCAGGGAAGTAACCTGGGGGACGACGAGGGATGAATTTAAAACATATTACGTTCATGGATACCCCAATCCCCCCCACACCTATCAATGAACGACAAAAGCAGAAACGTCCTAATTCAGAGGACGTTTCTAACATATTTAAAACAAAAATGGCAAAGTCGTGGCCGAGGTTTCTCTTGATTGAGAGCCCCTCTACTGACTTATCCAAAGTCTCACCATTTTTGATAGCTAAGGGCATTGCCGGCTTGGCCGGTGAGCCCAAGGCTATTAAAAAATTGAAAAATGGAACACTCTTGATAGAATGTGTTAAGGAGCAGCATGCTACCATGCTTCTTAAGTCAACAACATTGGCAGACATTCCTATCAAGGTGTCTCCACATAGATCATTAAATTTTAGTAGAGGCGTTATTCGCTGTCGGGATCTTGAAGGCAGCAGTGAGGATGAAATGGTAGAATACCTTTCTTCTCAAGGCGTCCATCAAGTTAAAAGAATTAGTGTACGCCGAGGAGATAAGGTGATTCCTACAAGCACCTATATCCTCACTTTTAATCGTCCCGACATACCGAAGTCAATCAAGGCAGGTTATTTAAATATACCTGTTGATTCTTATATTTCCAACCCTCTTCGCTGCTATAAATGTCAGAAATTTGGACACAGCAAGACCGTCTGCAGGGGCAAAGACACCTGCGCTCGTTGTGGTCATGATGGCCACGAGAGCGCTGCCTGCCAGGCTGAGTTTTGCTGCGTTAATTGCAAGGGTAAGCATTTTGCTTATTCTCGCGAATGTCCAATATGGCAGAAAGAGAAAAGAATTCAACAGGTAATGTCTGAACGGAAGATTCCATATTTTGATGCTAGGAAGCAAGTAGAACTTACTTCACTCATTCCCATTGCACCACAAGGGAAATCGTTTTCGAGTGTAGTTAAAGTTTCTACAAAATCTATATCTGTTCAGACAGACATAACCTGGCCATATAAACAGAAAAAACCAAAGACTTTGCCATCATCAGATCATGTACAAGGGGTCTAGAGCTCAACTGAGAGCTCGAGTCAATGCACTAACACTCTCCCTGATGGGACTGTGTCCTCCTTGCCTCCATCTGGAGTTATTGTGGCGATTCCCAATACTCCAACCCAAAATGGCAAGAAGGCTCCTCCCTTGCGCTCCTCTAAAGCTGACACTACTGATTCCAGTTCCACTGGGTCAGGGGTGCAGTTTTCGGGTACTCCATCTGCAAAGGAGAACATAGTGCATTCAAAAAAATATCAAAAATTTTTAAAATTTCGAGAGAAAGAATCTAAGGGTTCAAAAAACCCTATCACTCTCTTCAATAAATATGGGGATGATCTGATGGACGACATTACTGTAGTGGATGTCCATGTAGACCCACTCAGTAAGCCGCCAAAAATTAAATTTCCCTGACAATGGTAAATTCCATTATTCAATGGAATTGTCGTGGTTTAAAACCAAATTTTAATGAAGTTCAATTATTAATTCAAAAGTACAATCCTTTAGCTATTTGTTTACAGGAAACTTTCTTAAAGAATTCTGACACTTTATCTTTTAGACATTTTGTTGGTTACCATCATCACTCAGTTGGTGATGGTAGGGCTCATGGGGGTGTTTCTATTATTCTTAATGGAGATATTCCTCAGAGTCAAGTCACCCTCAACTCGCCTTTACAGGCAGTTGCAGTTAGGGTGACTTTGCATATTCCTCTAACACTCTACTCTGTATATCTTCCACCCAGTTTACATCTTAATCCCAGAGATCTTGATGACCTTGTTGCACAGCTTCCTCTCCCGTTTATTATTACGGGGGATTTCAATGGTCATCATTCGCTCTGGGGTAGTCCAGATGATAACAACAGAGGTAAACAAATAGCGGACTTCATTAACATTAATAATTTGTGTTTATTAAATGATGACTCGCCTACTTATCTACATCCTGCCACAGCTTCTTTTTCTTCCCTAGATCTCACCATTTGCTCTCCGGTCCTGTTTCAGGATTTTTCATGGAGGGTAAATGAAGATCTATGTGGTAGTGACCACTTTCCTATCTTGATTGATAATAATGGTCCCTCTCCGGTCGAAAGACCTCAGAGGTGGAAGTTGCATAAGGCCGATTGGGCTCTTTTCGAATCTTTGTGTCTCTTCTCTTTTGATACAAAGGAGTTAGAAGATGCAGATGAGCCCATGGCCTTATTCACTTCAATTCTTCAAGATGTGGCTGAGCAGGCGATTCCAAAAACCACGACTACACCAAAACGTTTCAATAAACCATGGTACAACGATGACTGCAAATCCGCTCTTAAAGAGCGTGATCGCATCCTGAGGCGATTAAAGAACCATCCTTCCATGGAGAATATTGCGGCATACCAGATGGTCCGGGCGAAGGCTCGTAGAACCATACGTCAAGCAAAGAAATCTTCATGGCAAGGTTACGTCTCAAGGATTAATTCCCGTACCACATCTAAGTCGGTATGGGATAGGATTCGTAGGATTAAAGGTAAAAGTAGTGCATTATCAGTTAATCATTTAAATGTTGATAATACCACCTTAACAACATTTCCTGATATTGCTAATTCTCTGGCCAGTACTTTTTCATTTAATTCATCATCCAATTTCTCCTCCGATGCCTTTCGAGGCATTAGACAACAACAGGAGAAAAGGCGACTTAATTTCAAGTCCCGCAATGATGAATGCTATAATGATATCTTTTCCATTGCAGAGCTTCGGGATTCGCTAAAGCGAGCTCGAGATACTGCAACTGGGCCAGATGAAATACACTACCAAATTCTTAAACATTTACCTTTTTCCACTCTCTTAATTTTACTGGATCTTTTTAACCGGATTTGGGTTGATGGGAAATTCCCCCCTTCGTGGCATGAAGCCACAATAATTCCCATCCCTAAACCCGGTAAAGATCATACGAATCCTACCAACTATCGTCCGATCGCTTTAACTAGCTGTATTTGCAAAACCATGGAGAGATTGATCAATCGAAGGCTTGTTTGGTACCTAGAGTCCAACAACCTCATTACTGACCTCCAATGTGGATTTAGGTCCCAAAGGAGCACTCTTGATCATCTCGTTCGATTTGAAACGTTCGTCAGGGATGCTTTCATCCAGAAGCAACATTTAGTTGCAATATTTTTTGATCTGGAGAAAGCATATGATACAACGTGGAAACACGGTATCATGCGCGACCTCCATAACCTCGGCCTACGAGGTCGCTTACCTATCTTCATTAAAAATTTCCTGGAAGATAGGTCATTTAAGGTACGACTGGGATCAATATTCTCTGACCCATTTCCTCAGGAAATGGGAGTTCCACAGGGAAGTATTTTATCTCCAACATTGTTTGCAATTAAAATTAATACTATCCCAGCGTGCCTTAAACCAGGTACAAACGGCGCTCTTTATGTTGATGACTTTCAGATGTGCTATGGTTCTACAGACATGCGGATAATCGAACGTAAGTTGCAGCTTTGTTTGAATTCACTTCAACAATGGGCAACCGAAAATGGATTTCGTTTTTCGAAATCCAAGACTGTCTGCATGCATTTCTGTCAGAAACGAGGTTTGCATCCAGATCCAGAACTTTATTTGGATGGCAACCGCCTTCCAGTTGTGGATGAAACCAAATTTCTGGGGCTGATATTTGATAAGAAATTGTCATTTATCCCCCACATTAAAAGCCTAAAAAAGAAATGTCTGAAAGCCCTCAATATATTGAGAGTCTTATCAAATACTGACTGGGGAGCAGACCGTAAGGTCTTGCTCCGATTATATCGAGCATTAATAAGATCAAAACTCGATTATGGGTGTATTGTGTATGGGTCTGCCCGCGAGTCTTATCTCAAAGAGCTCGACACCATACACAACCAGGGACTTAGAATCAGTTTAGGAGCATTTCGTACATCTCCAGTGGACAGTTTATACGTCGAGGCGCACGAGCTCTCATTGCACAACAGACGTGATAAGCTTGCCCTGCAGTATGCTACGAAAATTGCATCACTTCCAAATCATATTTCATATAATACCATATTTAGACCTTATCATGAGCATTTATATCTGCGAAAGACTAAGGTTATTCCATCATTCGGTATTCGCATACAACCCCTCATGTCGGAGGCTGGTATCAGCCTTGACAGTATTGCGAATACCCCTTTCTTTAGGTCTCCGCCGTGGGCTATATCTCTCCCAAAGATCGATTTCGATCTTACTCAACATAAGAAGAGAGATACTAGCTCGACGGTGTTCCAATCTCTTTTTAGAGAACTAAGGTCTAAATATGGTGATTATGCTCCTATTTACACAGATGGCTCTAAAGATGGTGATCGGGTGGCTACGGCTACAGTGACGCCAACTGAGACCATTTCTGTGTGTCTTCCACCTGCTGCTTCAATATTTACAGCTGAGCTCCAGGCCATTCTTCAGGCTTTGGAGTTCATTCAATCATCACATTTACTACAGCACATCATCTTTACTGATTCTCTGTCCTCGCTTCAAGCAATTAACAATAAACAGCTTGAACACCCATTAGTAGCAGATGTTTATCGTCTGCTACTATCTTACGAGTTGAGCAGCAAGGACATTGTCTTTTGCTGGCTCCCCAGTCACGTTGATATAAGGGGGAATGATCAAGCAGATTTTGCTGCCAAAGCTGCTTTAGATCTTCCCCAATCACCTTTTTTAATACCATATAAAGATTTTAAAGCATGTATAAATCATTTTATTTATGACCGCTGGCAACGGTCTTGGGATCTTGCAGGCACAAATAAACTTCATCATATCAAGCCTCTCTTAGGAGACTGGCCAAGCTCCTATAGAACCAACAGGAGGGATGAAGTTGTTTTGTGTCGCTCTCGCATTGGTCATACTTTTTTAACTCACTTTTTCATCTTGAAACGAGAGCCTCAACCAGAATGTGAACACTGTCATGTTCCTTTGACAGTGAAGCACATTTTGATCGAGTGCAAGTATCTTGGAAATATTAGATCTAAATTTTACCGTTGCCAGACATTACATCATTTATTTGCTCAACCGGAGCTATATTGTGAGATACTAAACTTTTTAAAAGAGACAAAATTTTATTATAAGTTTTAACTGTATATATATATATGTATCCTATCTTCTTTCATTTTAATTGTTTATATTCATAAAGTATTTGATATTTATTTTTAACTTTATATATTATCTGTGATATTTGTTTTTATTTATGGATATAAATATATTTCTGTGATTTCCTTTATTTTGTCTTGAATTTTTCACCATATGTTTGGCGCAATATAGCCCGGTTGGAGCTGACGTGCCATAAAACCACATTTCATTCATTCATTTCTCCGGGTCCTCCGGTTTCCTCCCACTGCTAAAGACCCCTATGCGCAAGCGAATTATTGAAATAAAGTTAAACCATATGTTAGTCCCGAAATGACCTAGTTTGTGTCGAGTGGACGTTAAACCCCATTTCTCTCTCTCTCTCTGATACATATAGTAGAATGACATACAACATCAAATTATAATGTACAAGCAATATTTGTTTCAATGATTAATCCGTTTAATCGTGTATTTATGCACACAATCTGTGACATGCAAATATAGTATCTTAGGTTGAAACAATTATACCATAATACATGCCGTATAACCAACCCTGCGGGACGCCATGGTGGGTCAGTGGGTGTGACGCTGGCTCGCTAGCCTGTAGATCGCATGTTCGATCCCTGCATTGGTCGAGAAAGTTCATCAGCATTTTCCAGCGTCGTTTCCCATTGTCAGTGGTGCAGGACGGAGGGCCGTGGCAAGAACAGCTGTCTAGTCGTTCGGATGGGCCGATCAACTGAGGACCCGTCTATAAATTGGTCCACGTAAAAGATCCCTTGGCAGTTGGAATTCGATATAAGAGTAGGCCATAGTGCCGCTGCCCGGGCAAAATTTACCTCATAGCATTCTGTATAGCGTATGCCTGTCTTAATTAGGCCAGTAGAAGCAGAACATTAAGTTAAAGCCCATTTCATTTCAGATTAATAACCGTGCAATTTAGGGTTGTATAATTTTCAAAATGATCATCGCACGACATACATTATTTGTTTGACATTTTCCTGTCATTTTTTAGTTATTTCCCGCCATTTTTATTTCATTTTCTCATCTGTCCCGTTTTTCAACACCTAGATCCGTATTTTAAACTTCTGGAACAGGCCGTCAATTTGATTACAGCAATACAAGTCTCACTTATTTCCCAGATTTCTTTTGTCCGGGTGCAATGTTACTCTCTCGATATATATGCATATAAATTCGAGTTTTAATCGATTTTAATAATTCTTTTTCATGTTGAGATTCTTTATATGACATGTGACAGAAACTGTCTGTGAATAAGAAAGCTTTCATATCTGCCTAGCAGATCTAGTTGCTATTATAATCATATTAAGGCTTGTAATTTAAAACCTCTGGTTTCAGATTTAACTTAAGATTACCTTATAAACCTATAAGACAACTGTGAAGCTAATACCTTTAATGAAGAATCCATTTTGGCTTCAATGACTTTAATAGTTAGGGTAATTCTTTTGTCATAGCAACGGCAACACTA
Organism: Patella vulgata; assembly: GCF_932274485.2. Lineage (NCBI taxonomy): Eukaryota > Metazoa > Mollusca > Gastropoda > Patellidae > Patella > Patella vulgata. The sequence goes on from NC_065879.2 coordinate 95,077,068, forward strand.
ACCTGCGAAATATATCATTATTATTTTTTTAACTCTCATTTTTATTTCAGATGTTCTACATTGTGATAAGATTCATTCGAACGACGCAATTTTGTTAACTTCTTTTTAAAAGTGGCAAGTTTTCCTAATAAGTAAACCGGCGCCGCATCGCAATTGTTTTGGCTAGGTACATATCAATTACCGTCATTACAGCCGAGGCGAGATGTAGAGTAACGGAATCTACCGAGGTTTACCGAGTGAGATCTATCCGACAGTTTCCGGTTTACGACAGTAAAGAAATCCACCCAACCCAGGTATCTCACAAATTTTGAAAACAGTTACAGAAATAGATATGAAATAATGTTTAACGTCTTACTGTTCTGTTTGAAGGGAAAAAAGGATAAAATGCAGTAGAATTAAAAAAAGAAAGAAGGGCATGTTGTGTGGATAGGATTTTTGTTATACGGTATTATACGGTCTGTATTCATTTATGAATTATTAGAGTTGTTCAATCCTCGTCTAAAACCAGGATACAACGCTATTCCGGAAGTAGTCTTTGTTCTCGTTATACTCTTGTTATAGTCCCGGTTCTCGTCGTCTTGGCCAACAAGAACTCGCTACAGCGTATTTTATCTAGAAGAACGGACAAGAAGAATAAATAGCCAACTAATGGTGAGATAATATTATTATTATTACAGCATATTTATAGTGCACCCTTTCATATAACATGTTCAGGAGCACTTTACAAAGTGACAATGTAAATCATACATAAACAACAAGATTATGGACATGATTACATGTCATTTCGGTCCCGCGTCATTTCGGACTTACGTCATTTCGGACTCCAAAAAATATGTCCCCGACATTTCGGACTCGGGTAGGTGACATTTCGGACTCGGGTAGGTGACGTTTCGGACTCGGGTAGGTGACGTTTCGGACTCGGGTAGGTAAGATAGAATTATACAACACACTGACGCCAATTTACTTTATAAACTATTTTATTTATCAACATAGCATAAAATGATAACATCGATTTATAACAACGGGCATATTATTTTATTTTTAAACATACCATATAGCGATAACAACGGTCATATAAAACATTCATTTATTGTATAAATACATACACATTCATACATTAACGCAACATTTATAACAACACGTGTATTTATTTGATGAAAAAATAGCTTTAGTCGGCTATTCATTTTTTTTTTTTTTTTTTTTCATTTTTTTAATTATGTAATTGTTTTTCACTGAGCGGGTGGACCATACAAATGACTTATTTTTTTTAATAGTCTACTAGTGCTCATCTGTTTTTCATTGTATGAATCCCATATATTAAAAAGTTGGCCTTCTACATGTCGATACCGACGTCTTTGGTGTCGTCTCAATGAACCTTCCGACATCATTGTGAGGTCCAGTGGTATCTTTGTAGCTTCTGAAAAAAGTGCGCAAATCAATAGATAAAATGGCACAGGACCTCTGGCGTTGACACGGGAATTTAGTCTGTTGTGCCAGCCCTCCACGTCGTTATTGGTTCTCACTGGCAACATAAACACGCACCAATCTTCTATTGGAAACAGACGAGATGAAATCCATTGATCTTCTATGTATGTACATATCGGCTCTAACTGTTCTGGGCACCTGTCTTTCAAATGGGCAAACATGCCCGCCACGTGTTCTTCGGGCAGGAAAGGGAGAGCCATCAATCGCCTCAAATAATTAAACACGTCCCCCTTTTCGTTGTACGCTGTCTGAAATAATAAAATATTAGAAATATATTAATACTGAAAATCTATTTGTGCACTTGTACTTTAAAAGAAGATATTATAATAAGAATTTTTTTATTTTACTATAAGAAGATTTATTATAAGAAGAACGCACAACATACCTGGAATCCCTTTTCTTGAATTTTCCGGAAAACGGCCTGGGTCCAATGAAACACGCATCCTTGAATTCTTATATCTACAAAACGGCGTCTAAGGGCCTGCCATAACCCCGCCTCAAAATCCACCACAAATCCCTCCAAGGCAATCTGGCTTGGTAGCATCTTGTCCACTGCCCGGAGAACCTGTAAAATAAATAAACCAAACGTTCATTTATCTGATTATATTTATTCATTTATCCGATTGTAATCATTTCTCCGATTATATTCATTTCTCCGGTTATTCATTTCTCCATTTTTTCCGATTATATTTATATCATTTTTTTATTCCGAGTTTATAGATCACATCTTACCTTGTAGTAATCGTCCTGACTCTTCCCGGACATTACACAAAAGACAAGTGGTACCTGCTTCGTGGTTTCCCCGGCTTTTACGAAAGCGTGGATAGAAAATAATTGAGAATATGGTTTGTTGATAACTCGGAAGGTGGCGTCCATGTACCACGTTTTAGCCTTTGCCAAAAGTCGCAGTTGATCTTCAGTGGCAAAGATGTGATGTCGCCTTTCCCCTACTTTACAAATACAAAAAAGGCAAGTAGCATAGGTTTTACTTCAAGTTCAAGTTCAAAGGCGTGTTGTCAAGTAATGGCCTGTATGGGATAAATAAAACAAGACTAACAATGTTTAAATCTTTATTAATGTGAATGGTCTGTCTTGAGCCTCACCTACAACGAAAGAAAAACAGCTATTACTAATATATACACACATAATTTTAAGTTTTATTTGAGTCCGAGTCCGAGTCCGAAATGTCGCCGGTCCGAGTCCTAAATGTCGTTTGACTGAGTCCGAAATGACACCGAGTAAGTCCGAAAAGTCGCCATACTGAGTCCGAAACGACGTTTGTGCTGAGTCCGAAATGACGCGGGACCGAAATGACGTGCTACCATGGACATGTTAACAATTGTATACAGAGTCAGTTAAAAGCCTGATTAAATAAATGTGTTTTAAGTTGTTTTTTAAAAGAATATAGAGATGTACAACATCTTAAACTACTGTCTGTTCCAGGCGACACTACGACTCGAAAATTGCTTGCTATTTCTTCAATTTTTAATTAAAATTGTTAAAACTTAACGACCTACCTGGAATTGTCATCCCTTTACTTTCTACCGCACGTTAACTAATTTCAGATCAAGCTATATAACATTTCTGTCTTGAAAAATCGTTGTTTATTTACTTCGCGGTATTGAAGACAGCCATGCTTGACCTAGTTATCTGGAATAAACCAAATCGAACAGGGGTGTGGATTTGACTTTGGGTCGTTTCGTCCTACTTGCATGTTTAAATAGTTGTTTCGACCCAGTAGAATATAACTTGCTTTAATGAGCTATTTACGGGAGGTAATATATGAATTTGCTATTTGGTTTCAGACCACACTTGTTTGCTCCACTGCCTTAGATATTAAATTGGCGGCCCCAGTCTGGTGGCTTTCGGAAATTGATATAAACTACATACAAAGTGTGACCTAATATTGTAGTGACACGTCATGGAAATTTAGAAGTATCTAGCTTTGGGATAATAGATATATAACTGTCGCTTTTATTTGGCTTTGTACGACTTTTAATACTATTTTCTTGTTTGTTTTTTTTTTCTTTTTTAAAAGTTTTAATCCAATTGAAAAGGGGGCGCTCCTAAGATATTTTTATAGATAGCCTACTCTATTTCTTGTTTGATTTATTTTTTTTTTATTTTGTGAAATGCCCCTAACCAATCGATAATATGATAGAAAACGCAACGGGGGTAGTAGCCACACAAGGTCAACTCCTGATAGATCAAGGGCACGTAATTCCGTTTTTGTGTTCAGACCACGGTGTTTTTTTTACATTTAATTTATTCATATTGATTCGTCGTGAACTAAATTAAATTTCTGCCAGTCTACCTGTTAAACAAGAAAACGGAAAATAAATTGTTTTATACAAAATCATTTATTTACACAAACTCACAGAAAATGCTCCAACTATATACAATATAAATTATAGAAGTTGTCTGGCCTACATTCACGCTATCTATCATACAATTTACGCAAACAATCTACACACTTCACCACACTTGCACTTACATCAATCTCTTTCCCTGTACATTTCACATGCATCCACCTTTCACACAAATCACAGCCCACCCAATCCACAATCGCATCCGACTCACTTCCCGGTGGGTTCTCACAATCACATACACTACACACATTTTTATCATCATCACTCGAATCTTCATTCGCAACACCACCGCCATCCATATTCTCAGTAACCTTTTCACTATCACTCTCTCCACTGACATTCTCAGTAACCTTTTCACTATCACTCTCTCCACTGACATTCTCGCCCAAATCTTCACTCTCACACCCGAACTCGCTGTCACTCCCGAACGAAAATACGGCTGGTGGTACTTCATCATTCAATCTTCCCGCTTCCTAAAACCGATCCTCCACCTTGTCTATGACGTGTTGATATGCCTTAGCCCAGTCTGTAGTTGTCACACTAGCCTTGGCCTCCAGGAACAAACGCTTAACGTCTTTGATTTTAAAAGTGGTATTTTTTCGGGCGACATAGGCCTTTTCTTGTGCTAAAATGAAAATATTTTTGATTTAATGTGGATAAACTTTAAAATGTTATAAGATGTAGTAAAGGCTTCCATAAATGAATGTTTTAACCCTTTTTAACATCACAGATAAGACAAGATTTATTATCTTTCAATGTCGTCAACTTGACTGCCGTCCAAATTGCAGTGTTAAGTATTACCTTGAATTATCTCTATTGGGTTTAACTCGCAGTGCCTTACTGGTAACCCCGATCAACCGAACCAGCATCTAAGATGATCAGTCTTGATCCCTTACCAGAAGGAATGAATCTATCGCATTCATTGCAGTTTGGGAGAATTATGCCCAATGACCCTATAAATATAATAACATATGATTAAAATATGTCTATCCATAAATACTACATTAAAAATATAAACTTGCATAAGTATACGTAATAAGAAAGCAATTAAAAAAGTCATTACCTTTCCTGTTTTCTGTCCATGTTCCATGGATGGCTTGGTTATCATTTACCATGTTTCATCCAGGTATATAATTTCATAGCCTTCACTCCTAAAAATATCCAACTTTTGAATACGTAATTGAGTTATACAATTCTGTTCGACAGACTAATCTAATATTTTCATAAAATAATTATTAAAAACGTGTGAACGTATGGAAAATTTGCCTATATTTGCATAGGTTTCTTAAATAGCTATTTCGGGCAGCAACAATATCAACAGTTTCTTTCGCGTATCTTTTACCGTGATTTCTGTAGTACTTGAATCCCATTTCATTGATTGCCCGATAAAGAGTTGTTTTTGATAGTTGTTCATCTTTCTCTCTCAAGTGGCGTTGTAAAATGTGTAATGAAACCTTCAATTATGTAGACAATTATTAAATCAAGGTTATGTAATGCAGAACATGGCATATGTGTAAAGGTCGAAGAGCAATGATGAAACATATTTAAATGAACTGTACTTACATACTGGCCATTGTCGTGTAGTTTATAGATGGTCTCTCTTATTGTCATCAGGTCAAAATTATCTAATTTTGTTGAACATTTGTTGACCTTGCTTTTTTTATTTTCCTGCGTTGTAGATGATTCATTTTTCAAAGCCCCGTACACGGATTTTAAGGGTATATTCAATGCGTAAGCAATCTCTTTTTTGGAACTTTTATAAAATTCATTTTAATCTGTTTCTCAAAATAAGTAAATAAACGATTGATACATTGGTTCACATCTCGCGTAATCTTCATCTTGAAATTGTAAATAACAATAATCACTTACCCAGTATCCACCTTCTTATATAAACACATCATCGTGCACTTGCAAATGCATGTGATGAAAGGATGATCCATTATTCAAGGAATTATATTTTCTGCGATTCGTTTTTTTTTTATCTAATCTACGACAATATCTGAAACAAATCTTGTGTGCCTGTGGAACGCGAATATAAATAAAAAAATAGATTCCGGTAATCAAAACTATTTAAGTTCATAAAATTATAAGATATCGTACAATATTTACACTTTATCAGAAAGGTTACCATGCCATCTAATGCTGAAAATAAGTGTTCTGTGAGGAATATTTTAGGAGACATGCAGAACTATGAATATCTCTAAGGAATATTAAATACCGATAAACCTAAACACACACACATACGCACACAATCACACGCACACACACATACACTCGCACTGCCGCAAAACAAACCTGCGAATCCTCCCGCGCTAAGCATTATTAACCGAATGCACCCGATTTGTGGAATACCTTATACCCCTAAATGATATACGAGTGACCCAACTTACGCAAGCGCAGTGATAATGTTTATGTTTTGAGAAATTGATTAGTGTCGAAAAATGTGAAATTTACAAGAGAATAAAGGATTTTATCGAACTTATAGGCATTAAGGCTCGACGAAGAAAGTAACGGGGTGACAATTCCAGGTAGGTCGTTAAGTTTGAACCATTTTAATTAAAAATTGAAGAAATAGTAAGCAATTTTCGAGTCGTAGTGTCGCCTGGAACAGACAGTAAATGGTAGATTATTCCATAAAACAGGTGCTTGATAACTAAAAGAGCGCTGACCATAGACTAGTTGAACAGTTTTGGGCTTTAAAAGTAGTTTATCTGATTTACGTAATGTTCGACCAGGTGTATAAAGTTCTAAAAGATCTGAGAGGTAAACAGGAGCTAAATTATTTAAACATTTAAAAGTAAGTAATACAATCTTAAAATCAATTCGATATTTAACAGGTAACCAGTGTAAATTATATAAAACAGGAGTTATGTGGTCACATTTCTTAGTTAAAGTAACAAGTCTAGCCGCAGTATTCTGTACTTTTTGTAATTTATCTATAAGCTTTAAAGGTAAACCAACTAAAAGTGAATTAAAGTTATCTAATCGAGAAGTGACCAGAGAATTAACAAGTGACTTAGTGGCCTCTACAGTTATATGTAACAGACTATTGTATTCTCAGCCAACTTGGCTGCCGAGTAATGTCCGTAATTAGATCTGTGATACAGCTGTGTGTCGCACTTGTAACCTGACTAAAAGAAGACCGCCTAGCAGACGGTCAATCTATTTATAGCCCAGCGTAGTAATACAGGAACTTTGTTGTGTAGTGTGGTTAGGTTTGGTCTGTTATAGTCCCGGTTACTGAGCTGGGCACCATTCAATAGATACCGTATATGTTACGGTCATCAGCAAAAATATAACAATTAAGTTTTTCAAGTGATACAGATAATGTTAAATGATTTCTTTTTTCTGAATTGATTTTAATTTAGATCTAAATTGTATGATTAATTTTGTTTGAACATAAAATTGTGAGAATTATTTTCATTGACGTCAGAAATGTGTGATGCATTGATTAGATGGTCATAGAAATATTTCTATGAGATGCGTAATCTGGCTTGAGTGAGATTTGGTAAATTGACATGCACATTGCCTGTTTTGCACAGTGTATCCGGTTCCGGTCTGAACTATTTTAATCAACAGTCATGGTTGACATTTTCAGTTACACTCCTGTCTTACCGGAAAAGAGCTTTGCTCAAACCCAGCGCATCACGCGGTGCTTTAGAGCTTTGGTCTATATTAATTAATGGTATCAGACCACTCGGTTCAAGACCACTCGGGTTGGACTTAAAAAAGACCAGTCGGATCAAGATCACTTGGACCAACCTAAAAGACTACTCGGATAAAAGACAACTCGGACCAATTAATTTATATTGGTAGACCACTTGGATCGATATTTATCTTTGCTACACGGACCATCCCTACGGACCGCTTCTTGGACAAATATTTAGCTTCACTTATTCATTTTAAAAATAAAGTACACATTTTAAATAGATATTATTTATTATTAAATCACAATACAAAGAAGTGAATAATTTAAAGGTGAATCTATACATAATTTAATACTAGACGTGATCTACAGGTGAGGTATATATTAGCAAATATTCATCTTTATTACATCAACAATTTAATAAACAATTTATCACACCAATATTTCACATCAACTTTTATATATTACAGGAAACTAATGATGTTATAACTTTTATATATTACAGGAGACTAATGACGTTATAACTTTTATATATTACAGGAAACTAATGATGTTATAACTTTTATATATTACAGGAAACTAACGATGTTGTAACTTTTATATATTACAGGAAACTAATGATGTTATAACTTTTATTTATTACAGGAGACTAATGATGTTATAACTTTTATATATTACAGGAGACTAATGATGTTATAACTTTTATATATTACAGGAAATTAATGATGTTATAACTTTTATATATTACAGGAAATTAATGATGTTATAACTTTTATACATTACAGGAAGCTAATGATGTTATAACTTTTATATATTACAGGAAACTAATGATGTTATAACTTTTATTTATTACAGGAGACAAATGATATTTTTACTTTTATATATTACAGGAGACTAATGATGTTAAAACTATTCATCAGTGTACAGTGTGTGATGAGATTTTTCCACAATATGATGATTTAGTAAAACACAATAAAATACATGTTAAAGAAGAGAAAATTGATGATGTCGATGAATATTGTCATGTTAAAGAAGAGACAACCGATGATGTAGATGAATATTGTCATGTTAAAGAAGAGAAAACTGATGATGTAGATGGATATTGCCATGTTAAAGAAGAGAAAACAGATGATATTGAAACTGTTTATCAGTGTAATTTATGTGATGAAGAATTTAAATCTGACACTGATTTAGAGAAACACTGTGAAATACATGTTGAAGTCGAGAAAATCAACGACCAAACTGAACAGATCTTCGGACTGAAGCACACCAATAAAAAACCATATAAATGTGGTGTTTGTGGCGAGGCTTTCGTTAATGGTAGCCCCCTGAAACGACACATGGCAGTTCATTCAGGAGAGAAAATATATGAATGTAATCTTTGTGGTCGAACATTAAGTTACCATAGCATGCTACAGAGACACATGAGAATTCATACTGGTGAAAAACCTTATAATTGTGATGTTTGTGGTAAATCATTTTCTACAAGTAGTAATTTACACCTGCATGAAAGAATTCATTCAGGTGAAAAACCTTATATATGTGGTGTTTGTGGTAAATCATTTACTTGGAATAGTCCGCTACAAAACCACCTCAAAATTCATACCGGTGAACGACCTTATAAATGTGATCTTTGCGGTAAATTATTCGCTCAAATTCGTTCTCTACAAGCACACACGAAACGTTCGACAGGGGAAAAACTGTATAGATGCCAATTTTGTTGTAAATCTTTTATGAATCTTATCAATCTACAAGATCACATCACAATTCATCCAGAAGCAAGAACCGGTCAATCATTCAGCCTCAAAAGTCAACTACAGAACAACATGGGAAGTGACATTGGTGATAAATCTTTCAGCCTCAAGTCATCTACAGAACAACATGAGAACTGATATTGGTGATAAATCATTCAGCCTCAAGTCCTCTACAGAACAACATGAGAACTGATATTGGTGATAACCCTATAAATGTGATGGTTGTAGTAAATCATTTACTGACACAAGTAATCTACAGAACCACATTAGAACTCACACTAGAGTTAAAACCTTATGTGTTGTTCCATTAATGGAAGGGAGCTAAAAGCACACCTGAACTCATCTGCTGTACTCTTAACGCAGCACACAGAAACTTAAACTGGAGAAAACGCTTAAAACTGTGATGTTTGTGGTGAATCATTTAGAGATTCTGATCCGGAGTTCACAAAGCATTCGCAGACTTAATTTAAGACTCATTCAGTCCTAAAACCTGTTTATGTTACAAATTTTAAGCGTACCAGGCACAGTACCAGGTACGGCACGCTTCCCTTTTTTGTTGTGCAAACGGGTCAAACGTAAGCCTGCCGCCCCTTCAGCGTGGTTCTCCCTTGTCAGTGATGCAGGACGGAGGGGCTGACAAGGAAAGCTGTCCAGTCGTTCGGATGGGATGAAAAACTGAGCTCCCGTGTACACATTGGCGTGCACGTAAAAGATCCCTTGGCAGTTGGAATTCGAAATAAGAGTAAGCCGTAGTGCCGCTGTCCGGGCAAAATTTCCCTCATAGCACACTGTATGGCACATTAGCCCAGGTTAGGAGCAGAACAGTAGGACGTTAAACTCCATTTCATTTCATTTCATTTCTGCCGCCCCTTGTTACAGTGCCAATCTGGCCCACTGAAGTGAGGTGGTCTCGGAACGGTACCAGGACCGGCTCGCTTTAAATTTTCGTAGTGTAGACGCTAACCGGTCTGAGCACGGATTACTGCGCATGCACCAAATGAACCTTGACCTTTTTTCCCTGCAAACTTTGACAGCTCTGTCATCAGTTCTGTAAAAATGGCTGCTCAAACTAAATCAACCATCATAATTGTTTTCATCTGTGTAATTTGTATAGGGACTGAAATTAACTTTTCTGTGAAGAGTTCCACATTTAGCGTGCTTATTTTAGAGTAATGTAAACGGGTCAATTTCTTGAAATTTATCGCGGCCTGGTACCGTGCCCAGAATGGCACGCTTATCGCGGCGAAGTGTAAACAGTGCTTTAGTCACACCCCCGTTGACCTAATTAACATTTGAATTTCACCAGCTTATGCCCGTATCAGTGGCCTGTATATGATGATATTCCCTGCCTCATTGATCAATAAAGTTATAAATCTGGCTTGTTCTTCTAATAATTTCTTCACTGTGGAAAGTGATCCCGATTCAGAAATTGAAGGGTTTTTATCAAAGGATCTTTTAGACGTGAATAGTAATCTTCCAAGATCCCTGTAGAGGCCTAGAAATTCATGTGAATATCCGAATCTAATATGCACAAGGATTCTCGGAGAATTGTCGAGTCCAACTATTGAATGTCAGTCAAGGTCATTGTTCTTAATCGGCTGTATTGTTTTGGCTTTAGCTGATTGATATTTAATCTATACGATTGGTAAAACAATTACAACGGGTTAATCATTACTTGTTAATAAAAATATCAATTAATGCTTGTCGGCTACAATAACAGTCATACCCTAGTGAGAATCCGTCGTATGTGGTTCATAATCCGAGTAATTAGCACATTTAACACTGATTTTGATAATCTGGTAAAAAAAACAAGCTTGCTGATAATTCATAACATGTTCAGTAAAATACGCCACGTGGCAAATGATTCATTGAAGACGATCTAGTCATGGTTTGCGAATCGCACATCTTCCGTGCTCCGTCCGTTTGAATTTAAGGTAGTCGGTAGATATTAAAATAATAACTGGATCATACATTGATGGATTCACTGACCAGTTGTTAGGTAAATTTAAATCTTCATTGAATATAATCCCCTGATAGAACACAGAATACACGGAAAGAGAAACAATAGATATTTTCCCGACAAATTCCAATGACACGTAACATATCAGTTGGAATAAGGTCAACAAACTATTTCTAAATAGCGTTTGACGTTATAATTTTTTTATTTTATACACATGCTGACAGAGACTTAATTTTAAAAATATTATAAAAATATTATTGAAGGCTATATCACAATCGTCCAGAATTTTATTTTATACCAATTTCAGTTATGGTTGTCACATGATCATTGTGCCATGTGTCTATTATCGGACTGAATAAAAACTTTAGCTAGTTACATGATGGACAAGACTACAAATTGTGCTATGAAGAAATGCCATCATGCTTATTTTGGCTACAGCTTATTTTGGCTACAGCTTATTTTGGCTACAGCATTTTCTGGATATTACTTTTGACACTATTTAAAGCGATAATTTCATATTTTCTGAGAAAGTCAAAACATAATTATTTGTGTGTCTTTTGCTCAATAGGTTGTCAACTCACTATTATACGATCATAGGTATTATTCTCCCTCTTAAAAATCCTTTGACCCCGGAAAAAATAACACAATTACCTTCCTTGTTTTTCTATTCCCCCCATGGAATAGCTATCTTCAAAGGTTTGAATTTAAAGTTGAAAATGATATTTTTGCCAATTTCTCAACTGGCAATAGTGAATTATAGGATTAATAGGATTATTCTTTAACAAGGTAGGACTCTTTATAGATACCATCTATTTTAAGGCTTTATTTTAATAAATTTTAAAAATATAACTTAAAAATATGAAATTGCAGCTTTAAAGCGGAAATTGCAAATTTTCAAGTTATATTTTTAAAATTAAAGGATTATCATTCAATCCCATGGAGAACACAGAAGTCGCATTCGTGTAAGTCGGATCTTCATTCAATCCGGTTAAAATCGTTTGGACCCGTTTGATCCTGCACGTTTTTCTTATTAAATTTCTGCGTGTAAGTCGGATTTTCGCTCAACTCTGATCAAAATGTTCGGTCCATTTGATCTAATTCCGAATCGGCAGTATGTTCAGATTTTGACTGTCTAAAACGCGGTTAGATATTCCATGCACAGAGCCCCAAAATACTTTCCTCTGTCATTTTGACTCAAATCAGCCTATTTGACGCGACGCAATAATAGAATTTTCCCGGAAAACTTCAAAATTTGCTGTCTGCTGTGAAAATTTAGGACATTTTTAAAAGATGGTGATAAAATGGAAGTTAGCTGCTCGCACCAAAACGGAAGTTATCAACTCGCACATACGAACATAAGCTTGAAATGTGCCTTTGAATCAATTATTATCTGACTCTTGCAGTTTATTTGCTTAACTCAGATAAAATTAGTCCACTTACATGTAGATCCGACTTATGCAAAGTTTACTGTAATACACATAAAAAACTTCCAAATTCTGAATCGGTATCAATCTCCATAGCCATGAAATTATTAAAAGAGTTAGAATCGCGGCCATCTTCTTCTCCATTTGAAATCTCAGAAAGGGGAAACCACGTCGGAAAATCCCAGCGAACTTTCTTGGCCAAAGCAGCAGGGCTAGAAATTCGTTTAAGAGGATTCTCATATATGGCATCTGCGCGAATCCTCTAAATCTTAAATAATAATACTGTCTAAAAAACAAGATTATGTTTATTGTGTTAATCTAAAACATCAGAATACATGAACAATGATAAAAATAAAACAATCAGATGGAATTTTTGATAATACTATAATACCATAATATAAATACATACATTACATAAACATTAATTTAATACATAAATATACATAGACATTTAACATAATACATCTAATTACATAAAGTCCCATCAATAATCCATTGCCCGAATTTAACAAGCAAAGCCAACTGTCTTGTGGTTGAAAACATCAGATGTCTTTCTCCTTTAACTTTTATATCGGCATGTAAAAAATTATCAGGTATTGCATCTTCATTTACCTGTAAAATAAATTTGTAAATATAGCTTAACCTAAAATATATTTTGTAATATTACAATATTATTTCCGGTTTACGACAATCAATAAATTCACCCAATCCAAGTAACTCACAAATTTTAATGACATTTACATAAATAGAAACGAAATGGGTTTAACGTCTGTTTGAATGGAAAAATGGATAAAGAAGGGTGTGTTGTGTGGATTAGGTTTTTGTTATACGACATAAAAAGTATTATACGGTCTGGTTTCATTTATGAATTAATAGAGTTGATCAATCCTCGTCTAAAACCAGGATACAACTCTATTCCGGAAGTAGTCTTTGTTCTCGTCACTGAAGGCGATTGATCAACAAGTCGCGACGTTTGCTCCGAGTTTCATCCGAAGAATTATTGTTTGTAAACTATTTTAATCATCAGTTGCAACGTATTTTATCTAGAACAACGGACAAGAAGAATTAGAAAGCCAACTAATGGTGAGATATTAAAGGAGCTAAATCGCTAACATTTGGGACCTAGAAATTCACAAAAGTGGGTCGCAACGCATATAATACTGTAGGTATGTGGCAAAAAAAATGAAAGTCACTGGATTTTAATGAGACTGGTATCAGTAGATAGGTCTCTCCAAGACCTTTCCAATGACACCAAGATCACATTTCTGTGACAAATAGTAAAGGAGGTACACCATTTTTTGTGTCACCAATTAGCGCTAATTGGCGGCTTTGTCTTTAATAGGAAAATGGTAAGATTAACGACTTGGCGCCGTGACCGAAAAGTGGAATCCAGGAGAATGCACATAACTTTCTTATTTTTAACTCAAATTCAAAGTTAAAGGTATCAATGGAAAGCTTATTCACAGACGGAGGAGTATGTAATACTTTAAAACAAGAATAGTAATGTGTTCATGTTAAATTTTAATTAAAATGACAAGTCAAAAATCATACAATAATTGGTGAAAGGCATCGGCGTCGCACAACTTTTCTTGGTCAATGTCCTACTAGGATTTCATAAAACAACAGTTTCATTATCCGATCAAGTTATTTAAGTGCACCAATTTTAACACACACTAACTAATAATCCATATATAGTATTATTCAAACTCAGCGTCTATTCTACCTAACAAAAAATCAAGTCTTCACAAATGAGATCGGCAGCAAGTTCCAACTTGGGGATTTCAAAGTCCTCTGCATCCTCATAACTTCCTTCTGCTGACCAATAAGCTATTTTGTAACAATGAATGTTTTGTTTATTTCCATCTTTCTTTCTTTTTTTCATTTTTTCTACTCTACCACACCACTCAGTCTTTTGATCGGTGTCTTCGTCATACCAAGTGTGGCAGATGCTGCGGCCAACTATACTTCCTTCAAAAAGACCAACTAAGTCAACATGGGTCTCATCTGACACTTCAGGGAATACTGTTTTAAGAGCACTAACATCTAGATTTTTAAGTTTTTTTTCAATGTCTTTCCTCTTTTTAATATTCTTTTTCTGTCTATTGTGTGCCGCTCTCCTTGACAATTCCTTGTTAACATCACAAATTTTTTTCCTGTTCATTGATCTTTTCTTCCGCGCCTTGCCAATTGCCCATGTCACAATGCGCGACCTTTTCCCCTCATACACACTATCTAACCACCCCACAACATTGTTTTTCTTTGCACGCATCCTTGCCACCAAAAAGTCTACATTTGCATTTTTTGCCCTTTCTTTTCCCGCACTAAACATACCCATAATTTCTTCAGAGTCAATGTTGTGCAATCGTGCGGACTCAGTTTCTCTTCTCAACTGCTCAGTGATATCCATCCCAAAATAACGTTTGTATTGTCGTTCTAATACTTCTATGATGGCTTTCAAGCAGGCTGTTGCCATGATTCTGAACATGTCCTTGTTTACTGGTTCCCTCAATAAACTATGAAGTGTTTTGTCGTCTGGTTTGAATGCACCACCGAAAAAATCTACATTTCTTGTAATAATACTAACTGGGTCATCCAGCATTTGCCGAAGGGTACAAAGCACATCTTTTACTATGTTGATACCTTCCATATGTGAAACTTCTGACTCAGCTGAAGCATAGAACTTGGTCATCCATGGCCCTGTCAGAAGCTTTCCAAGGATACCAACAATCTGCATTTCTGTGATGGCAGTTTCTAAACCAAAATCTTTTAGTAAACTGGGTACTAAACCACCACAAGAAACCGAACCACTTCCTAGGAAATTGAGTAGTAAATCATAATGTTCAAAGAATTTCCCACTGATATGGAAGAGGATATGAAGTCTGTTTCCTCTGTACCTAGGCAGAAGAGCCCTTGGTAAGTTGTTGTCGTCTAGGAATGTCTTGAACCCCTTAGGATCTCCTTTTGAATCTTTATATCTCAGTTTGTTCATTTGTACAACTAAGTTTCCAATTACACAGTCATTCCCAAATAACTCTCCTTTCTCACTCTCAACGGATTTTAAGGCAGACCTACATTTAGTTGCTATTGTATCTAGCGGATGTAAATGGCAATTGAGTTCATTGAGAGTTTTTCCCCATGAGGCATTAACCTGTCGAATGGTTGCCTGATTCACAGCAGCCCTGTCATTCATGGTATTGGCTATATTACTTATTATCGTTTCTCTACAATACTGGTACTCTTCCTCATGAAAGTCAGAATAAACGTCTGCAAGATAATCAATCGTGTTGGTGATGTGACCATGGTAATCATTAGCTGTCCCTCCAGGAAGCTCATCTACGGCAACAAGGTCACAGTCACTTTTTGTAGTCAGGTGAATGCTGTTCACGTGAACTCCTTCTTGGGTGGTAGCATCAAAGCCCAAAGTAAGGTTTTTTGATTTCATGGCTAATTCTGCACTTTTCAAATCTGCAATAGTGTCAAGTTCCCTGGCCATCTGCTCCACTGTGGTCCTATGAGGCACAGATGTGAGGACGTCTCCATTTCGTTTCGCCTGCCCTGCTATGATGCCTGGAACATTATTTGTTGGCACTTGACCCACAATTGTATTATAGACCATCATGCGTGTCTTGACACTGTATGTTTTTCCATCCTTTTTAGTTTCTTTCTCCTGGCTTTTTTCATTCTTTAATTCCTCAACCCTTTCTTGCCATTGAATAACTTCATTTTCATATCCCCTTGTCAACTCCTTTTGTTCAGATAGTTCCTTCTTTACCCTCATGAACTCCTCTTTTGAAACTGTTTCAGATTTTTTTTCCTTCAGCTTTTCCTTATTCGAATTCAACAAACGTTTATGAGTCCTTTGAAGATGTCTAAGCTCTGCCTCCACACTCATATCGGGCCTTTTTTTCAATCTCAGGAGTTCTTCCTTGAGCTGAGCAATCGTTTTATCTTTTTCCAGCATAGAGTTCTTTCTCCGTTGTTTACACTGATTTATCTTTTTCTTGTCATGATAGTCACTATATTTCAGCTTCTCTTTCAAGCTCCTCAAACAAGTCAAGTATTTCTTTTTTTCAGTATTTCTCATATTGGACAAACACGTAAGCCGCTTCCTCATCTCAAGTTTTCTTGGGGTGAGCATGTGCCTTGGGGTCCGGGGTGAATCTGTGTTCTTCACTGGTGTGTGGGGCGGCTGCTGCTGCGAGGGGCCTGGAACAGGTGACGTACATGTATCCATGGCTTCATGTGATTGAACTGGAGGTGGTGATGAATCTAACGTAAAAGGCTCAGCACAAAATAGCGCAAACGATTCAAACTCAGACTCCCGACTTAAATGTTTGTACCTGCCATAACGATTGACAACAGTTTTTACAGCACTAATGTTCAGTGAGATATGATCAGGTGCAAAGCGTTTAATGGCTGTGACAGTCTTTGTCTCAGATTTCCCATGTTGGAAGTACAGTGTCAAAATATGCCCAACTTTGAAATTGTTCTCTGGCATCTTTCCGTAGAGATTCATCAGATGTTGACGGCCTGGACCCGGCTTTGCTGGAGGCAGTGCAGTCCTAGTCTTTTTCTTCATTGTGGAATGTAAACTGAAAAATAAGAATAAAAGTCTGTAAGTTATAAGCGAAATAAGTCATACTATAAGAGTATAAGTAAGAATTTGCAGAGGAATTTAAAACAAAATTGAACATATCCCTGTCCAAACAACAATCTAAGTAATGCCTCTATGACTTTTTCAAATAAATCATCAAAAACATATCAAAATTAAGTCATGAAATGCAAAAAAAAACAAACTCAGCACATTATTTTGTTTATCAACACAACGGATCAGCCAATCCAAAGCAAGAATGGAGGTCACGTGACCCAAACGGCCCTAGTTTTACACAAATTGCTGGATTTTATACCATTCTAAATCATCAATCATCGGCGTTATTAAGGCATAAAAATACCAGACACTGTATTTAATTATATCTTTACATACAAATGATTATATAAAAAACACAATTGATGTTGTTTATGGCCGTTTTAGTGATTTATTTTTGATCAAAAAAGATGGAAAACACATTCAAATTTGGTCCCGATTTCTAACCCCGACCTTGACACCTTTCGCGGCGGATTCAAAAAAGTGGGTTGGTAATCCATGAATTTCGCTCAAAATCAACACAGATGTTGTCAATATAATAAAGAATAATACATCAGAAGATCAAGTCAAACATTACTCACCTTTAGACGTTAAATAGGCTGTTTTGTGAAGTAAACGGAACTCGAAAACTGCAAGTTGAAATGTAAAAATATTCGATGCGGACAATGGAAAAATTTTGGCAACATGGCGGTAAATAAACATGTGTACTACGTAATTAGTCTCTGAGCTCGACTTAAGTTATTGTGTAACACGTAGAAAAAAGAGAATTAGTACGGGGGAGGTATCGAGGGAATTCCCTAAAGCAGAAAAACGAAAACGAGGCTCGAGCCGAAGCGGCTCTGGAGATTATCTGGTGTTTGCCACATACCTAAATACTGTAATATGAATGTATATAAACTGATTTACATTTAATGGTTTCCGTTTTTACTCCAATTTCAAATCAGTTATGTTCGGCGAAATAAGTCAGCAATCTCAATCGAGTTCAAATTTCTAGCGTCTAGTTATTCTAGTCTACATAACTCCATTTGATTTGGTGCAATGTGTCTAGCCTCGTCTCTCGAGTCTCTCAATACAACTGGGGCTGAAGCGCATAATAATAATTAAATAGCAATACGATAACTAATAGTAATATAAAAACATGTTAAATAGCAATATTACAACAGACATACTTTCGTGTATGTACTTTTATTTTCGTTGTTCAAATATATGTACTTTTATTTTCGTTGTTCAAATATATGTACTTTTATTGTCGGTGTTCAAATATATTCTCTTATTGTCGGTGTTCAAATATATGCGCTTATTTTCGTTGTTCAAATATATGGACTCTCATTTTCGTTGTTATAAATCATGATCAAATACTACGGGTAAGTAAATAACAATTAAATTTTTCATAGTAAAACAAACACAATTATCATTTTATTAAAACAACACTTTATTATTGGTCCGAGTAGTCATATTAAAACAAACACAATTATTAATTTATTAAACAACGCTTTATTATTGGTCCGAGTGGTCTTTTTGTTTGGTCCGAGTGGTCTATCAATTGATCCGAGTGGTCTTTGGTCCGAGTCCGAGTGGTCTATCAATTGGTCCAAGTGGTCTATCAGTTGGTCCGAGTGGTCTATCAATTGGTCCGAGTGATCTATCAGTTGGTCCGAGTGGTCTTGGTCCAAGTGGTCTATCGATTGGTCCGAGTGGAGATGGATTCATATCAATATGAACAGTCATTGTCTCGAGTAGGGCCAAGTTTATTGTTGTCAATGATTTCGTTTTTATACGCCTACATTGAAATGTGGTTGTATATTGTCGTCCCTGTCTGTCGGTCCAGCGTCCAGAATTTCTTGTTGATGCTCTAGAGCCTAAAGTTAATATCCGATTGATTTTGAATTTATACACAGTGTTTGAGGTCATGAAACGAAGAAGCCTATTGATTTTCAGCTATTTTCGATAATAATTGCTAATTTTGGACCTTGATCACTTTGAAAAATCTTGTGCTTGCTCTAAAGACGAAAGGTCCTATTGATTTTCAGTGATTTCTGATAATTACTGCTAGAGTTATAGCCCTTGATATGAAATGTTTTGTATACTAAACATTAGCATAGGGCCGAAATAGAAGCCAAATGGGTTATTACTCGTAATCAGATTTCAGTGAATTGTAAATGTTTTGTATTACTGACAAAAGAAAAAATATGTAACAACCCTTGTTGACTGCTCGAACGACATAGTTGCCTTGGGCATATATTTTCGTTGCCTGGCAACCTGTCTTTCCAAATTGACTTTAGGCATACATTGTATGAGTATTGGATGAATTACCGATTAATTTTGTTTTAAAAAAGGACAAAAAACTGTGAGAAATTTTGAAAGAGTGAGTGGGGTGTCCTCAAAAAGACATTCACAACAGCTTTAGTGCATGTATTATGGTATCTAAATGTGCTTGACAAAAAATGGATGAAACCCAAAAATAATGACTTTGGAATTTGTAACTTTGGAAAATATGAAGCGATTATACCATTGAGCACTACACAGCTACAGGGTAAACAACTCAAGGTGGGAAATCACAGATGCAGGGTAAACAACACAGCATGGGAATTCTCAAACTCATACAGATCACACATGCAGGACTTTTCATCCCAAAAACGTATCATCCAGGGGGCTGCACTGTAACCCAGGTATCATTTAATCTTGTGTATCTAGCACAAATTTCTTTCACATTCGTTTAATATCAAATCTTTGTTTAAAAATTCGTAAAAACTGTTTAAAATCAACATAAATCATTTAATTTGTAATTCTGTCCAGTTTAAAGCTGACCATTCAATTTTGATAATGAGTGTCCAATTTACAAGTGTTTAATTTCTCAATCACTGTTAAAAAATAAACAACCCAATTGATTGATGATGTGTAATTATTAATTTTTGAACAGTGGTCAGGAAATTAAATACTTGTAAATTGGACACTCATTATCAAAATTAATCAGTCAGCTTTAAACTGGACACATGTAGAAATTAGCTGATTTTTGGTGATTCTAAACGATTGTTACAAATTTTTAAACAAAGATTTGATATTAAACGAATGTGAAAGAAATTAGTGCTAGATACACAAGATTAAATGATACCTGGGTAACAGTGCTGTTTCATCCCAAATTTCAGGGATGGATCCAGAGTTGGGGGGATCAGCTAGATGTACATAAAATAATTTATAAAACAACGAGAAACGGGTCATGTCATGTCAATATTATTCACCATATCTTGATGTCCGATTGAGCATATTCCTGGTCAGACAATTGGAAAATAGTGCAGGACATGTCTGGAATATACAGGCGAAATCCCAACACTGGACGATAGAGACCATGTATGTCACAAAACATTTCAAGGCCAGGGGATGGAGAGAAGAGAAACAGATAACTTTTATTCTAATTGAATAACAGTGGTGAAACTTTGTGTATAGTTTCATTACATCAATACCGTAACAAGGTTCGATGCTGAGCATTTTCTGCTTAGGCAAAGTAAAGACTTCAATCTGATTGATCAATAACTCTTCTTCTAATTTGGGTAGAATGTTCAAAATTAGTATTGGTGTCTATTAGGCGAATGCCTTGACAGAGTTCAATCATACGCATTTTCCACTTAGTCTAAGCAGAGATAAGCAGTTTGAACATGATAACTTTGGCTCTTAATTTGCTAAATAGTTGTATCATGTCTGGACTCCTAGCTGTGACTCAAAATAAAATTTTAAGGCAGGCCATTATTCTAGTGTTCTCTTGAGATATCTTTGAAGAGTCGGCCATCTGGTTTGAACATGTTCAATCTGATTAGAATATAGATCTATATTTCATTTCATTTTTTTATACTTTCGATGGCCTACACTACTTGCAGATCTGGCTGGTTGTAGCGATAAGTCGTGTCAGAGGTCATACGAGCGGCTTTTGACCCTATGATGTCGGGCATTTGATTAACCAATCAGCATTGATGTTACTAGTGGATTACCCACTGTTCCGTGCAAAACATGCCTAAAGCTTGCCGTAACAGATCGTTTCATTGACTAATCCCTCAAACCATCCAGAACACGTCAATGATAACAACTCTTCCAGATCCTAGTCTAGTAAAGACGAGTAAAAACAAAGTGAAATAGGATCTGTGTTTGAATCAGATTGGAACATGTTGTATGAGCTGGTTCAGCTCAACCTCTCAACTCTCTTGAAATGACTTGTATATCTCAGTTCTTTTGGAGCTAGAATAAAAATAAAATGACTGTCAGTTATCTGTTCAAAAGGAGAAATATACAATTTTAAATATCTTCTTTATAAAGCTTAAAATAGATGTGAACATCTCAGTTCTTTCGAATATAAATAAAATGGCTGTCAATATAAACTCTTAAATATCTTGGTTACCTTAAATGGAAATGATCATGGTCAACTGACAGAGACAACCTATTTACAGCAAGATTCTCCAAGTGACAAATTCATCCAAGATCAAGCATAACAGAATTATTTTTCCCAATCATCCCACTGGCATTGTCCCATTTAAAGGTCCAGCCTCATGGGTTTTCTCTGGGTCCTCTGGTTTTCTCCCGTTGCATGTTAATAAACCAGTAATTGTTATTCTATAAATAGAGTTAGTGTTTTATAACTTTTATATTACAGGAAACTAATGATGTTATAACTTTTATATCTGACAGGAAACTATTGATGATATAACTTTTATATATTACAGGAAACTAATGATGTTGTAACTTTCCATCAATGTGTTGTATGTGATGAGATTTTTCCACAATATGATGATTTAGTAAAACACAATAAAATACATGTTAAAGAAGAGAAAACTGATGATGTAAATGAATATTGTCATGTTAAAGAAGAGAAAACTGATGATGTAGATGAATATTGTCATGTTAAAGAAGAGAAAACTGATGATATAGATGAATATTGTCATGTTAAAGAAGAGAAAACTGATGATATAGTTGGATATTGTCATGATAAAGAAGAGAAAACTGATGATGTAGATGAATATTATCATGTTAAAGAAGAGGAAACTAATGATGTAGATGAATATTGCCATTTTAAAGAAGAGAAAACTGAAGACATTGAAACATGCTATCAGTGTAATTTGTGTGATGAAGAATTTAAATCTGACACTGATTTAGAGAAACACTGTGAAATACATGTTGAAGTCGAGAAAATCAACGACCAAACTGAACAGATCTTCGGACTGAAGCACACCAATAAAAACCCATATAAATGTGGTGTTTGTGGTGAGGCTTTCGTTAATGGTAGCCCCCTGAAACGACACATGGCAGTTCATACAGGAGAGAAGAAAATATATGAATGTAATCTTTGTGGTCGAACATTTAGTTACCATAGCATGCTACAGAGACACATGAGATATCATATAGGGGAAAAACCTTATAAATGTGATGTTTGTAGTAAATCATTTACTGAGAGTAGTACTCTACAGAGACATATCAGAGTTCATACTGGTGTAAAACCTTATATATGTGATGTTTGTGGTAAATCATTTTCTACAAGTAGTAATTTACATCTGCATGAAAGAATTCATACTGGTGAAAAACCTTATATATGTAATGTTTGTAGTAAATCATTCACCAACACAAGTAATCTACAGAACCACATCAGAACTCACACTAGAGTTAAAACCTTATAAATGTGATGTTTGTAGTAAATCATTCACCAACACAAGTAATCTACAGAACCACATCAGAATTCACACTAGAGTTAAAACCTTATGTGTTGTTTCATTAAAGAAATGAAATGGGGTTTAACGTCCTACTGTTCTGCTCCTATGCTGGGCTAATGAAGACGGACATACGCCATACAGTGTGCTATGAGGGAAATTTTGCCCGGGCAGCGGCACTATCGCCTACTCTTATATCGAATTCCAACTGCCAAGGGATCTTTTACGTGCATTCCAATGTATACACAGGACATCATTTTTTTGTCTCATCCGAAGGACTAGGCAGCTGTCCTTGTCAGGCCCTCTGTCCTGCATCACTGACAAGGGGGAACCACGCCGGAAAATCTGGATGAACTTTCTCGGCCAATGCAGGGATCAAACACACGACCTCCAGGCTAGCGAGCCAGCGTCTTACCCACTTAGCCACGTGATCCCCCTTTTTGAGGGAGCTAAAAGCACACCTGAACTCATCTGCTGTACTCTTAACGCAGCACACAGGAACTTAAACTGGAGAAAACGCTTAAAAATGTGATGTTTGTGGTGAATCATTTAGAGACTCTGATCCGGAGTTCACAAAGCATTCGCAGACTTAATTTAAAGGAGCTAAGTCGCTAATATTTGGGACTTAGAAATTGACACAAATGGGTCGCAATACATAGAATAATGTAATATGAATGTATATAAAATGATTTACATTCAATTGTTTCTGTTTTTACTGTCATTTCTAATCAGTTAGGTTCGGCGACATACGCCAGTATTCTCAATCAAATTTCAATCTCTAGCTTCTGGTTATTCCAGTCTATGCCAATAGTATTTATTGGGCATGCTCTCCAGATAAGAATATAGGGTCACCATTTGACATGACTTGTGGAATATGCCTATTTCGTTTTTTGTGTCCCTTATTACACATAGCGCTGAAACGCATTATGGTACACGATTCGTGTACCAATTGTAAAATGTTTATTTTGTCAGATGGCCATCTTTTCCCGGTAAGATCACAACATCAATGTTGATTTAAACCGACAAATAAATCGTGTTTTCAATGTCGAAGATTTTGGATGATATTGAGTTAGAGACTTGGCTACTTTAAGACTCATTCAGTCCTAAAACCTGTTTACGTTACAAATTTTAAACGTACCAGGCACGGCACGCTTCCCTTTTTTGTAGTGTAAACAGGTCAAACGTAAGCATGCCGTGCCTATTACGGTGCCAATCTGGCCCACTGAAGTGAGGTGGTCATGGAACGGTACCAGGACCGGCTCGCTTTAAATTTTCGTAGGTATACAAACGTTAACCGGTCTGAGCACTGATTACTGCGCATGCGCCAAATGAACCTTGACCTGTTTTCCCCACAAACTTTGAATCCTCTGTCATCAGTTCTATAAAAATGGCTGCTCAAACTAAATCAACCATCATAATTGTTTTCATCTGGGTAATTTGCATAGGGTCTGAAATTAACTTTTCTGTGAAGAGTTCCACATTTAGCGTGCCTGGCATGGTTCTGAGACCAGTTTTTTTAGAGTAATGTAAACGGGTCAATTTCTTGAAATTTATCGCGGCCTGGTACCATGCCCAGAATGGCACGCATATCGCAGCGAAGTATAAATGGTGCTCCAGTCACACCCACCGTTGACCTAATTAACATTTGAATTTCACCAGCTTTTGCCGCGTATCAATGGCCTGTATATGATGATATTCCCTGCCTCATTGATCAATAAAGTTATAAATCTGGTTTGTTCTTCTAATAATTTCTTCACTGTAGAAAGTGATCCCGATTCAGAAATTAAAGGGTTTTTATCAAAGGATCTTTTAGAGATGAATAGTAATCGTCCAAGATCCCTGTACAGGCCTAGAAATTCATGTGAATCTCTGAATCTAATTCGCGCAAGGATTCTCGGAGAATTGTCGAGTCCAACTATTGAATGTCAGTCAGGGTCATTGTTCTTAACTGGCTGTATTGTGTCGGCTTTGGGGATCACGTGGCTAAGTGGGTAAGACGCTGGTTCGCTAGCCTGGAGGTCGGGTGTTCGATCCCTGTATTGGCCGAGAAAGTTCATTCAGATTTCCCGGCGTAGTTCTACCTTGTCATTGATACAGGACAGTGATACAGCTGTCTAGTACCGAGGCCCTGTGTACACATTGGCGTGCACGTAAAAGATCCCTTGGCAGTTGGAATTCGATATAAGAGTAGGCCGTAGCACCGCTGCCCGGGCAAAATTTCCCTCATAGCACACTGTATGGCGTATGCCCGTCTTCATTAGCCCAGTTTAGGAGCAGAACAGTAGGACGTTAAACCCCATTTCATTTCATTTTGTGTCGGCTTTAGCTGATTGATGTTTAATCTAGACGATTGGTAAAACAATGAACCGGCCACTATGGTATCATAAATCAGTCTACTTTGGGCTAAATTACAACGGGTTAATCATTACTTGTTAATAAAAAAATCAATCGATGCTTGTCGGCTACAATAACAGTCATACCCTAGTGAGAATCCGTCGTATGTGGTTCATAATCCGAGTAATTACAACATTTAATGGTGATTTTGATAATCCGGTAAAAAAAAAAAAAAAAAAAACTTGCTGATAATTCATAACATGTTCAGTAAAATACGCCACGTGGCGAATGATTCATTGAAGACGATCTAGGCATGATCTTCCGCTCTCCGTCCGTGTGAATTTAAGGTACCGGTAGATATTAAAATAATAACTGGATCATACATTGATGGATTCACTGACCAGTTGTTAGGTAAATTTAAATCTGCATTGAATATAATCCCTGATAGAACACCGAATACACGGAGAGAGATATAGTGGATATTTTCCCGACAAATTCCAATGACACGTGACATATCAGTTGGAATAAGGTCAACAAACTATTTCTAAATAGTGTTTACCGTTATAATTTTTTTATTTTATACACATGCTGACAGAGGCTTAATTTTAAAAATATCACAGTTGTACAGAATTTTATTTTATACCAATTTCAGTTACGTGATCATTAGACCATGTGTCTATCACCGGACTGAATAACGTGATGGACAAGAGTATTAATTGTGCTATGAAGAAATGCCATCATGCTTATTTTTGCTACAGCTTATTTTGGCTACAGCATTTTCTGGATATTACTTTTGACACAATTTAAGTGTTTACCAAAAATTCCATCTGATTGTTTTATTTTTATCATTGTTGTTGTATTTTGGTGTTTTAAATTAACACAATAAACACAATCTTGTTATTTTAGACAGTATTATTATTTAAGATTCGGAGGATTCGCGCAGATACCATATATGAGAATCCTCTTAGATTCTCGCAAAAAATGACGAATTTCTAGCCCTGCTGCTTTGGCCAAGAAAGTTCGCCGGGATTTTCCAACGTGGTTTCCCCTTTCTGAGATTTCAAATGGAGAAGAAGATGGCCTTGATTCTCACTCTTTTAATAATTATGTTGCTATGGAGATTGATACCGATTCAGAATTTGGAGGTTTTTTTATGTGTATTACAGTAAACTTCGCATAAGTCGGAACTAAGTGGACAAATTTTATCCATGTTAAAGGCTCAATACCACTCTTGTTGTAACTGAATAATATGTCCCAATCTTTATTCTGGTCAACAAATTGTACTATTTTAGAATATTTCAATTAATTGGTGATACAAATTTCATCTTAACACACCTTATTTAAATTTTTTGAAAAATTCAACATAATGGTTTGAAACGTCTAAGGTAAACCTTTTCAAATGAAACTTCGATTTAAAAATATTTTCGAACCCTCTGGACAAGTAAAATAGGATGTAATGGATAATTTACACAACAGGTAGGACATTTCAACATCTAGTACTTAGATAGAGATATTATTTATTTTCTGGAGCTTTCAAGCCAGCAAGAGTGTTATTGTCCCTTTAAGCAAAGATCTGAGTTAGGCGAAGACCGAAATTCAATCTTAGCTCGATTAGCAATAAACTGCAAGAATCAGATAATAATTGATTCAAAAGAACATTTCAAGCTTTCGTTTGTATGTGTGAGTATATAAATTCCGTATTGGTGTGAGTAGCTAACTTCCATTTTGTCGCCATTTTTTAAAAATGTCCTAAATTTTCACAGCAGAAAGCGAGTTTCGAAGTTTTCCGGGAAAATTCTATTATTGCGTCGCGTCAAGTAGTCTGATTTGAGTCAAAATGATAAAGGAAAGTATTTTGGGGCTCTGTGCATGGAATATCTAACCGCGTTTTAGACAGTCAAAATCTGAACATACTGCCGATTCGGAATTAGATCAAATGGACTGAACATTTTGATCAGAGTTGAGCGAAAATCCGACTTACACGCAGAAATTTAATAAGAAAAACGTGCAGGATCAAACGGGTCCAAACGATTTTAACCGGATTGAATGAAGATCCGACTTACACGAATGCGACTTCTGTGTTCTCCATGGGATTGAATGATAATCCTTTAATTAGGGCCTGGGAGACTCTTGGATTTCCTCCGGGTCACCAGGTTTCCTCCCACTGCTAAAGACCCCTGTGTGCAAGTGAAGTATGGAAATAAAATTGAACCATATGTTAGTCTGGAAATGACCTAATTTGTGTCGAGTGGGTGTTAAACCCCATCTCTCTCTCTCTCTCTCTCTCAGGAGATTATGAATTGATAAAATGGTTGGTCCACATAAATTTAACATAAATATTACATAATACTATCATACCATAATATAAATACATACATTACATAAACATTAATTTAATACATAAATATACATAGACATTTAACATAATACATCTAATTACATAAAGTCCCATCAATAAACCATTGCCTGAATTTAACAAGCAAAGCCAATAGGCCGGAGGCTCAGCACAGGGGGGGGGGGGGGGGGGTGTCCATCAAATGGGCACAAAACCAGACCAAACTTTTCTAGAGTGAAATTTTGCGTAGAATACGATGCCGAGTGGTAATCAGTCCGCTGTTGGGGTGTTTTCGAGATATTCGGGGTCAAAGGTCAAATGAGTTCATTTGCACTGAAAGTGAATACGCAGTCATTCTTGTATTATGAAAAGAAGCTGAAAATGATCGAAAGTAATCACACTTTCAATAAAAATGTAAACTTGCTAAATTCACCTTTGGTCTTAGTGACCCTGGAGGTCAAAAGGTGAAATTTACCGTTTTTGCACTAGGAAGATTTAAAGCAATAAAATGTCAACGTAAAATATAAAAACTAAAGCGAAACATGTTCTAATTAATAATAGGAACATTTAAAAATGATCTTTAGGTGGTCTTAGCACCGAACGTCGAAAATGATCTTGCATAACAGAACCAACACACTTGAAACCTGTTTCAAAAATACGTAAAAACTGTCAAATAGAAATCTCTCCTATTTATTTTCACAACGTTTGTTATACATAATGATACTAGTTGTCTGAAAAAAAAACAATTGAACAGTTCCATGGCTGGACTCCATGGATAAAGAAGGGTGTGTTGTGTCGATTGGGTTTTTGTTATACGACATAAAAAGTATACGGTCTGGTTTTATTTATGAATTAATAGAGTTGATCAATCCTCGTCTAAAACCAGGATACAACTCTACTCCGGAAGTAGTCTTTGTTCTCGTCACTGCAGGCGATTGATCAACAAGTCGCGACGTTTGCTCCGAGTTTCATCCGAAGAATTATTGTTTGTAAAGTATTTTAATCATCTATTGCAACGTATTTTATCTAGAACAACGGACAAGAAGAATTAGAAAGCCAACTAATGGTGAGATATTAATGGTATCCAGGCCAATAACATATTTAATACTCATTATCATATTTATTAATAATTAAATAGCAATACGATAACTACTCTACTGTGTGAACCGTGGTAAATAATAAACGGATTTCTTCGATTATGAACAAACTACTATACTTTGGTTATTATAAACTTACCTGTGTGTTTGAAATTACCTCCGGTTATATAAAATCCATTGTACAACTATATGTCCTAGCGAATAAAAAAGTTCT
Source organism: Patella vulgata (assembly GCF_932274485.2). NCBI lineage: Eukaryota > Metazoa > Mollusca > Gastropoda > Patellidae > Patella > Patella vulgata. Next base: position 95,106,018 of record NC_065879.2, read on the forward strand.
CTCTTGTAAAATTGAACTCATCACAAACTTTGACACCGAGAAATAACAAAAATGGAAGCTAATTACGTCACTTATCGGGATATATCATTTCGTATAGGGGGGGGTTGTGTATGAATAAGCTATTCCTCTCGGAACCCAGTAATGAGTTTGGGCGTTTAAAAACATAAATACGCCCGTAGTCCGGTATTTTGTTTCCCTCTTGTATTATAATTATTTGGTTAGAGAGTTTGGTGGGATTATTTCTTTTGAACTATATTTGTTTTACTGACCTTGAATTAATTTCACCCTTGAATATTTTTATACGCCCACATTTTCATGTGGACGTATTATGCCGTCGCCCCTGTCCGTCCGTCCGTCCACAATTGTTTGTGAACTCTTTACAGGTCACAATTCTTATCCGATTTTGACGAAACTTGAAATATAGGTTTATCCCCAAAAGATCTCTATTGCTTTCGATATTGGCATGTATCGGATCGAAACTTCATGGATTATGGCCCCTGATTTTACGAAAAATCATGTTTTTAGCTTGTGGACCCTATAGAGGTCACAATTTTTATCTGATTTTGTTGAAACTTGAAATGTAAGTTTATAACTCAAAGATCACGGTTCCTTTCGATATTCGCGCATATCAAACTGTAACTTCATGAATTATGGCCCCAGATTGTACGAAAAATCGCGTTTTTAGCTTGTGGACCCTATAGAGGTCATAATTTTTATCCAATTTAAAAAACCGTATTATTGTATCACCGTTACACCCTAAGGAAGGCTGAGTTCGAATTTCGTGACAGACAAAATGGCCGCCGTTTGTTCTCAAATAGCGTAAAAATATGGTATATATCAAGGTTGTGGACCCTATAGAGGGCACAATTTTTATCCGATTTTGATGAAACTTGAAATATAAGTTTATAACCCAAAGATCTCGGTTCCTTTCGATATTCGTGCATATCGGACCGTAACTTCCTGAATTATGGCCCCTGATTGTACGAAAAATCACGTTTTTAGCTTGTGGACCCTATAGAGGTCATAATTTTTATCCGATTTAACAAAACGTATTATTATATCACCGTTACCCCCTAAGGACGGCTGAGTTCGAATTTCGTGAAAATCGGCCCAAAATTGACTGACAAAATGGTCGCCCTTCGTTCTCAAATAGCGTAAAAATATGGTATATCAAGGCTGTGGACCCTATAGAGGTCACAATTTTTATCCGATTTTGTTGAAACTTGAAATGTAAGTTTATAACCCAAAGATCTCGGTTCCTTTCGATATTCGCGCATATCGGACCGTAAGTTCCTGAATTATGGCCCCTGATTGTACGAAAAATCGCGTTTTTAGCTCGTGGACCCTATAGAGGTCATAATTTTTATCCGATTTAAAAAAAAACGTATTATTATATCACCGTTACACCCTAAGGACGGCTGAGTTCGAATTTCGTGAAAATCGGCCCAAAACTGACTGACAAAATGGCCGCCCTTCGTTCTCAAATAGCGTAAAAATATGGTATATCAAGGCTGTGGACCCTATAGAGGTCACAATTTTAATCCGATTTTGTTGAAACTTGAAATGTAAGTTTATAACACAAAGATCTCGGTTCCTTTTGATATTTGCACATATCGAATTTTAATTTCCTGAATTATGGCCCTTGATTGTAGGAAAAATCACTTTCTTTTTAGCTTGTTCTCTATCCATCTCTCGAAAATGTGGGCGTATCCTGCCTGGCAGCCGCTGGTTAATATTTCCTGATGAACTTAAGCTGTCCTGTCAATTAACCTCAGCAATCTGCTGTAGCCGAGGTAAATGCCGATGTATTTTACATTTGCCTAGACAACATTAATAGCCGAGGCCATTGAACCATTGAATAGGTATAGGCCTATAACGTTATTTTTGTTTTATATAAATACCAAAAATTATTACCAACAATTAATCATACCGCACACCGGATTAATTATCGGCAGATAGTTCAGTTTCTTTCTATTTCGCTCTGAATATTATTTCCGGTGTGCAAAAAACTGTTTAGAAAAATTTATAATCGTACGTGATCGGTAACACAATTGTTTTGTAAATTCCCGGCTTTGTTTTGAAATTCACAAGGCAATGTATCCAATATACAATTATTTATTCTATAACTACATGCAAATACAAGTAAATATCATTGAATACGGCCATTGAATACAGCCATTGAATAACCTATAGTTGTATTCAATGGCCATTGAATAACCTATAGTTGTATTCAATGGCTTGAAAACGTACTACTTTTGTCCATAATGACGTCACTTAGGCCGTGTTGAATTGATTCCTTGTTTCTCCTCGCCCGCGCGCTTAGGTCGAGGACCCCGAAAATCGTGCGCTTACGTTTTTAACACAAAAAAAAAATATTCAAAAAATTACGTTAATAACATCTAAATAAAATTCTACCAAACATCATAAGTCAATTCTCGTTGTTTATTCCTCGTTACGAACTAAATAAGTAAGTGTAGGGGGTCGCACTACACGCAAAACAAAAATCTACAAGATAAACCTGCGGACAAGACAGAAAATAGGCATTGCACCGAATAAACACATATCAAATCAAGTGAATGGATCCGGTTGATAATACACATGTAGGGGCCCGCATACTATGGAATAAGTTACACTGTATATGATTGGATGAATTCCGCAAAATGGCGCGTGTAGCAGTCATTTCGGCTAATGAGAAAGCATATTATAAACTGTAAGACAATCGCTAATATTCAACCGCGAACCTGAATAATCAATTTTCCATTGGCTAAAATTATAACACGTCATTATTATTCAAGTATTACCCAATCATATCTTGTGTAATAAATAACGCACGCCTTACAAAATGGTGAGCTATGCCGGGATATAGGTAAATTCGCGTACCGGTCGGCCTAATTTATTGATGTTCAAGGAAATAATAGTGGCCCCGTTCGCTCGTTTGTGGAGTTTAACGAACGAACGAACAAACGGGACCACTATTATTTCCTTGAACATCTATAAATAAATTAGGCCGACCGGTACGCGAATTTACTTATCTCGACTCGACTTTGGTGGTTATTCCCAGCACTTTCACGTTCGATGATATTATCGAAACCATCTATAACTCAACAAGCGAATCAAATATCGTCTAACTGGAATGTTTCCATTGTATTTTAACACAAGAATACGGAAAATTTATATCAAAATATGGTTATTTCATTTTTTAAAAAGTTAAACAAAGAAGCCACTTGTTACCAAATTTTAGTTTGTTATTAATTTTATTTAATTAAATATTATCTGTGTTTTTATTCTAACCAATAATATAACTAGATTATTTATAATATTATTAAAAATGGTACACAACCCTCAGACTATATAGGTATTATGCCAGACCACTTTGTGTTTTGAAACCCACTTTGTGTTGTGTTTACCGCACTACCGCACATGATTGCCTGAGTGGTGGCAGGAGAAACAAGGAATCAATTCAACACGGCCTTACAGAACTACGTCAAACTGTAATGACGTCACAACTAGGCAACCACAATTTTTGTAAAAAAGAAAGAAAAAAGGGCGGAACCTATGATGAATTTTAACGTTAGTGGTGATGATTTTTTATGATAATCTAGATAGTACAGTGTATTTTAAGATTTGCATGTACTTATAGAATAAAAACAGAACTCAATGACCATTGAATACCGCTCGGGTTATTCAATGGTTCACTCGAGTGTATCCCTGCCGCATTCCACTCGCTATCGCGCAGGGATACACTCTCTTGAACCATTGAATAACCCGAGCGGTATTCAATGGTCATTGAGTTCTATCTATATATACAGGGGTGAAAAACAATATTATATTTACGAGTATTCGTATAATTGGTGATATATTCATTGTAAATAAAATTTAATAGACTGACAATCAATTGTTTCCAAATCAATGTCTTTGTCTCAGTTGCTATTGTGTTGCCCAAACTCAAAAACTTGAAACGGTCGTGCGCTGTTGTGATTACAACACACGTGATTCAACCTTTACCCCCCTTCAAAATATTATGATGGTTTAGCTCATGACGTGACATGTGTAATGTTGTGATGGACACTGTCGAAAATACAAGCAAAAACATTGACTTTTCAAGAGAGAACTTTTGTTTTGGTTTGGATATTTAATTGTGCAATGGATACACCTTGAAAACAAGGTATATAACTATTACAAAAACATGTTAAATAGCAATATTACAGCAGACATACTTTCGTGTATGTACTTTTATTTTCGTTGTTCAAATATATGTACTTTTATTTTCGTTGTTCAAATATATTCTCTTATTGTCGGTGTTCAAATATATTCTCTTATTGTCGGTGTTCAAATATATTCTCTTATTGTCGGTGTTCAAATATATTCTCTTATTGTCGGTGTTCAAATATATGGACTCTCATTTTCATTGTTATAAATCATGATCAAATACTACGGGTAAGTACATAACAATTAAATTTTTCATATTAAAACAAACACAATTATCATTTTATTAAAACAATACTTTATTATTGGTTCGAGTAGTCATATTAAAACAAACACAATTAATAATTTATTAAAACAACACTTTATTATTGGTCCGAGTGGTCTTTTTGTTTGGTCCGAGTGGTCTATCAATTGGTCCGAGTGGTCTACCGAACACAAATTGGCGACCTATTCGGCTAGCGACCTATTCGACCCATCCAGCTGGCAACCTGTTCGTTGGCAACCTATTCACAATTATGCCAACAGTCGCCCAAACTCATCTATTTTTATCAACCAATAAAACCCAACGTTGCGTCTTCCAAATGAAAGTAGAATATATTATTTTATCCATTCCTTTAGCTCAGAATAGAGCACAATCATATTAAAGGGGTGCGCTCTCATCCTAAACGTCGCCAATTTTTCAATATTTTAAAGTGAAAGAATGGTAATATTCCGAGTCAAAATTTAGACCATCGTACAAAATTCTGAGCATCCAGCTATATATATTCAGAAAGGTAATTGAATAAGCTTTCTTAATATTATTAGTGAAAGTTGGCACAATCATATTAAAGGGGTGCGATCTCATCCAATACGTCGCCAATTTTTCAATATTTTAAAGTGAAAGAACGGTAATATTCCGATTAAAAATTCAGACCATTGTACAATATTCTGAGCATCCAGCTATATATATTCTGAAAGGTAATTGAATAAGCTTTTCAAATATAATTAGTAAAAGTTGGCACAATCATATTAAAGGGGGGGGCTCTCAACCTGAACATAGCCAATTTTTCATTATTCTAAATGTAAAGTTAAACTGATATTTTGTTCGAAGTCCAAATTTGGATCATCGTACAAAATTCTGAGCATCCAGCTTTATATATTCTGAAAGGTGATTGAATAAGCTTTCTAAACATTATGAGTGAAAATTGGCACAATCATGTTAAAGGGGTGCGCTCTCATCCTAAACATTGCCAATTTTTCAATATTTTAAAGTGAAAGAACGGTAATATTCCGAGTCAAATTCGGACCATCGTACAAAATTCTGAGCATTCAGCTATATATATTCTGAAAGATAATTGAATAAGCTTTTCAAATATTATTAGTGAAAGTTGGCATAATCATATTAAAGGGGTGCGCTCTCATCCTAAACGTCCCCAATGTTTCAATATTTTAAAGTGAAAGAACGGTAATATTCCGAGTCAAGATTCGGACCATCGTACAAAATTCTGAGCATCCAGCTACATGTATATATATTCTGAAATGTAATTGAATAAGCTTTCCAAATATTATTAGTGAAAGTTGGCACAATCATATTAAAGGGGTGCGCTCTCATCCAATACGTCGCCAATTTTTCAATATTTTAAAGTGAAAGAACGGTAATATTCCGAGTCAAAATTCAGACCATCGTACAAAATTCTGAGCATCCAGCTATATTTATTCTGAAAGGTAATTGAATAAGCTTTTCAAATATTGTTAGTAAAAGTTGGCACAATCATATTAAAGGGGTGGGCTCTCAACCTGAACATAGCCAATTTTTCATTATTCTAAATGTAAAGTTAAACTGGTATTTTGTTCGAAGTCCAAATTTGGATCATCGTACAAAATTCTGAGCATCCAGCTTTATATATTCTGAAAGGTGATTGAATAAGCTTTCTAAACATTATGAGTGAAAATTGGCACAATCATGTTAAAGGGGTGCGCTCTCATCCTAAACGTTGCCAATTTTTCAATATTTTAAAGTGAAAGAACGGTAATATTCCGAGTGAAAATTCGGACCATCGTACAAAATTCTGAGCATCCAGCTATATATATTCTGAAAGGGGATTGAATAAGCTTTCTAAATATTATGAGTGAAAGTTGGCACAATCATATTAAAGGGGTGCACTCTCATCCTAAAAGTCGCCAATTTTTCAATATTTTAAAGTGAAAGAACGGTAATATTCCGAGAAATTCGGACCATCGTACAAAATTCTGAGCATCCAGCTATATATATTCTGAAAGGGGATTGAATAAGCTTTCTAAATATTATGAGTGAAAGTTGGCACAATCATATTAAAGGGGTGCACTCTCATCCTCCAAATCGCCAATTTTTCAATATTTTAAAGTGAAAGAACGGTAATATTCTGAGTCAAAATTCGGACCATCGTACAAAATTCTGAGCATTCAGCTATATATATTCTGAAAGATAATTGAATAAGCTTTTCATATATTATTAGTGAAAGTTGGCACAATCATATTAAAGGGGTGCGCTCTCACAATTTTTCAATATTTTAAAGTGAAAGAACGGTAATATTCCGAGTCAATATTCGGACCATCGTACAAAATTCTGAGCATCCAGCTACATGTATATATATTCTGAAATGTAATTGAATAAGCTTTCCAAATATTATTAGTGAAAGTTGGCACAATCATATTAAAGGGGTGCGCTCTCATCCAATACGTCGCCAATTTTTCAATATTTTAAAGTGAAAGAACGGTAATATTCCGAGTCAAAATTCAGACCATCGTACAAAATTCTGAGCATCCAGCTATATATATTCTGAAAGGTAATTGAATAAACTTTCCAAACTTTCCAAATATTATTAGTAAAAGTTGGCACAATCATATTAAAGGGGTGCGCTCTCATCCAATACGTCGCCAATTTTTCAATATTTTAAAGTGAAAGAACGGTAATATTCCGAGTCAAAATTCAGACCATCGTACAAAATTCTGAGCATCCAGCTATATATATTCTGAAAGGTGATTGAATAAGCCTTCTAAATATTATGAGTAAAAGTTGGCACAATCATATTAAAGGGGTGCACTCTTATCCTAAACTTCGCCAATTTTTCAATATTTTAAAGTGAAAGAACGGTAATATTCTGAGTCAAAATTCGGACCATCGTACAAAATTCTGAGCATCCAGCTATAGATATTCTGACAGGTAATTGAATAAACTTTCCAAACTTTCCAAATATTATTAGTAAAAGTTGGCACAATCATATTAAAGGGGTGCGCTCTCAACCTGAACATAGCCAATTTTTCAATATTTTAAAGTGAAAGAACGGTTAAAATATCAAAATACGGGTATTAATACGAAATACCAGTTATTGTGTTATAAATTACTGGAAAGTGTGTTTCTTTGGCTGTTTGAATCTATCAATTATTTCCTGGCACATTCAAAATTACGCACGGTCATCTAGAAAGTTTCTTGTGGTGTACCAGCTTGATTTCTGTTGTCGTGCGGTGAATATCTTCTTTATAAAGCTTAAAATAGATGTGAACATCTCAGTTCTTTAGAATATAAATAAAATGGCTGTCAATATAAACTCTTAAATATCTTGGTTATCTCAAATGGAAATGATCATAGTCAACTGACAGAGACAACCTATTTACAGCAAGATTCTCCAAGTGACAAATTCATCCAAGATCAAGCATAACAGAATTATTTTTCCCAATCATCCTACTGGCATTGTCCCATTTAAAGGTCCAGCCTCGTGGGTTTTCTCCGGGTCCTCTGGTTTCCTCCCACTGCTAAAGACCCCTACGCGCAAGCGAATTATTGAAATAGAATTATACCATATGTTAGTCCCGAAATGACCTAGTTTGTGTTGCGTGGACGTTAAACCCCATTTCTCTCTTTCTCCCATTTAAAGGACAATATTGGTGTCGGTCATTATCACATGTGATAGAACTGGTTAAACACATTCCAAATAAAATTTTAACACAGAGATCATTTCTATGATAGATGCATAATTAAAGTTTCATGAATCGGAAGTGACGAATGCCAAAGGAAAACACAAGTTATCCCTCTATATAACCGACTGATAAAGACGAGAGTATCATTGTCGAAACGTTGCATGTTAATAAACCAGAAATTGTTATTCTATAAATAGTGTTAGTGTGTTATAACTTTTATATTACAGGAAACTAATAACTTTTATATATTACAGGAAGCTAATGATGTTATAACTTTTATATATTACAGGAAACTAATGATGTCATAACTTTTATATATTACAGGAAACTAATGATGTTATAACTTTTATATATTACAGGAAACTAATGATGTTAAAACTATTCACCAGTGTGGTGTATGTGATGAAATTTTTCAACGATATGATGATTTAGTAAAACACAATAAGATACATGTTAAAGAAGAGAAAACTGATGATGTAGATGAATATTGTCATGTTCAATTTAAAGAAGAGAAAACTGATGATATAGATGGATATTGCCATGTTAAAGAAGAGAAAACTGAAGATATTGAAACATGCTATCAGTGTAATTTGTGTGATGAAGAATTTAAATCGGACACTGATTTAGAGAAACACTGTGAAATACATGTTGAAGTCGAGAAAATCAACGACCAAACTGAACAGATCTCTGGACAATCCAAAGATTGTAAGACAAAGCGTGACGAGAATTTTAAATCTGATATTTGTAATAAATCATTTAATGAAAGTCAGCAATTACAAAATCACATCTTGAAGCACACCAATAAAAACCCATATAAATGTGGTGTTTGTGGTGAGGCTTTCGTTAATGGTAGCCCCCTGAAACGACACATGGCAGTTCATTCAGGAGAGAAAATATATGAATGTAATCTTTGTGGTCGAACATTAAGTTGCCTTAGCATACTACAGAGACACATGAGAATTCATACTGGTGAAAAACCTTATAGATGTGATGTTTGTAGTAAATTGTTTTCTACCTGTAGTAATTTACACCTGCATGAAAGAACGCACAGTGGAGAAAAAGCATATACCTGTGGAGTTTGCGGCAAATCTTTCAAACATTGTAGCACTCTTCAGTTACATATGAGAATTCATACAGGTGAAAAACCTTATAAATGCGATGTTTGTGGTACATCATTCGCCCGAATTAGTACCCTACAAGCACACACGAAACGTTCGACCGACGAAAAAATGTATAAATGCCATTTTTGTTGTAAATCTTTCATGAATCTTATCAATCTAAAAGAACACATCACAATTCATCCAGAAGCAAGAACCATGGTCAATCATTCAGCCTCAAAAGTCAACTACAGAACCACATGAAAACTCATATCGGTGATAAATCTTATAAATGTAATGTTTGTAGTAAATCATTCACCCAGTGTAGTTCTCTACAATCACATGTCATATTTGTAATAAAACATTTACTAACAGCAGTGGTCTACAGAAACACATGAAGTATCATACAGGTGAAAAAACATAAATGTGATGTTTGTGGTAAATCATTTACTAACAGTAGTCATCTGCAACCACATCAGAATTCATACTGTAGGAAAAACCTTATGTGTTGTTTGTGATAAATGTTTCATTAATGGAAGGGAGCTAAAAGCACACCTGAACTCATTTGTTGTACTCTAAAGCAGCACACAGGAACTTAAAGGAGCTAAATCACTAATATTTTGCATCTAGAAATTGACACAGATGATTCGTAACGCATATATATAATAATGTAATATGAATGTATATAAATTGATTTACATTCAATCGTTTCCGTTTTTACTCTAATTTCAAATCAGTTATGTTCTGCGAAATACGCCAGAAGTCTCAATCGAATGGCAATCTCTAGCGTCTTGTCATTCTAGTATTTATTGCGCATGCTCCCCGGATAAGAATATGGCATCACCGTTTGACATGACTTGTGGATTATGTCTAGCCTCGTTCTTCAAGTCCCATGTTACAAATGGCACTGAAGCATCACAATTTGTGTACCTATGGTAAAATGTATATTTTGTCTTAAATATTGGATATCAGAAGCACATCTTTTCCCGGTAAGATCACAACATCAATGTTGATTTAAATTGACAAATAATTTGTGTTTTCAATGTCGAAGAATTTTGATGATATTGAGTTAGAGACTTAGCCAATTTAAACAGGAGAAAACCCTTAAAACTGTGATCTTTGTGGTGAATCATTTAGAGACTCTGGTCCATGAAATGAAATGAAATGGGGTTTAACGTCCTACTGTTCTGCTCCTATACTGGGCTAAAGAAGACGGGCATATGTCATACAGTGTGCTATGAGGGAAATTTTGCCCGGGCAGCGACACTATCGCCTACTCTTATATCAAATTCCAACTGCCAGTTTTTCGTGTCATCTGAAGGACTAGACATCTGTCCTTGTCAGGCCCTCCATTCTGCACCACTGACAAGGGGAAATCAGGTCGGAAAATCCCGCTGAACTTCTCTGGTCCAGAGTTCACAGACTTAATTTAGTCCAAGTCACGGCCACCGTTGATCTAATTTCACCAGCTTATGTCACGTATCAGTATAATATGATGATATTCCTTGCCTCTTTCATCAATAAAGTTATAAATTATGTTCGTTCTTCCAATAATAATCCCCGGTTGTACGTGACAAGGAGTAGGGTCGCCTGTCCAACCTTGTGGGTTTTCTCCGGGTCCTCCGGTTTCCTCCCACTGCTAAAGACCCCTACGCGCAAGCGAATTATTGAAATAAAATTAAACAATATGTTAGTCCCGAAATTACCTAGTTTGTGTCCAGTGGACGGTAAACCCCATTTCTTTCTCTTTCTCTCTTCAATAATTTCTTCACTGTGGAAAGTGATCCTGATTCAGAAATTGAAGGGTTTTTATCAAAGGATCTTTCAGACGTGCATAGTAATCTTCCGGAAAGTGATTTTTCCGAGATCCCTGCATTGGCCGAGAATGTTTGCCGGGATTTTCCGACATTGGTTTCCCCTTTCTGAGATTTCAAATGGAGAAGAAAATAGCCGTGATTCTCATTCTTTTAATAATTATGTTGCTATGGAGATTGAATCCGATTCAGAATTTGGAGGTTTTTTTATGTGTATTACAGTAAACTTTGCATAAGTCGGATCTAAGTGTATTGACCTATTTTATCCGAGTTAAACAAAGATCTGAGTTAGTCGAAGACGGAAATTCAATTTTAGCTCGATTAGAAATAAACTGCAAGAGCTGAATAATAACTGATTCAAAGGCATAATTCAAGCTTTTGTTCGTATGTGCGAGTAGATAAATTCCGTATTGGTGCGAGTAGATAACTTCCGTTTTGTAGCCATCTTTTAAAAATGTCCTAAATTTTCCTAGTCTCTATCATCCAGAAAAATATTCTACGAATATTAGTCTGGACAGGTTGTCAACATTTGAGAAAAATTGGCTAGATAATCCGGTCTTTCACATTATCATAAACAATGTCTAAGGGAGGTAACTCGTCTTAAAATAAGATGTTTACGCCCATGAAATTAATTTTAAGAATGTCATTTCAAAAAATCCATTTGATTGCATGCTAGTTCAATATCTAACACTCTTAATTTTTTATTGTAAAATTTCTCTCTTCATGGGCCATATCTATGCTTTTAAAATTAATCCTAATTCGTCGTCACGATTCATGTTTGTTTATATTAATGCAAGAATTATGTGATTTATTGTGGGGAGGGGCGCAACTCTTACTTGACTTGGCTAAAGAGACTGGATAATCAACCACATTAAAAACCAAACTCCCGGTTACGCATGGGCAATGGACTTTACATCAAATATTGACAACCTTCCCAGACCCTCCGTATGTTGAAGACTAGGGGGTTCTGGGTGACCGAGACTAAAATTTTCCCGGAAAGTGTCTCGTACAGCAGACAGAAAGTTTCAAATTTTTCCGGGATAATTCTGTTATTGCGTCGTGTCAAATAGGCTGATTGGAGTCAGAATGATAGAGTAAAGTATTTTGGGGCTCTGTTCATGGAATACCTAACCGCGTTTTAGACCATCGGGACGAAACTGACAGTCAAATTCTGAACATACTGCCTATCCGACTTAGGCGAAGGAAAAAATCCGGAATTAGATCAAATGGACCAAACATTTTGATCCGAGTTGAGCAAAGATACGACGTATACGAATCCGACTTATACGAGGTTTACTATATTTTGTGTTCTCTATGGGATTGAATGATAATCCTTTAATTAGGGCCTGGGTTTAACGTCCTACTGTTCTGCTCCGAACTGGGCTAATGAAGATGGACATACCCCATACAGTGTACTATGAGGGAAATTTTGTCCGGACAGCGACACTATGGCCTACTCTTACATTGAATTCCAACTGTCAAGAGATCTTTTACGTGCACGCCAATGTGTACACAGGGCCTCGGTACTAGACAGCTGTATCACTGTTCTGTGCTATATCAATGACAAGGTAGAACCACGCCGGGAAATCTGGATGTACTTTCTCAGCCAATGCAGGGATCGGACACCCGACCTCCAGGCTAGCAAGCCAGCATCTTAGCCACCATGATCCCCCATCATAAAGTCTTGTATTATCGTTCCAAAATTTATTTAAAGGAGCTAAATCGCTAATATTTGCGACCTAGAAATTGACCCAAATGGGTCGCAACGCATATAATAATGTAATCTGATTGTATATAAACTGATACACATTCAATTGTTTCCGTTTTGACTCTTAATTTCAAATCAGTTATATCCAGCGAATTACGGCATGTGTCTCAACCCTATAGCAATTTCTAGCATCTGGTTAATCCAGTCTATTGAGCAGGCTCTCCTGTTGAATATTCCTAGCCTCGTTCTTTCTGGTCACTTGTTGCAAATGGCGCTAAAACGCACTATGGTACACGATTCGTGTACCAATGGTAAAATGTTTATTTTGTCTTAAATATTGGATATCAGAAGCCCACATTTTCCGGATAAGATCACAACATCAATGATGATATGAATTGACAAATAATTTGTATTTTCAACGTGTAAGACTTTGGATGATATTGAGTTAGAGACTTAGCTACTTTAAAGCAGCAATAAAACTGTTATTCTCTCCATCAAATAAGTCCTTCTAAATTTAGTTGTCTTGTCTACAAATAGCTTGAGAACAGAGACAGACACTAAGCCAGTTGACCGACATTTTAAGTCCTAAATCAAGATTTTAGTTGAAAACACTAAGTATATATTTTCTGCTTTCATTTAATAAAATTGAAAAAGTTTAATTGGTCTTTTTGTGAATAACCAGGGGCGCAGATCGCCAAAAATTAGTGGTGGGGACAGTTCATGCACGGGCGACTATTGGTAAAGAGGTTTTTGGTTTTTTTGAAAACTAGACGCTAAAAGTCCCTACGTGGAAGCTTGAAATAAAATTGAATCTTATGTAAGTCTCGAAATGACCTAGTTTGTGTCTAGTGGAGGTTGAACTCTCTCTCTCTCTCTCTCTGGAAATTATGAATTGATAGATCTTAAACGTCTGGTCAATGTACCATTCTTTGCATTACCAGCAATTCTAATTGTTTATCGGTTGCAAATATCAAATATCGGTTATCGTTTCTGTGAACATTCTGCTGCAAGAGGGGTCTCTGGAATGAAGTGAATTATTCGGGTTGGAGAGGTCCAGGACTGCATCATGTATACAGCCTGCTACCGGAAGCGAATTATTTTTCCGTGACGTAACAGCCGACGTAACATTTTACGGCGGACGAGACCAATCAGCAGTCTTGTATTTTGTTTTAATAATCGTCAACCCGTCACACAATCGTCAATAGCTTCACAAATAGTTGCAAACAAAATAATGGTGAGTACTCCTATAAATTAGATGTTACTCGATTTTGATATTCTGACAACGTAACATGAAACATACGAACAGTGAAAAGCTTGACGTAAAAGTTAGTAACTAGTTTACTCGCGCAAGCGGCAAATTAACCAAATCCACCATTATTTCAACTCTAGACCATTACTGCATTAGATCTATGGAACAGACCCACTATAACCCGGATTTTGGAACACTTGGTATTTTAATAGGCATGTACCTTAGATACAAAGACAGCTTAATTTAGCTTTCTGCAAATTTATTCCAGGTATAAATCTGCTAGGCTAGTCATATAATAATTTATGAAAATGAAATGTAGTTTAACTTCCTACTGTTCTGCTCCTATACTGGGCTAATGAAGATGGTCATACACCATACAGTGTGCTATGAGGGAAATTTTGCCAGGGCAGCAGCGCTATGGCCTACTCTTATAATGAATCCAACTGCCAAGGGACCTTTTGCATGCATGCCAGTGTATACAAGGGTCCTCGGTTTTTAGTACCCATCCGAACGACTAGACAGCTGTTCTTGTCAGGCCCTCCATTCTGCACCACTGACTAAGGGGAAATGATGCCGGAAAATCCCAATGAACTTTCTCTGCCAATGCAGGGATCGAACACGCGACCTCCAGGAATAATAATATATACTCTTCTACAGGCCTATGCTAAATTGGCAATTTTATTTTAAAATCAATAATGTTTGAAAAATTATGATTTTAGCTTCTGAACACCCTAAAGATCACAATTTTTATACGTCTACATATTGTTGTAGCCCCTGTCCGTCCGTCCTGCCACAATTTGTTTGTGGACACTGTACAGATCACAATTTTTATCTGATTTTGTAAAAAAATGATATTATATTGTTAAACGTACATTATGCAAGAGCTAAATCTGCCTATTGTAGGTCTTTCTTTAGGCCTGAAATGTTATATAAACTATTAATTAGACATTTAATTAACGTATCCAGACCATAATCAACTCTCAATGTCAACGCTAGCCTGCGATAATTGTTGGATTATGATCCGATTTGCTGCATAACTTTCCTTCTCGATTTAACGATTAAATGGATAATCGAGACTATGATTTTTGTGATACAGACTTTAGGAATTATGACCGAGGCTATGCGGAACTTTTGATCGCTTATTTCTCGGTTCATAGTGGATCAATTTGACTGAAATTTTCCGCAAATTGCCTTTACATTATCTAGTTTTTAATTATTATAGTGAGAACTGACAACTCGTTATCTAATCTCCCATAATCTTTAATCTTCGACAGATCTTGTTTCTTGTTACTATTGGCATATATCGGATGGTGACTTCATGTATTATGGCCTGTGATTGTAACACTAGTGTTGTGGACCATCGATAGTTCACAATCTGAATCACATTTAATGAAACTTCAAACAAATTTATGTTAATATCACAAATAACAGGAAACTAATGATGTTATAACTTTTATATATTACAGGAAACTAATGATGTTATACCTTTTATATATTAAAGGATACTAATGATGTTATAACTTTTATATATTACAGGAAACTAATGGTGTTATAACTTTTATATATTACAGGAAACTAATGATGTTATAACTTTTATATATTACAGGAAATTAATGATGTTATAACTTTTATATATTACAGGAAACTAATGATGTTATAACTATTATATATTACAGGAAGCTAATGATGTTATAACTTTTATATATTACAGGAAACTAATGATGTTATAACTTTTATATATTACAGGAGACTAATGATGTTATAACTTTTATATATTACAGGAAACTAATGATGTTATAACTATTATATATTACAGGAAACTAATGATGTTAAAACTTTTATATATTACAGGAAACTAATGATGTTATAACTATTATATATTATAGGAAACTAATGATGTTACAACTATTATATATTACAGGAAACTAATCATGTTATAACTATTATATATTACAGGAAACTAATCATGTTATAACATTCCATCAATGTGTTGTATGTGATGAGATTTTCCAACAATATGATGATTTAGAAAAACACAATAAAATACATGTTAAAGAAGAGAAAACTGTTGATGTAGATGAATATTGTCATGTTAAAGAAGAGAAAACTGATGATGTAGATGAATATTGTCATGTTAAAGATGAGAAAATTGATGATGTGGATGAATATTTCCATGTTAAAGAAGAGAAAACAGATGATATTGAAACTGTTTATCAGTGTAATTTGTGTGATGATGAATTTAATTTAGAATCTGATTTAGAGAAACACTGTGAAATACATGTTAGTGAACAAGGGCAAACAGGAGATAAACCTTATAAATGTGATATTTGTAGTAAATCATTTCCACATAATTGTTATCTACAGAGCCACATGAGAATTCATACTGGTGAAAAACCTTATAGATGTGATGTTTGTAGTAAATCATTCTCTAGAAGTTTTGATCGACAGAACCACATCAGAATTCATACTGGTGAAAAACCATATAATTGCGATGTTTGTAGTAAATCATTCACACATAGCAGTACTCTACAGTCACACATCCGAACTCATACAGGTGGAAAACCTTATAAATGTGATGTTTGTAGTAAAACATATTCCAGAAAGGCTGACCTACAAAGACACTTAAATGGGCTAAAGAATTGCTGTAATAAAAATGCTTATTTGTATAGAGATATTATAGATCAAGACAAGAGTACATTCACATTTAATGACCATATTTGATCAAATATATCAATAAAAATTGATAACAATGAACATTCTTGATCAAATATATAAATAAAAATTGTAATTTAGGTAAAATTACATGTGATTAAAAATTAAAATAGTTCTTGATAATCGCTAGAAAAGGATCACTGTGTAAAAGTCTTTTTTAAATAAATATGTCTTTATTTTGGCCTGTATGGGTAGGCTTCCTGTAGACTGGTGGTAATATTCTTATCTACTCATTTCACCAGAACGTCAAGAAAGGCTAATTGGTTGTTAGATTCGGGATACGGTCAAAACCCCCTCCGGGCAGAACCCCCTAGGGGGTTTTGACCTAGGTCTGAACCCCAACTGGTCAAAAAGCCCATTTTTGTATTTTATAACATTAATCATTTCAAAATTATGTTTTTGTGGTTTGTGAAGTATACAACAAAATAGATTATATGTGGGTGAAATTATTTCCATCGGATGGTGTGCCCAAACCTTTCTTGCAGATCCTTCGATGTTTTAAGAACTCGCTTTTTTTGGTGGTTGTCCGCGTGAGTATTACAGGAGTGTAGTCTTGACATTGATGTGATCCAGACGGAGATGTTCGAGAGCCTGCCAGATTGTGGGGTGTGATATTCCCAGTAGGGAACTGAACGCTCTGTTCCAAGACTCGCATAGTGTTGTCAGATGAACGTTCCAGAGTTCTTCTGGGAATAAGGGTGGTATCCTGCCATCAAGACCTGGTGGACGCTTCTCTTGAATGATTACAATAACTGTTATTCCTAGTAAAAAGCAGATTATGTTATGTTAATTGTGTGGTCATTTGTCTTAGTTGGTCATCATATTTTATTTTTAAATAATATTTTATTTTTAAATAATATTTTATTTTTAAATAATATTTTATTTTTAAATAATAATAAATTAATAAAAAATAAATAAATAAAAGGGGGGTTTTGTCCCTTTTTTAATGTAAGTCGAAGTTGGGATTTGACCAAGGGGGTTTCGATCTAGGGGGTGTTGTCACGGACCCGTTAGATTCACTTTCCATGGTGAACTTTCTCCGTGCTTGTTTTGGTATCCTTTAAACCCCAACACCAACTCTGGTCAAACACAGGTTATAACATCCAGCTCAACACGGGATAAGAGAATGTCATATTGCGAGAGCATGCGCGTGAGTTTGGACTTTTTTTTATACCCTTGGTCCAGTCCATTAGTAACTCAAGGAAGACTGTGCAATTGTACAATATATTATTCAATTGCTCTCCATTAATATCTCTTAGGTAATAGTGAAGTTCTTTGTGTTGTTATTCAAAATAATATTGGTGTAAAGCTGTTTTTTTCTGCTCATTATCGAATTTAGTCAAGGTATATATGTAATAAAACTATACACCAAATTTCATCAGTTAATTAGAACTAAAGTTATCGTGTCCCAAAGCATCAACCAATCAATTTGCTTATCTCTGCTTACCCTAAGCAGAACTCCATCACGGCATTGACCTAATAAACACCTACACCAAGTTTAATTATTCTAGCTCAATTAGGAGTGTTATTGTGGCCCAAAAAGTGAGACAGACAGACGGACGGACAGACATTTTAATAGTCCCCTGCTTTTTTCGAAAGGTGGGGGGCAATAAACAAAGGGTATGTCCACTCCAAGGGTAGAATAAACAAAGGGTATGTCCACTCCAAGGGTAGAATAAACAAAGGGTATGTCCACTCCAAGGGTAGAATAAGGACAGAGTATGTCCACCTCTGCATGAAATGAAATAAAACAAAATCAGCTGTGGTGGCAAAATGCATTTTATTTCACAAAATCAAGACATGAATAGCAATACAGTTTACTAGGAGTTATAAATATATAAATATTACAATACGATTCACTGGGAATTATAAATACATAAATACCGTACATAATTATTACAATAAAAATACAATCATGAATCTTCAGCATTTTCTTATTACAATAACTGTACATAAATATAAATAAATAAATTAAAGAATCCCCGCTCAACAGTTTCACAACAGACTTGGTAGAAGTGAAGATTATTTAATCAGTTGATACCCTTTATCAAATAAAATTGAAAATAAAATAAAATAGGGCGGGGGGAACATAATACTTTTCTACTCCTACTGGGCTAAGAAAGACATGCATAGATATTGAAACAACATTATGAAAGAACTTGCTCCAATATATCTTTAAACATTAATTCGGGCATTTGTAGTCAACTGTTGCTAAAGTTCCACCCACAACAGATATGGCCGTCAATAATTACATGTTAAATTCAGGAGTAATTGGCTGTGATAAATGATTAGCTATTGATGATAAACAAATGGCTGTGATAAATGATTAGCTGTTGATGATAAACAAATGAAATGATAACTGTAGAAAAAATTTCTCATTAGCTACTCGGGACTTAATTAACTCTTTAATGAAGGGATTACTTTGAGAAATGACCATCACCTACCCTATCCAAACAACTCACAACCAAATGATAGGTTTTTTATGTCAAACATGGTTCAAAATACAATTTCCAAGAAAGCTATTTCAAGCAATACACAATGTATGTCCCTTGATTACAGCTTCTCAACTTGCTTGGAAATCACATTTTGGGGGCATTTGATATAAAAATGTATACATAATGTATTATCAAACAAATTATTGTGATGTGAGTTCAAATAATGTGGATTTGGTTACAACTTCTCAACTTGCTTGGAAATCGCATTTTGAGGGGCATTTTGATACAAAATTGTTATAATTGTAAATTAAAATGACAATTTAGCACAAAGTACTGTGTATTATCAAATATCGATATAAATTGTTGACTTATAATTTGAAATAATGGTGGATTTGGGTAGACTTGGGTGGATTTGGGTAAACATTGCTACCACATTTTTAACACCAATCAAGGAAACAAAATATTTTTGATTACAAATAACTTAATAAAACATATGTGACAACTCACCTGTAGGTTATTGACCATACTGGTAAATTATAACATAGGATCAATCACTGAATCCATGTTGCATGAAAACATCGGGTAATTTAAATATAAAATGGTTACATGTCAAAAACAGTTTTAATCAATGAAAACGCTGCAGAGTATAGAAAATACCAATCAACCGTCCGTCAATCTTCAAAAACAAGCCAACAGTGAGGCTGCTGTTCCCCGCCGAAATAGATGGAGTGCCACACATTATCCACAAATTGAGAAAGAATGTAAATCAAATTGCACGCAGCGATCCATCTACGTCACACACTGTACTTCGAGATAAAACCGCCTCTGTGAAATTAAATTTCATAGGCATCATCATATTTTGTGATTCGGCTTTGATTAGTTTGACATTTTTCATACACACAGCGGCTAAATAAACATATTTAATTTCATTCAATATGACAATAGAAGGAAAATAAATACTTCTAAAAATTACTAAAAGCATATTCAGTGTTTTCGACTAAAATGTTGGTTAATTAGATTAGGGCCTGTTCTCAGGCGGAGCTAGCTGTAGACAGGCAGCCTAAGTTTGGGATGTACGTAAATAATACATGTAGATGTCAAGAGGTTTGACTGAACACATTTAAATACATGTATAATCCCACCCCTTAACGCTGTCACCGTGAAAACAATACCAATGACCTATTTTGAGCCAATGAAAACCGCGTCCTATTCGTGAACTTGACTGAACACCATTCAGAATAGCAGAAATGTATGATTTCGAAATATTAACGATACATATGCTAATTTTGTAAACACTGTTAGTCTTGTACAGCTGTTGGCCAATGTTATTTCAAACAGTATATCATACAGGCATACACAGAATAGATGAAAATGTTGACATCATTTATGCACAAAATAAAAGAAATAACAGTGATAATGTTTGGACATATTTAAGTTATCTAAAACATTATAAACATATTTATATCTTAGAGAGAGAAATGGGGTTTAACATAAATTCGACACAAACTAGGTCATTTCTGGACTAAAATATGGTTTAATTTTATTTCAATAATTTGCATGCGCGTATGGGTCTTTAGCAGTGGGAGGAAACCGGAGGACCTGGAGAAAACCCATGAGATTGGAAGGCAACCCTACTCCTTGTCATGTACAACCAGGGAATGAAAACCACAACTGTTGACTGTTGTATGCACGCAGGCCTAACCATTCAGCCATGAAATGAAATGAAATGGGGTTTAACGTCCTACTGTTCGGCTCCTATACTGGGCTAATGAAGATGGGCATACGCCATACAGTGTGCTACATGTATGAGGGAAATTTTGCCCGGGCAGCGGCACTATCGCCTACTCTTATATCGAATTCCAACTGCCAGGGGATCTTTTACGTGCATTCCAATATATACACGGGACCTCAGTTTTTCGTATCATCCGAAGGACTAGACAGCTGTCCTTGTCAGACCATTCAGCCAGATCTAAAACATAAATGAACATGAAAGGGAAGAGTATTGTATTTAAATTGGATGATATTATCATAAGCTTTTGACGTAGCCAACACATAGTCAACATATGATGGTTCTCAAGCAGTTATTTCTTCAAACATTATGTTATAGGTGTACCCCCTTCTAGAGAATAAAATATTTGTTAAAAATAAAACCCAAAGTGTGTCTAGTCCACCTAAGAATAGGTTAATATGTTCTTAAAGATCCTTAACCTAAAGGGCTTGGATGGTCAAATGGTTAACATGTGCGCTCTCTATTATAATGTCTGTCATTGAATCAACTGGCGTGGTTTCGATTCCCCGGTTGTACGTGACAAGGAGTAGGTTGCCGTTCCAACCTCATGGGTTTTCTCCGGGTCCTCCGGACTGGAAATAAATTGACCATATGTTTGTCCCGAAATGACCTAGGTTGTGTCAAGTACAGTTAAACCCCATCTTTCTCTTATCTAGAAAATGATTTACCACAAACATCACATTTATATGTTTCTTACTGCCATGACATTCTACTAGTGTGAAGTTTCACATGTCGATACAGATTAGACATAAAGGTAAATGATTTATCACAAATATCACATTTAAAACGCTTTGTTACGTCTACAGTATGAATACTTCTGTGTACATCAAGGGAACTTTTCCTTTTGTAATATTTACCACAAATATCACATTCAAAAGGTTTTTGTTCTGAATGAGTTTTATTATAAACATCACATTCAAACGTTTTTTTTACTGTGTGAATTCTCATATGATTTTGGAGATGACAACTCAGGGTAAAGGATTGACTACAAACACCACATTTGTAAATTTTTTCTCCCGTATGAATTCTCATGTGCGCTTGTAGATTAATACTCTCAGTAAATGATTTACTGCAAACATCACATTTATAAGGTTTTACGGTATGAATTTTAGCATGTTTCTGTAGATAGCTATTCTGAGGGAATGATTTACCACAAACATCACATTTATAAGGTTTTATACCTGTATGAAGTTTCATGTGTGTTCGTAGACTACACGTGTGACCAAACGATTTATCACAAACTTCACATTTAAATTCATGTTTTACTCCAATATGAGTTTTCATGTGTTGCTGTACATTTCTTGCTTCCCCGAACGTCTTCCCACATTCCCCACATTCGTATGGTCGTTCACCTGTATGAATTCTCATATGTCGTTCAATATAACCTTTCTGTCTGAACGATTTTCCACAAACATTACATTTGAATGGTCGTTCACCTGTATGAATTCTTTTGTGCATCTCAAGAGAGCTTTTCTGAATAAATGATTTATCACAAACATCACATTTACATGTAAAGGTTTTTTCCCCATAGTGTGTTTTACAGTGTTTTTCTAAATCGGTGTCAGATTTAAATTCTTCATCACACAATTTACACTGATAAACAGTTTCAATATCATCAGTTTTCTCTTCTTTAACATGACAATATTCATCTACATCATCAGTTTTCTCTTCTTTAATGTGTATTTTGGAATGTTGTTCTAAATCATCATATTGTTGAAAAATCTCATCACATACAGGACACTGATGGAAAGTTTTAACATCATTAGCTTCCTGTAATATATAAAAGTTATAACATCGTTAGTTTCTTGTAATATATAAAAGTTATAACATCATTAGTTTCCTGTAATATATAAATGTTATAACATCGTTAGTTTCCTGTAATATATAAAAGTTATAACATCATTAGTTTCCTGTAGTATATAAAAGTTATAACATCATTAGTTTTCTATTAAATACAGTGGACTCTGTCACATCCGACATCTGAATACTACGACGTTCTGTGAAATTCAACATCATTTTCATGTCCCGATTTATGTGCTTATTACTTCAGCCAAAAAGGCTTTGAGTAATCTGTTTTCTGAATATTCCGAATTAAGCGGTCCCGTCACACTATTTACGTTGAATTAACATTGTATAATCATGCGGCCTTCAATCGGTGGGTGTGAAGCCAAAAAAGATTAACAAGCGATCACCAATCAATTATCGATGAGATTAAAACTCGCTCGCATAGGTCTTTGTTGATTACTTTGATAATTTTATAATCTCTTGTAAGACAGTTGTGACAAATTACCCAAGAATACCCACGAATTCACAGTCGTAAAAATATTCCTAGCACCTGTTGGAAACATGCCGATTGAACCCGAACAGGGCTCACACTGGCTTTCATTTTTTTTCCTGCCAAAATGGATCACAATTTTTATATAAAAAATTGAGGATATTTTTTTTCCACCAACTTGAATATTTTATCCGCCAAAAATTTATGATAAAAAAAACAAATATTGTCAAAGAGAGAGAGAGAGAGAAATGGGGTTTAACATCCACTCGACACAAACTAGGTCATTTCGGGACTAACATATGATTTAATTTTATTTCAATAATTCGCTTGCAGTGAGAGGAAACCGGAGCATCCGGAGAAAACCCATGAGGTTCGACAGGTGACCCTACAAGTACAACCGGGGATTGGACACCATGCCAGTTGACTCAATGACAGGCCTTATGATACAGCGTGCTAACCATTCGGCCCTCCAACCCCCCTAAATATTGTCAAAGCGTAAAACAATTTTATTTTACATAAATTAAAATATCATACGCAATTTACAAAAATTTGTATTTCGGATCTATTATTTAATTATCATACACAATTTACAAAATCCTCCTTTGCTTTACTTTAGCCCAATTGATAAATGACTTTTGAAGATCTGGTTGATTTTTAGTTAGAGTGATGGACATTAAATTTGATAAGTATCGGGTTTTAAACAGTTTCTACTGGCCGTTTTAATTAAATTTTGTTTACTGAACCCTCGTTCACAATCAACAGTTGCAACTGGTATACACAATAATCTACTTGCAATTTTATATAGCCTACATCAACAAAATTTGTTTGTTTTTTTAGAGTAAGTTTCAATACATCATCAATGCTGTCTAGTCTATAATCAACATGTTTTAAATAATTCCTGAATGACACAATATCTGAAAGACTTTCAAATTTTCACAAATTGAACAAAACATTTTCTGCGTATATACGTCAAATCTCAGCCAAGGATTGCCAAATTTCCAGTTTTCTTTAAATTTTTGTTTTGCCTATTGTTAATTTCAGGTACCGTGACAGTGATAAAATCATTAGTCGTGGACTGGTATCAATTTCATTTTAGCTAGAGCCAGTAGAGAAGCCAACGTCAGATTCTTCCTTAACTTTTAGAACACTTCGGCGGCGGTAACGAAAAAAAAGCAGACAGTTTACTCACTCCAGAATCGTCAATATTCGACTCATTCTTACGTTTCCGACCCATGGTCATAATATAATTTGAATTAATAATGTCTCATTAGCCATACTGATATATTTATACATGTTGTATGAAGCCACAGTAAACGAAATTCAACTATCAAAACATCCTAACTCTCTTTGAAACGAATTGTCGTCCATTTTGATTTTTTTCTTTTGTTTTAATCACGCGACATCAAATAGTCACCGCTAATCTATTTGTTAGGGTTAATTAATATGATAACCAATGACTTGAGATAGACTTTATTATCGTCAATTATCAATCAGCTGACACCATCAATCTAAGACAGTTGTGTAGCACTACTAATTGACACGTTCGGGAGTATTAATCAGCAAGTTGATTGATTTATGGTAATGCCGATATGCGCTCGTGATTGACACTCAACATAAAAATGGTTAACCAAGATAAATACGATTAGAATTTTAAGATTTTTTTTTCGCCACTTCTAAAAAAGAATCGCCAGCACCCCAAAACTTTATCGCCAAAATCCAAATTTAATAGCCACTTTCATTTTTTTATCGCAAATTGCGACTTTGGCGGCCGACAGCGTGAGACCTAAACCCAAATACCTAAGTTCGTTCACCCTACGGATCAACTGAAGATGGAGACGATGAAGAAGATTAATTAACAACAGACTTGACCTATTCATAATGCCGATGTTTCTTTGTGCAGCAAGCTACAGAGTAGGTAAAATGGAGGATTGGCAATAACTGCTTGGGTATTTAGATCGTTGTGCCAAATCTCCACATCATTACTGGTTTGTATAGCTTGCATGAAATAAAATGAAATGAAATGGGGTTTAACGTCCTACTGTTCTGATCCTATACTGGGCTAATGAAGACGGGCATACGCCATACACTCTGCTATGAGGGAAATTTTGCCCGGGCAGCGGCACTATCACCTACTCTTATATCGAATTCCAACTGCCAGAGGATCTTTAACGTGCATTCCAATGTTTACACGGGACCTCGATTTTCCATCTCATCCGAAGAACTAAGCTTGCATGAAGACACACCAGCTTGCAATGGGCCATGTTCTACTGTTGATCCATTGTTTCTCTATGTAGTATACTATTGTCTGCAGGTAACCTGGCACGCTATCTTTTAATTTGTTAAATGCCGGCTTTATGTGTTCTATGGGTAAGAAGGGTAAGAACATAAGTTTACGGGAGAATCTGTAGGTGCTACCCTTACAATTGTACCATACAGCCAGACCAGACCTTTGAATTTTCCTGAAGATGGCCTGTGGGAAAAGTTTCGGTAGGGCTTTCCATAGACCTTTTTCAAAATCAACAACAACATACAACCGTTTGTGCTGCCGGATGACCCTTTGAAGTTAACAATCGCTGATCAATCATTGTCAATAGTCACAACTCATTGTCAATAATCACAACTCACCCAACAGAATGGGCTCTATAATCAATACGAGATTAAATATTTTTCAATCGCTTTTCAATTGCTTTAACAATCGCCAATCAATTATCGTCAAGAATCAGAACTCACTCGACAGAATGGGTTCAGTAATCAACACCAGATTAAAAACAACAAAAAGCAGATAGCAGTGTTTGGATTTTTTTTTGTCAATCTTTTATTTTCCTATATGTTTATTTCAACTTATTTTTAATTTATTTCCACAACATATTGAATAAAGTACGAATGAAATCGATTTGAAGTTCTAATTCTGGTTCAACAGCCATTTTTATAAATTTCATGCAGCTAGCAGCCATTTTTTTTTATAAAGTTCGTGTTGCAGCCATTTTTATTCAATTCGCATAGCAGTTGGATATTATTAAATCGTCATGTTTCACCTTTATTTCAACAAAGTTACGAATCAATCTGAGGTACGAAGTGAGGTATGAATGAACTAAGTACGAAACAGCCAGGTTACGAAACAGCCTGCATAATCCTGTGTTTATTTCCAATTGGTGTAATATACGTGTTTTTAACTTCCAATATTATCCTTTACCTCATTCAGTCATAGGCCTACTTTCGCCAGGTGTCGACCTAATGTCTAGTCACTTTTCCTAACAACGACTTCCCAAAAGTACATGTAGTTATCCAATAAATATATACTTTGAACTAATTACTGGAATCATAAAATTTGTAGGTCACATCAAAGGTTTAGGGGTTATAAAGGTCGTAAACTCGCGAGACAATTTGCTCATCAACGACTGCTGCCGGCCGTTTGATGTACTTTTTTATTGATCAATAAAGTTATAAAAAAAGACGACCGGCTTTCCAAAAGTTGTTATCCAATAAATATATAGTTTTAACTAATGATTGAAATCATAAAACCTATACGTCACATTAATGGTTTAGGGGTTATAAGGTTGTGAACTCTCAAGAAAATTTGTGTCATAGGGCGCCATTTTGTACATAAGTTTAATATTTTCACGCTCGTTCATTCAATAATTTCTTCGCTATGGAAGGAGATTCCAATTCAGAATTTGAAGAAATTTTATCAAAGGATATTTACATATGAATATTAATCTCAGTAATGACAAATGTTCGGGGGAAAATGATTTTTCTGAGATTTGAAACAGAGAAGAAGATATACGTGATATACAGTGTACCAAAAATGGCAGCCACTCTTCGTCGAATTGTAATATCCCAGCGCTCACTCTTTTAATAATTTCTTCGCAATGGAAAGTGGTTCCGAATCATAATTTGTAGGATTTTTATCAAAGGGTATTTTAGATGTGAATATTAATCACAATAGTGTTAGGGAAAGTGTTTTTTCCGCTATTTTAAACGAACAAGAAGATGACCCAGATACGACCGTCGACTTGCTACGAAAAAAATTAAAATGTCGACCCATGGTCCTCGAATACAATACCAACTTTGTTCAGCAAACTAAGTTAAATTCAGTGATTTTTTCAACATTTTTAGGACATTTAAATGAGGATAAAAATAGTTTGACTTTTTAATTTGTTTATTGTAGTAAATCATGCACACTTTGATCATCAATTAGACGAATGTCTACGGCAGCATGCTATGGCCTGTTGTACAATGTACGTGTGCTTAACTTTGTTGATTTTCAATAAAGAATAACTTTGATGTTACTTTGTATTAGTGCTTAAAAGTTAGACCATTTTGATGCCCAATTATATATCTTCATTTGAATATATGAATATTTTTTGCCTGGAATAATAGTTTGTGTGTTATTTTGTGTTCTCTGCAATATATTGGATTAATGGATAATTAGGGGTGATGATTTTCCATTTCAGAAAATAGCAAATTCCGTTTTAAGTATTTTGAATTCCATTATTTTCCGTTTCAGAGCTTACCATATTCCGTTTTTTCGAGATAAAATGTTATTTTATGAATAAATGAATAAAACATCTTAAAATGCCTTTTATTACAAAACGGATCATTTTAAACCAATGATAACAAATGTTGAATTGTGAATGACTTGTAATGATCAATGACTAGTTATTCTTTAAACCTGTTTCCCGAATTAAATAACAGAAAATTACATCTTGTGAGCTTGTTTCATCTTTTTAGCAGACGCAGCCATTTTTCTCAGCTGCTAGTTGTAGTCGCGATATATCCAGACATCTTCGTAGTTACTACTGTTTCTTCGAGAATAAGGGCTGGATTCACAAGGCTACGGCATATTTGTGATGTCACGTGGTTAATACAGATAAACAAGAGTCACGAGCCCGGCAGTAAAATAAGAAGTAAATGAAACGATTTTACTTTTATGAAGTGACAGAAGTTTTTTTAAGACATATATATACATTACAATGTTTAATTCAAGTTCAACTACAGAGTAATTGTATACAGGGATACATGAAAGATGGGTTTTCTTTTCGAGTAAAATTATGATTCCTAAATGATGAAATGAAAGTAGCTAAATACTAAAATAGACAGTAACAAAACCACGTGATATCATTCAATATTTCCGATTTTTATGAATAAAAAGATGAAATACTTGGATAACTGCAAAATTGTTTTGAGTTTGTGTTTAGTATCAGCAAATATCGGCTTTTCCGTCTTTTTCCGTGTGAGATTTCAAATTCCGTTTTGAGTGGACAATTCCGCGATTTCAGCGTTTTTTCCGCGATCACAGAAAATCATCACCCCTAGATAATCCTTTAATTAGCTCCAGGGAGATAAGCTTTTGTCTAGTTAATTGGCTTAATTATTCATGGGTAAATAAAACTCCTCGAAACGTAGCAAAAAAAAAAAAAAAAAAAAAAATCCTTGAAACGTAACAAAGAAAACCCCAAAAACAAATCCGAATGACAAAGATTGAAAGAAGACTTCGTAGGTTTAATGGACAAAATAACAATTTCTAAATCATGCCGTGAAGACAGTAATCTTTTAGAATTGAGAATTCAGGGAACTTATAAATTATCTTACCATTTTGCAAGAACAGTCCAGATGTTTTAATCGTCACTTCCGGTGTAAATAATATATTCATTATTGACAAGGACTAAACCTACACGAGCGGTGCATAAATGAAGATATCGCATGGGGTATACCCGACATTCAATTGAAACTTGTCTGCGATATCACTCGATATAGAAGCTGAAGTCTAGCCTACCTGCATGACTGAAACGTTGCCAATTGAAATAAAATAAAACTCTGTTGTATGGGGTACACCCTAGGTTGAAGCGGACGTTAAACGCCAGTACTGACTGACTGGATTGACGGAAATGAAATCATTTGAGACAGAATAAAGCTCTGTAGGGATGACACTTTGTGATGGGCGTGGAGACATCAAGACCGGTCTGCGGAAAACGGGCAACAATTTTTAATGTTTGCAGTCGGAAGTCAGTGGGGTGTTTTTGTCTCCAGACTCCTAATACGGCTTGTGGCATAAAAATGATTTTTGATGTCAATTTTAAATAGTTATTTAATTACTCCAGTTTTTTTCTATCATAGAGAGAGCTGTCGGATCTAAATCTTACACAATGCATCTTTAATTCCGTGTCATTTGATTTTATTTCGCTGCATTTGGAACATTTCAGTTGATGACCAGACATCCCCCTTTCCACACACAATAATGAACCGTTTATGTCGGTTTAGTCCATGTCCATAATAAATAAATTATTCGCACCGGAAGCGCACACGTCTTATGTAGGTTATTTCTATTTAATAAGGCCAACTTCAAGTTTGGTCAAAGGTCACGAGATGTAAACAGAACTAACGCTAATCCCAAACCTTACCCTAACCCTGGACCTAGCCCTAACGCTTACCCAAACCCTAACCTACAATTTCGCCTACAATCACGTGCCCTAGCCGTATTTACATCTAGCGACCTTGAAGAAAATTGAGTTGGCCTTAACAAATAGATTGAGTCGTCTTTGTGTTTATGACTAGAGTATCAAGTCGACTGCTTTTGTATAATGGTGAGATAATTTTATTATTTCCTCGAATTCTCCCCTCTAAAATGTATTGTGGTGCATGGAAGCTAGCTACAATATTGTCGCGGTAATAATACCCTGTTTTAGTGTTTACCGCTACAATTGATAGCCTACCTAAGGCCGCGGTTAATTGTTTGTTTGTTTCTCATGACCTGTGTTTGTGAAATATAAATATACATGTAACCGGTGGGGGGTGTGTGTAAATTCTCAATAAAAACTAAGGTGTTTAGTTTTTAAACCTTTATTAAAAACCCTGAAATATATATACATTAAAATTAATATACATATCACAGTAAAATACATCACTAATTAAATTAAATATATTAAATATCCCTTAAGTTTATACTAAATATAATATAAGTAATTGATAACATACCCAAAGAAGGGTTTTTTAAATAAGACTATCAAGATGGTGAACAAAATCTTCAGATAACTATATTCTGGAAAATAACATTATTCTGATTATACATAACAATATACTTTCAAAACGGTACCTTATAATCTACTATATATATATGTATATATGAAAAACTAATGATTTTACATGTTATTTTCTATCTATTTAAATAAAATGGCTGCTTAAAGCTGAACTCCGGTTACAAAAATACCGAAATAATTAAATTAAAAAAAAGTTAACGCCCCCAAGCCGCCATACTTGTTTCCAATTGATGAAATAAATATGGCTGACATGGAGGCTTATGACCTGGAAAGGTTAGCCGATCTCACTTCCAGTTTGTTTCTTGTCAGCCACCTGTACACATCCCGCCTTATTCTCTACACACGCTTCACTGATCGCTCTATTGTTTCCCAACAGTATACCAAATTATTGCAGATTGCAAAATGTCTGATCAGGTAAGCCTGTAAATAATTATATGGACTGTGTCTACTTATATATTCACTAAGCTTTACTCTAAAACAAAAGATGGCTTACCCCAACCTGAAATTTTCAACCATGAAGAAGACAATAGTTTGTGCAGGTGAGTAAATTATATGAACCGCGTCTACTACTATATATAGCCTAAGCTTTACTCACCTGCACAAATCACCTGCACAAACTATTGTCTTATTCATGGTTGAAAATTTCAGGTTGGGGTAAGCCATCTTTTTGCATCTTTTGTTTTCATCATCATCATCATCATCATCAGTGAGGCCTTTAAATAGGTCCGGACCTTTTGGCCTGTCAGATTTTCTAAACAGGAATTCACAGCATTTATTAGGGCGGTACTGTTACATTGTGAGTTCAGTACGGGGCTAAATTAGACTAACTGGGCGTGGCATGGTGGTGCGCTAATGGGATGTATAGTATGATAAGTATCTGCGGGGGCTCCAGGCTTTGTCCAGACGACATTTAAACTGATTTAGTGTCGTTGAGGAGATCACATCGGTCGGAAGATTTTTCCAGTCGTTATAGGCTCTGTTACAGAAAAAATTTGCTCTTACTCTTGTGTTACTTCGTTGCTTCTTTAGCCTATAACCAACACCGTGACCTCTAGTGCGACTGCAAGTCTCCGTCATATAAGGTGCTGCAGTGGTATATTTACCGTTCATATACAGTATTTCCAGATTTCAATGACATCTCCCCGATCCTGTCTGTACTTCATACGTGGGATACCTAGCTTTTTAAGACGATCTTCGTATTCAAGTTTTTTGATACTCGGGATAAGTCTTGTTGCTCTGCGAAGTATTTGTTCTATCTGGCGTCTGTCTTCTAGTAATAGTGGGTAACGTACGGCATGGCAGTATTCCAGGTGGGGTCGGATAAGTGCAGTGAATAGTTGCTTCATTGATTCCTCGTCTATGTGCTTATATGTTCTGCGAATCATACACAGTATCTTATCAGCTGTTGCTACCTTTTGTTTCACATGTCCACTGAAGGTCAGGTTAGGGTCTATATAGAAGCCCATATCTTTCTCTAGCTGTCGTTGCCAGCCTGGTCCCTTCCATATTGTAGGTGTGTCCCGGGTTGTTCTTGCCAATGTGGAGTACCTTACATTTACTGGCGTTAAAACGTAGTAACCATTTGTTGGACCATTCACTTAAGTTGTTCAGGTCGTTCTGCAACTTTATTGTATCTGTTTTATCGTGGATCTCTGTGAAGACTTTCGTGTCGTCTGCAAACATCAGGCAGTTAGTGTTGATCATGTCTGGTAGGTCGTTGATGTAGCAGACAAAAAGAATCGGACCCAGTACACTCCCTTGAGGGATACCACTAGTCACATCGGAGCACCCTGAGGTGTTTGTGTTGACTCTGACACATTGTTTCCTGTCTGACAGAAAACTTGTAATCCATCGTAGGACATCACCTGTTATTCCAAGTCCTTTCAGTTTCCTTATGAGACGCCAGTGAGGAACTGTATCGGAGGCTTTGGCGAAGTCAAGATATAGTACATCTGTTGAATTGCCATTCTCTAATGAAGAGGTCCACTTGTCTAGGGCAGTAAGCAAATTGGTTGAGCAAGACCTGCCGCTCGTGAAGCCATGCTGTTCCTTGCATATAAGTTTGTTCGTATTGAGGTGGTTCATCATAGCTGTACGTACTAGTTTCTCCATAATTTTGCATACAATGCTGGTGAGGCTCACTGGCCTGTAGTTACCTGGTTCAGACTTAATTCCCTTTTTGAAGATAGGGGTAACTACGGCCTGTTTCCACTGTCTTGGTACTTGGCCTGTTTTAATGGAAGAGTTGAATATAAACACAAGGGGGTTGCTGATCTCATCTGCAGTTTCTGATAGTGTTCTTGGGTGGATGTTGTCCGGGCCTGGAGATTTGTTAGTTTTCACAGCGCGGAGTTCCTTCAAGACATCTTCACGCGTTATTGTGAAGGTTAACAGTTCATTTAACACATGAGTCAGAGTTGGCTGAGGGGCATCAGACGTATCTTCCTGGGTAAATACTTTACAAAAAAACTGGTTTAAGACATCGGCTTTGTCAGCATCTGAAGTTACTATGGCACCGGATGTGTCTTTAAGGTCATCTATTGATTCTCTCACCGTTGTCCTACTTCGGGCGTAGGCGTAGAATGCCTTAGGGTTCGATTTTGCCTCTGATGCGATCATCTTTTCATATGCTTTGACCGCCTTCTCGTTAGCCCATTTGACTTGGTTTCTTGCTTTGGCGTATCTCCTGTAGTTGTCAACTGTTCTGTTGTTTCTGTACTGCTGGAAGGTCAGGTTCTTCTGCTCTTTCATATAATTATTTACAGGCTTACCTGATCAGACATTTTGCAATCTTCAATAATTTGGCATACTGTTGGGAAACAATAGAGCGATCAGTGAAGCGTGTATAGAGAATAAGGCCGGATGTGTACAGGTGGCTGACAAGAAACAAACTGGAAGTGAGATCGGCTAACCATTCCAGGTCATAAGCCTCCATGTCCGCCATACTTATTTCACAAATTAGAAACAAGTATGGCGGCTTGGGGGCGTTAACTTTTTTTTATTTAATTATTTCGGTATTTTTGTAACCGGAGTTCAGCTTTAATATTACAATTTCTATCATTCCTACATCCGCTCCATCTAAAGCCCAATTACCCAAAATAAGAGAATTAGCACACATACCTGTAATACTGAAGTAGTATAACTGAAACAATTCTCTGAAAATAACCTAACTAGATTTGGAAAAAAAGTTTAAACAATTTGATGGAAAGTATCAAAATGTCCTTACACTTCGAAATCTATCTAATGTCTGATGTCCAAAGTGAGGTTTAGATAAAAAAAGAAAACTTGCTTGTAACCAAGGGAGTAGAATTGT
The DNA here is from genome assembly GCF_932274485.2 of Patella vulgata. NCBI lineage: Eukaryota > Metazoa > Mollusca > Gastropoda > Patellidae > Patella > Patella vulgata. Next base: position 95,139,589 of record NC_065879.2, read on the forward strand.
ATTCACCCCAAGATTTGGGCTCTAAGAAAACAGTACAGGTTAACAAGCCAAGTTAAAGGAGAGATGTTATTATAGACCAGTTGCAAGTAAAATTAGTGTCTGTTAGTTTAAAGGTGCACTCACTCAATGCACTATATTACTTGACATAATAAAACCTATAAACATATTAAAATTCTGCTTTGCTACATACATATTATGCTACATGAGGTAATTATTAATTATGGAGATGGAATTTTAAATTTTTGAATTTAATGCTGTTTCTATTTCAGCAATAACTAATGTCGGTTACTTGGTCATTGAAAACCAAACGGAAACTGGCGTTCGCGATTTATTCACATTTAATAAAATTTTTATAGATAAAAATATCTGTTGCACAATAGCTGCCGAGCATCGGAAGACTTAAAGTAGCTAAGTCTCTAACTCAATATCATCCAAAGTCTTACACGCTGAAAACACGAATTATTTGTCAATTCAAATCAACATTAATGTTGTGATCTTACCAGGAAAAGATAGGCTTCAGATATCCAATATTTAAGACAAAATAAACATTTTACCTTTGGTACATGAATCATGTACCATAGTGCCTTTTAGCGTCATTTGCAACAAGTGACCAGAAAGAACGAGGCTAGACATATTCAACTGTGGAGTCTGCTCAATAGACTGGAATAACCAGACGCTAGAAATTGCTATAGGGTTGAGACACATGACGTATTTCGTTGGACATAACTGATTTGAAATTAAGAATCAAAACGGAAACAATTGAATGTAAATCAGTTTATATACAATCAGATTACATTATTATATGCGTTGCGACCCATTTGAGTCAATTTCTAGGTCCCAAATATTATCGATTTAGCTCCTTTAATCATAATAATAGGTCTAAATTATTAGTGATATGCTTCTTCGTTAATCGTTCGTTAATTCGTTCGTTCTTGGCATTTCATTTCTTTATCTTCCCCTACTTTGACAGGTTACATAATGACCTGTTCCAATCAGGTTGATGATTTGTTTTGAAAAATATTTAAAAGCATACCCTTGGATTTTTGAATACAACATAAGTTAGATTATTTAACATGTCAGTCCAAAGAATTTATTACACACGTGTTCGTTTCTCTAACCTTGAAGAAGACAGTACCAATAACCTGTATGTTAATTGTCTTCAACTTTAACCCCATCGCCACATGGCATCATGATAATATAAATACTTTTATAATTTTGTCTATCTTCATCAAACTATTCACATTTATTGGTACCTTTGTGTCCTTTTGAGACTGTGTTTATAGAAATGAAATGAAATGGGGTTTAACGTCCTACTGTTCAGCTCCTATACTGGGCTAATGAAGACAGGCATACGCCATACAGTGTGCTATGAGGGAAATTTTGCCTGGGCAGCGGCACTATCACCTACTCTTATTTCGAATTCCAACTGCCAAGGGATCTTTTACGTGTATTCCAATCTTTACACAGGACCTCGGTTTTTCGTCTCATTCGAAGGACTAGACAGCTGTCCTTGTCAGGCCCTCCGTCCTGCATCACTGACGTCGGAAAATCTGGATGAACTTTCTCGGCCAATGCAAGGATCGAACACCCGACCTCCAGGCTAGCGAGCCAGCGCCTTACCCACCTAGCCACTGTGGCTCCCGGGTTTATAGAATGTCGTGGTTAATAAAACTGTCAGTCAGTCAGTCAGTGCGTACCTCATGATAGAGGCTATCTCATGGCGACAGTTTTGGAACAGTTGGTCACAGAGTGCTAGTCACGTAAATGAAATATTTTAGCACTAATTTAAAGACATTTATATCTTTCCGTGAATTTTATTACAATTGACAAGTGCCTTATGAAGTATGTATGTCGTCTTTGGTGAAGGAAAATGCTACAGAATGACAGATATGATACATTTTTTTTAACTTCCTGTTATGATTTTTTCACATTCTAGCTTACTACTAGTACTAAACTTTACTTATCACCTACAGTGTCATGTTTATTGATAAATAGTCGATTTTAATGCATCAATCCATTGTTAATATTTCAAGGCAAACAAATATAGTTTTACAAATTTTACAGGACGAATTTGTGACTTCCATAAATTTGACCAAATAATTATGGAAGTGCGTAATTATTACAGATGAAAATGGACATGCGGGCAGGTCATGAGAAAGAAACAATTAGGTGCCCCTACTTCTCTTGTTTTGCGACTCCAAAAGATCCAGAACACAGCCGCTAGAATAATATCTCTGGCTCCTCGTTACAGTTACATAACTCCAATTCTCAAAGAACTCCATTTTCTTCCTGTTAGTTACGGAATCAAATTTAAAATTCTGTGTTATACTTTTCGATGTTTAAATGGTACTGCCCCAAAATACCTGAGTGATCTCTTACAATCATATACTCTTGCAAGGACCTTAAGATCTGTAGATAAGAAACTTATATAAATAGACTATTATTATTATTATTATTATTATTAATTAACTGCGGCCTAATAGTAAGTGCAGGAGGACGGCACCACACACTCAAAACAAATCTCGGACAAGACACAAACAAAGTACATACATGTATCAGATTAGAACAGTGATTCTCAACCAGTGTGCCGCAAGATCGTCCTAACCAAAATTTTTAACAGCACACTAAGAAAATGCAAAAAACCATATGATTGCACTGGTGTCTACTGATTAGTTCATAGCTGTGTTTTTCTTTATTTAGTTTGAGTCATTATGTTGTATGCCGTCTGAATGCCATGTTTTTCTTGTGTAAAAATTCAAATATTTTTCATATATATTTAGCCAGCCAATGAGTGCCGCTGGCAAAAAAAGGTTGAGAACCACTGCATTAAGTGAATGGATCCGAGGGCTAGCTGTAAGCCTTTAGTTTTACTGCGCTGTACAGTCCCGGGCCTGTAGTGATACAGACTTCACTCAAAATTAAAAACTAACAACAATCAGGAATATAACCCAAAAAACATTGTGTAATACTAGTATGAGTCAAGATCTGCTATATGTTACATGAAATATACATGTAAATGTAAGCATATTGCATTAAAAAATTACCTATACAAGTAAACATATCAGTAAAATGTATAAAAAAGCCAGGTAGTCAAAAGTTCAGTGGTCTGTGTCAGTGAGAAACATTTTAAGCGTTTGAAAGAATTGAGGTATATATTGACTATAAAGTTAGGGCATATGTCATATTTACCAAGAAAACGGAGGAAAAAACAATAATAAATGTAAAAAAGCAAACAGAGAAAGTTCGACCTGTCTCAACGACACTCGGCTGCTGAATGAAGTGACATAAAACAGCAGATGTTTCCCAAATGAAACAAATGTAGACATAATCAGGGAGATAGTATATGCGTCAATTAAATATATCTAGAATAATAGCCGAAAGAGAAATGTTATATTTACTAATCAAGTCAAATGACGGCCATAAAACCTTTTTAAAGGTTTTTGTAAGTTTAGTGGGCAAGTGTCCTTGTAAGCTGGTGATAGTGGAATATACTACTAAATGAGATAAAAAAAATATTTCCTTTTTAATGTAAATGGGTAAGCTTATGTAAAATGAGTAAAAGGGTCCCTTCTTCTGCATAGATCAGTTTACACAATGTAAAGAAGGCACACTCCATTAAGCCAATGATCGACACCGTATGTGATGTCATATGTTAAAGGTATAAATTTACTATACTTGAACTTATAAAGGTTAGTCATCGTATATGGATTGGTCATGTAAGTTTGGGGGGTTGGATGGCCGAATGATTAGCACGTGCGCACTGTATCATACGGTCTGCCATTGAGTCAACTGGCGTGGTTTTGATTCCCCGGTTGTGTTTGTGGCAAGGAGAAGGGTTGTCTGTCCCACCTCGTGGGTTTTCTCCGGGTCCTCCAGTTTCCTCCTATTGCTAAAGACCCCTACGCACAAGCGAATTATTGACATAAAATTAAACCATGTGTTAAACCAGAAATGACCTAGTTTGTATCGAGTGGAGTTACCTCCCCTCTCTCTCTCTCATGTAAATTTAGGGTACATGGTATCAATCTGTTCCAGGGGATTGGGTGCATGAATGGTTAATGTGTGGGCATTGTATCATAAGATCTGTCATTGAGTCAGTCTCAATCCCAGAGATAACTTTACCCTTCATTTATCTCTGGTAAAACTCCCTGGCCATTAAAGGACAATATTGGTGTCAGTCATTATCACATATGTGATAGAACTGGTTAAACACGTTCCAAATATTATTTTATCACAGAGATCATTGCTACGATAGATGAGTAATCAATGTTTCAACAATAGGAAGTGATGAACGCAAAAGGAAAACACAAATTATCCCTCTATATAACCAGTTCTATCACATGTGATAATGACTGACACCAATATTGTCCTTTAATCAGTGTCAGATCAGTTCCTAAGCTCTGCCCTCCAGTGGCTTCTGATTGGCTTGATATGTTTGAATGAAATGCTGATTTACATATTAATGATCCTTGGGAACATCTCCCATATCTTGACATCAAAAGTTCATCTGACAACAGTTGATTTGATGATTTGCTGTGAACTATTTTTAACGCACCATGAGAGTTATTGGGCCGGAGAAACACGAGCACTGAAATATCTTGGATCTTTGTGAAGCGACCAGTGTAAGGATACATCACGTCAGGACATTCAAAATACAAATAGTTGAATTGGGCTATCTGATTGATTTTATTTCCAAATTAATCTCTTTTACTGTATGACCATAATACATGTAGCAGCTCTGTTTTAGAAAATAACAATATCTGACACATCCACAATACAAATAAAATGAAATGGGGTTTAACGTCCTACTGTTCTGCTCTGATATATTTATTTTAAATATTACAGGAAACTAATGATGTTATAACTTTTATATATTACAGGAAACTAATGATGTTATAACTTTTATACATTACAGGAAACTAATGATGTTATAACTTTAATATATTACAGGAAACTAATGATTTTATAACTTTTATATATTACAGGAAACTAATGATGTTATAACTTTTATATATTACAGGAAACTAATGATGTTATAACTTTTATATATTACAGGACACTAATGATTTTATAACTTTTATATATTATATGAAACTAATGATGTTATAACTTTTATATATTACAGGAAACTAATAATGTTATAACACTTCACCAGTGTGTCATATGTGAAGAGATTTTTCAACAATATGATGATTTAGTACAACACAATAAGATACATGTTAAAGAAGAGAAAACTGATAATGTAGATGAATATTGTCATGTTCAATTTAAAGAAGAGAAACATGATGATATTGAAACTGTTCATCCCTTTAATTTATCTAGAGGGGAATTTAAATCTGAGACTAATTTAGAAAAACACAGTGAAATAGATGGCAACATACATATTAATATTATACAACAATCTAAAGATGGCGGTGATAAGTCTCAAGATAATATGTGTATTAAAAAACCTTATAAATGTGATGTTTGTGGTAAATCATTTTATACACAAAGCAAGTGTAAAAACCATATGGTAATTCATACAACAGAGAGACCGTTTGAATGCAATATTTGTAGTAAATCATTTAATCTGAGTAGTACCCTGAAGCTCCACATGAGAATTCATACTGAAGAAAAACTTTATACATGCGATGTTTGCGCTAAATCGTTCAATTTTCTGGGTGGCCTTCGTGTGCACATGAGAAATCATACAGGTGAAAAACCTTATAAGTGTGAGTTTTGTGGTAAATTATTTGCTCAAAAGGGGCATCAACAGAGCCATGTTCGAGTTCATACGGGTGAGAAGCCATTTAAATGTGATGTTTGTAGTAAATCATTCGGTTTTCAAGGTGCCCTTCATCTGCACAGGCAAACTCATACAGGTGTTAAACCTCATAAGTGTGATGTTTGTGGTAAACTATTAAGCAGTATTGGTGTTTTACAGAGACACATCAGAACTCACACGGGTGAAAAACCTTATAAATGTGATGTTTGTGATAAATCATTTACTTGTAAACTCGGTCTACAAGCGCACTCGATAACACATACGGAGGAAAAACCATATAAGTGTGATATTTGTGATAAATCATTTAAACGGAAATCTAATTTTGTTGTACACATGAAAATTCACACTGGGGAAAAATCTTTTATATGTGGGGTTTGTGGGAAATCATTTTCAAGAACTTGTAATCTACAAAGACACTTGGTAACGCACACAGGAGTCAAAACCTGTTAAATGAGATTTCTGTTTTAAGTCATTTATTAAGAATTCTAGTTTTATTCACACTGGACAAAAATGATTTACCAGGCCTTTTAACAAAATGAAATGAAATGGGGTTTAATGTCCTACTGTTCTGCTCCTATACTGGGCTAATGAAGACGGGCATACGCCATACAGTGTGCTATGAGGGAAATTTTGCTCGGGCAGCGGCACTATCGCCTACTCTTATATTGAATTCCAAATGCCAAGGGATCTTTTACGTGCATTCCAATGTATACACGGGACCTCGGTTTTTCGTATCATTCGAAGGACTAGACAGCTGTCCTTGTCAGACCCTCTGTTCTGCACCACTGACAAGGGGGAACCACGTATCTTTTTTACCCTGTGCTTGATAACGACAAGAGGACACTTGTTGAAACGTTGCACTATTAAAGTTGCTAGTGATTGTTATCCATAAAGTTGTGTTGTGTTTTTTCAACTTTCTCGGGATCGAACACCCGACCTCCAGGCTAGCGAGCCAGTGTCTTAACAACCTAGCCATCGTGGCTCTCAGGCCTTTTACCTACAAAGACACATAAAAACTCACGCAAAAATATGATTTGTTAGATCTATATTTCGTTTTGTTTTTTTATACTTTCGATGGTCTACACCTCATGATTATCTGACAAGTTATAGTGGGAGTTCACATCAGAGGTCGTACGAGCGGCTTTTGACCCTATGACGTCATATATTGATTAATTAATCGGCGTTGACGTTTCTAGTGGTTTACCCACAGTTCTGTGCATGGTATGCCAAGAAGTCGCTGTAACAGACTGTTTCATTGGCTAATCCCTCACTTGAACCAAAACGCTGGTAATATAACAACTCTTCCAGATCCTAGTGTAACCAAGACAATTAAGTAAAGCGAAATTTTGAAACGAAATAGAATCTGTTTTAATCAGCTTGATTAGAATTAATAAAATAATGATTTAAAATGATTGGCAGTTAATGTGATTTAATTAAAAAATGAATAATCGAATCCTTGATTACTATTGTAACAATTAGAGGTCCCAATTTTTATCCGATCGTGATGAAACTTAAGACTATATGTTTACATTCCAGATTAGGATCACGGTGGGTAAGATGCTGGCTCGCTAGCCTGGAGGTCGGGTGTTCGATCCATGCATCGGCCAAGAAAGTTCATCCAGATTTTCCGGCGTGGTTTCCCCTTGTCAATGATGAAGGACGGAGGGCCTGACAAGGACAGCTGTCTAGTCGTTCAGATGGGACGAAAAAACAAGGTCCTGTGTACACGTTGGCATGCACGTAAAAGATCCCTTGACAGTTGGAATTCGATATACATGTAAGAGTAGGCCGTAGTGCCACGGTCCAGGCAGAATTCCCCTTATAGTACACTGTATGACATATGCCCGTCTTCTTTAGCCCAGTTCGTAGCAGAACAGCAGAACGTTACACCCCATTTCATTTTCATTTCTTTCTGGATATGGTCCCTGATTGTACCAATTGTTTGTGGACACTCTACAGGTCACAATTCTTATCCGATTTTGACGATAATTGAAATATAGGTTTATCTCCAAAAGATCTCGGTTGCTGTCGATATTTGCGCATATCGGATCGTAACTTCCTGAATTATGGCCCCTGATTGTACGAAAAATCGCCTTTTTTAGCTTGTGGTCCCTCTGGAGGTCACAATTATTATCAGATTTTAAAAACCGTTTGATTATATCACCGGTACACCATATTGATGGTTGACTTCGAAATTCGTGAAAATCGGACCAAAACTGCCAGACAAAATGGCCACCCCTCATATGCAAATAATGTAAATATATGGTATATCAAGGTTGTGGACCCTCTAGAAGTCAAAATTTTGATCCGATTTTGATGAAACTTGAAATATATCTTTATAACTCAAAGATCTTGGTTCCTGTCGATATTCGCACATATCGGATTGTAACTTCCTGAATCATGGCCCTTGATTGTTCGAAAAATCGCTTTTTGTTTATCTTGTTCTCTATCCATCTTTTGCAAAATGTGGGTGTATCCTGCCTGGCAGCCGCTAGTTGATGTTGGTTTGATTCCTCGATACTTTTGAGAATGATAAACGTGCAATTAATTAATATGTGTCATCTATTTATTTTTGGATTTTGGCGGGGGACATCAGCCTCACTGTTGGCTTGTTTATATTTCTCTCCACGACCGAGATGTAACTTTAGATTTGTTCGTGTTTAGCCAGTCTTAAAATCGGATGTCTTTTTGTTTCACCAACTTGAGTTTCTTCACCTTTTAGTTGGACAGGTTTTATTCTAATTTTTAGTAGGTTTACTGTAATATATCACAAAATGCCACATAAACTTCTTTGCCTTCATATTATTGTTTTATTCTAATATTTAGTAGTTTTACTGTAATATATCACAAAATTCAACATAAGAAATTCTGTTATCTGTTCATAAAAAACATTTTTACACAAAAGCTGGTTTTGGTTTTATTGCATACAGACTGGACATATCTTTTGCTTATTCTACCCATGCAGTGGACGTACCCCTTGCTCATCCTACCTGCAGAGTGGAATACCTTTTGCTCATCCTACCTGCAAAGTAGAATACCCTTTGCTTGTTCAATCCATAAGGTGTACATTCTCTCCCACCATCTTGAAAGTGGTGAAATAATTAGAATGTGCTTCACAGAATGTTCATGTCCATCAATAGCCTGTTTATTCTTTCCTATAATCATCTGGAGCCACAGTGGCTAAGTGGGTATGTCATGTATTGGCTTGCTAACTAAGACGTCCCGTTCCTCAGTGAGTAAGACACCAGCTCTGTAACTTAGAGGTCCTGTGTTCTATCCTAGTGTTGACTGATAAAGTTTGTGATTTTCGGGTGTGATTCCCGATGTCAGTAATGTAGGTTGGAAGGCCTGGCAAGAAACAATGTATAGTTGTTTGGATGAGACAAAAAATGGGGTCCCGTGTACACACTGGCGTGCATGTTTTTTTTTTCTAAACAATATTTATTCGCAGAAACTGGATTGGAGAACAGGCAGAAGCCTATAGACCCCTCTCCATAAAAGTGCAAACATAAATATATAATGAAAAGTAAAGTAAAGTAACGATTAAATTATAAGATGGCTATATACACGATATTTACAAACCACAATCAGAATGTTTATATTTCATAAATTTACATACGGAATTTTCAAAACCCTAGACAGTTGGAATCAAAATAAGAGTAGGCCACTGTCCAAGCAAGATATCCTTCATACATATAGCACCATGAATAGCATAAGCCCGTCTTCATTAGCCCAGTCAGGGTAGAACAGTAGGACGTTAAATCTTGTATCATTACCCCAGTCAGATTAGAACAGTAGGACGTTAAATCATGTATAATTACTATATTTATTATTTTACAGATATAAAAGCTAAATTAGCCTATTGAAAGTCTTTATTTTTGCCTCCAATGTTATATATATTTTGTTCCCTACAAATTCTTATGAATGACCTACATGTAACTTGATCCATGACCAGTGGGGTTGGATGGCTGACTGGTTAGCGTGCGCGCGCTGTATCATAAAGTCTGTCATTGAGTCGACTGGCGTGGTTTCGAATCCCCGGTTGTACGTGACAAGGAGTAGGGTCGCCTGTCCAACCTCGTGGGTTTTCTCCAGGTCCTCCGGTTTCCTCCCTCTACTAAAGACCCCTACGCGCAAGCGAATTATTGAAATAAAATTAAACCATATGTTAGTCCCGAAATGACCTAGTTTGTGTTGAGTGGACGTTAAACCCCATTTCTCTCTCTCTCTCTGATCCATGACCAACACAGAGTGACCTACTATATTTATGCATGGCCTAGGGTGATCCATTAGTTACCTAGAGTGTCCACTATATTTATGCTTGGCCTAGGGTGATCCATTAGTTACCTAGAGTGTCCACTATATTTATGCTTGGCCTAGGGTGATCCATTAGTCACCTAGAGTGTCCACTATATTTATGCGTGGCCTAGGGTGATCCATTAGTTACCTAGAGTGTCTACTATATTTATGCATTGCCTAGGGTGATCTATTAGTTACCTAGTGTGTCCTACTATATTTATGTATGGCCTAGGGTGATCTATTAGTTACCTAGAAAATCCACTATTTTTATGCGTGACCTTGAGTGCTCCACAATTTGAATGCAAGGCCTAGTCTGATCAACGACCAACCGAGAGTGACCCATGACCCACCTAACAATTTGTATATGTGGCCTTACCCATGACCAACCAAGTACCACACCTAATGTGATCCATGACTAGAGTACCACACAATTCATATACGATTTCTGGTCTGACACACCTACAATGCCCCATGTGTCTTAAGTGTGACCCAGTATGATCCATGACAAACAAAGCGTGTCACAATATCTATGCATGACCCAGTGTGACCCATTACCTACCTATTTTTTGCATAGCCTAATCTGACTCATGACCCATCAACAACAACCCACCATTTTTATGCGTGAAGTAAAGTTATCCAAAATTTTTCTCCGATTGTTCCCTACAATGTTTTTATGCATGGCCTAGTTTGACTCATGACCCATCAACAACGACCCACCATTTTTATGCGTGACGTAAAGTCTAACCTATGACCTACCGATAATTTCCTACCATATTTTTATGCATGGCTTAGTCTTACATGTACCTGAACGATGACTCACCTACAGTGCTCCACAATTGTCATGTGTGAACCTGGGGTGCCCACAAATCTTACGGGTAACCTAGTTGGGAGGGAGTGGTAACAATATTATGGTGGCAACAATAATGTGACCATCATCAATTATTGAATCCAAATTCATAATCAAGAAATATAGTAAGCAATTAAAGATACATTATGTAAGATTTAGATAAAGAGTCAGCCATTGTTACTATTAATAGCTTGAAAATAGATAATGTAAAATTAATAATTTGAAAATTTCATTCAAATTACTCTATTGCGAGCGAAGATATCAGCCTTTGAAGGTTTGACAAGACGTGTGCAATAATTTCAACCAAGACGTGTGCAATAAAGTCCCACTCCTCCATTTTTAGCTTAAATCAAAATATGGCTGAACTGTTCTAATATATTCAATATCAGAAACATCCGATGCCATAGAGTTGATTATGGCCTGAATAAGTTAATTAATGTCTAATAAATAATTTAGAAAACATTTCAGGCCTATAGAAGGACCTGCAATAGGCCGATTTAGCTCTTGCATAATGTATTAATGCGGAATAGTATGATACATCAACTGAGCTATAGATTAATGAACAAGTTGGTCATTTAAAATTTTCATATAGTCATAAACATATATCATATTTGTTGACCAAATTAGGTAATAATCCATGCTGGTATGCAGGTGCATATCTATTTAGCAGTTACCATTCTATGACGTTAGTAATTTTGGATGTTTGCATCTATAACAGCAAAAACCAGGGCTCGAATGATCAGACACCAGACACTGCTTGGGTTCTTTAGACAACCATTTGATTCTCAGAGGACCACCAGATTCTGAAAGAGTAAGGGTGTTAAGGTTTACATCATCTAACTGAGAGAGTAGCCTAATGGTTTAAAGGTTTCCATCAGCTAACTCGCTCTGTGAGTGGAATGGGGTTGAGGGAGAGAGAAATGGGGTTTAATGTCCACTCGACACAGGCTAGGTCATTTCGGGACTAACATATGTTTTAATTTTATTTCAATAAATCGCTTGCGCATAGGGTCTTTAGCAGTGGGATGAAACCGGAGGACCCGGAAAAAACCCACAAGGTTGGACAGGCAACCCTACTCCTTGTCACATACAACTGGGGATTCGAAACCACGCCAGTTGACTCAATGACAGGCTTTATGATACAGCACACACGTGCTAACCATTCGGCCATCCAACCCCCCCCCCAGTGGAATGGGGCTGAGGGAAAGATAAGTTAATCTTAATTTGTTGTAATGTATACTATTCTTTAACTGCTTTAACATAAAAACCTGTGCAAACCTGTTAAATATTCGATTGCGATATCGTTAGAAAACACAACGTTGAAGTCCAAAAGGAGAGAGATACAACAGTAAGCTGTCCAGAGACAAAAGGCAAACCACTAAACCAGTGGTTCTCAACCTATTTTTTTGCCAATGGCACACCTTGGAACACAAAAAAAAAAAAAAATAAAGGCACACCTGGCTAAATATATATGAAAAATATTTAAATTTTGTAGGCCTAGACAAAGACTAGCAATGGGGGGGGGGGGGGCGTATAATGACTCAAACTAAATAAAGTAAAATACAGCTATGAACTTATCAGTAGTCACCAGTGAATACTCAATTGGGATCACATGGTTTTTTACACTTTGGAAGATCTAGCTACGAGAATGTAGCTAAAAACGTTGAGATATACTGATGTGTTTGTTTTTAGCTACCACGATTGGATGCCTTTAGTTCCAAGTGGCAAACTCAATTTCTTTATTAATGCATGTAACATCTTTAAAATAAGATAAGTTTACGCTATTATGATCAATTAAAGTTACAGAGGCCAATGTAGTGGCACAACTGTCGCCTAACTCCAAATATTCGCATTTAAATTAATGAAGCGTTGTTTTTGTCTGACGTTCACCGCCATCGCAATCCATTCATAGTTACAGCACAGAGTAAAAATGGTTACAGTGCTTTAGATTGCCCTTTTGATTGGCTGTTATAAAAGCCTTATATTTAGCCCCGCCTTCATGATGACAGCGTATCGTTTAAAAAGATGGCGGTCAAAGTAACGGGTTAACGCCTCGATTTTAAAAACGACGATTTGTTCCCGCTTCAGGTAGGATTATATGCTTAATTGTAGTTGGGTCTGGCAGAAATATTATAAATAACAATAATCAATCGTTGTTTTTATTAAAAATATTGTCAATTTTGTTTACAAATGCCGGGTGTGAATCGCACCCGCATGTGCTACGTTGAAGGTAATGGCCTCATGTCTTATCTCGAAACTTGGAGGGTTGAGAGATTAAGGTTTGTTATCTAGGGAAGATCTTGCGACACATCAGTGTGCTACAGCACACTGGTTGAGAATCACTGCACTAGACAATCAGAGGTCAAGAATTACTGGGAGTTAGGCGTCAATAGAAGTGCGTTCTGGGAAAGTTTGGAGGCTGAGAACTCAAAGGGTCCCTACTTTTTCAGTGACTCTTCAGTTTTTTTTAATGGTATTTTTCGGTATGGTAGGCCTACAGACGTTTGGAACGTTTCAGTGTGTAGTAGCTATTGGCCTTTTAACACACAAACATTAAGGTTTTAAATTAAAAATGACAATAATTGATATGAAAAATGATATACTATCAAATATCGATACATATTATTGTGGAATGAGTAGAAATAATGGTGGATTTTGATTATCGAGCATTCCCAATAACATCCACAATATGAACCATTCGTGTGGGTTTAGTCCATGTCCATAATAAATATATGTTACACACCGGAAGTGTTCTCTTCTGTCCATGGGTTGACGATAAGAACATAAAAATTCTTTTGTAAAATGGTAAGATAATTCTATTAATTCATTGAATTGGCCATTCTAGAAGGCAAGGTGGTGTACGAAGACTTACTATCTGTTCATACAGTAAATGTGATCATTTCGAGAGAAGTGATAAGATATACTCTGCAAAAAAAGAAACGCACGGCCCATTTTTATATGATTTTTCATCTTTTTTTTTACGAAGTGGATATTTAACCGTATACGGCAAAGTGTCTACTTCCGCTATTTTACCGTACATCGTTTCGGCGCAGAAGCACGATTTTACGGGAAAAACATAAACCACTGACAGTCTTAGTACTTAAAGGAGCTAAATCGCTAATATTTGGGACCTAGAAATTGTAATCTGATTGTATATAAACTGATTTACATTCATTCAATTGTTTCTGTTTTGACTCTAATTTCAAATCAGTTATGTCCAGCGAAATACAGCATGTGTCTCAACCCTATAGCAATTTCTAGTGTCTGGTTATTCCAGTCTATTAAGCAGGGCTCTCCAGTTAAATATGTCTAGCCTCGTTCTTTCTGGCCACTTGTTGCAAATGACGCTAATACGCACTATGGTACACGATTTGTGTACCAATGGTAAAATGTTTATTTTGTCTTAAATATTGAATATGAGAAGCCTGCCCTTTCCTGGTAAGATCACAACATCAATGTTGATTTGAATTGACAAATAATTCGTATTTTCAACGTGTCAGACTTAGTATGATATTGAGTTAGACACTTAGCTACTTTAAATTAAAACCAAAAGCCGCAGAAATGCGCCCTCGACCAAAATAGAATAATATTCTAAATGCTTTTCTACAATTTCCATTTATTATCTTATTTTCTTTTAAAAATAATTCTCCAGTTTCTACCATAGAAATTCAAGTATGGCTATTTCGTTCCTTTATAAGAAACGGAAAAAGAAGCAATGTTAGACAAAGAACGAATAGAACTGTTGGACTAGGGTTAGGTTTTGGGTTAGGGTTTGGGTTATGGGTTAATGTCAGACGCCAAAGCGTAAACTACTAAGTCCAGGTATCAGAGAACTGCGCATGTTAAACGGAAATAAAGTAAAGTGCCGTATACGGTTAAATATCCACTGCATTTTTTTTAATTGAACGGGGTTGTTGTTTCCATAAATCTTGCTTGTTCTTAATGTCGTTATGTACAGGTAAAAGAAATTCATTATTAGCGCCTTGAGCATGGAACTGTGCGCGATATAAATATACATATTATTATTTTATTATTATTATAAATGTAGGGTCACTAATTGTGACTGGTCGTACTTTTTTGATGAAATATGTTTTTGCTTGATTGCACCAAGACACATATATGAGTTTAACAACTTCACAAGCTGTTCGCATGAAACACAAATGTAAGGCCTATGATATCCCGGGGTTCTAGGTTTCAAAATCAGTTGCACATGTAAACACTCAACGAGCAAAGTGGTGCAACATCTGAACAAAGACCAACGTAGCTTACCTTTCTTGCTTTGGGGATAGGTACCGACAGAAGTTCAACACGTGACCGCTCAGGCTAAACAAGAGTGACTCACTGGAACATCACATCTGGTTACATCATTTGCGGAAACTGTTCACAACTGACATCCACTGCAGTAGCAATTCCTGGATGGTGTAAGATCTCAGACCAGACAGTCTACAAACGCCTACATGAAACCAATGGATTCAGACACACACGATATGTCCACAACCAACGCTGGAGAACAGTTTGGTTCAGTGGACGAATCACAGTCCCTGTGCATCAAAGTGATGGTAGAGCGAGGGTATACTTACGACGAAATGTCACTTTGTATTTCGTTTTTTGAATAGTATACTTTATAATGAGATGCATAACTGCAACAGGCAAATTATAATCAAAACACCGGTGCTAAACATTTTTAATGAGCAAATAACTCTATTCTTTGGAACCTTAGAATAGACGAAAATATTCTAAAAGCGTACAGAAATGTAACATGCATGTATATAAAGTGATTTATAGTCAATGTTTAAATTTTTTATTGTAATTTCTATTCAATATCTCGAAAATGCCCCATTACCACTCGGCATCGTATTCTATGCAAAATTTTACTCTAGAAAAGTTATGTCTGGTTTTGACCCCCACCCCCCAGCAATGAGCCTCAGGTTTAGTTAAATTTCAACAATTTCTCTAAATTGATTCCAGTGTTAAAGCACCTGTTTCAGTTTGTAGAAAATTGCAATCTGATCTGTATGATATGGACTTGTCAATGCCCACCTTTACCTACAAAAGAATATATATCCAGCAACTCTTGTCGTCCACGCGGATGATTTACATTACAGGAAACTAATGATGTTATAACTTTTATATATTACAGGAAACTAATGATGTTATAACTTTTATATATTACAGGATACTAATGATGTTATAACATTTATATATTACAGGATACTAATGATGTTATAACTTTTATATATTACAGGAAACTATTGATGTTGTAACTTTTATATATTACAGGAAATTAATGATGTTATAACTTTTATATATTACAGGAAACTAATGAGGTTATAACTTTTATATATTACAGGAAACTAATATAACTTTTATATATTACTGGAAACTACTAATGTCATTACTTTTATATATTACAGGAAACTAAGGATATTATAACTTTTATATATTACAGGAAACTAATGATGTTATAACTTTTATATATTACAGGAAACTATTGATGTTGTAACTTTTATATATTACAGGAAATTAATGATGTTATAACTTTTATGAATTACAGGAAACTAATGATACTATAACTTTTATATATTACAGGAAACAATGATACTATAACTTTTATATATTACAGGAAACTAATATAACTTTTATATATTACAGGAAACCAATGATGTAATTACTTTTATATATTACAGGAAACTAAAGATGTTAACACATTTCATCAGTGTGTTGTATGTGATGAGATTTTTCAACAATATGATGATTTACAAGTACATAGTAAAATACATGTTAAAGAAGAGAAAACGGATGATGTAGATGAATATTGTCATGGTAAAGAAGAGAAAACTGATGATGTAGATGGATACTGTCATGTACAGTTTAAAGAAGAGAAAACTGAAGATTGTGAAACTGTTTATCAGTGTAATTTATGTGATGGGGAATTTAAATCTGAGTCTGATTTAGAAAAACACTGTGAAATACATGTTAACTTAGAGGAGATCGTAGAACATACTAAAGAAAGACTTTATAAATGTGATGTTTGTGGTAAATCATTTTGTTTTCTGGGTAGCCTTCGAAGGCACACACGAACTCATACGGACGAGAAACCATTTAAATGTGATATTTGTGGTAAATCATTTAGTCGGAAAGGACTTATTAAGAGCCACAAAAGAATTCATACAGGTGAAAAGCCTTATAAGTGTGATGTTTGTGGTAAATCATTAACACAGAGTGGAAGCCTACGGATACACATGAGAATTCATACTGGTGAAAAACGTTATAAATGTGATGTTTGTAGTAAATCATTCACACAGAGTAGTAGTCTACATTCACACATGAAAGTTCATGCAGAAGAAAAGCTTCAAACTTGTGATGTTTGTGGCAAATCATTTAGTGATCGCGGAACCCTTCACAGACACATGAGAATTCATACCGGAGCGAAACCTTATAAATGTGATGTTTGTAGTAAATTATTCCGTTTTCAGGGTAGCCTTCGCAGACACATAAAAATTCATACTGGTGAAAAACCTTATAACTGTGATGTTTGTGGTAAAGCTTTTAGCTCTAGTGGTGATGTACGGAAACACATGATAACTCATTCTAGAGAAAAACGCTATAAATGTAATGTTTGTGGTAAATCATTTACACAGAATAGTAGTCTAAAATACCACATGAGAAATCATACTGGCGAATAACCATAGAAATGTGATGTTTGTGGTAAATCACATAATCAGAAACCTAGTTTTGTTCTACACTCGAGACGTTCAAATTTACCCAAAATTCACAAAGACACATCAAAATTCACTAAAAAAAAACCTGCTCAATATTAAAAATTGATAAATTGTGTTTATGTATCTTTGACTAGTCTCTGTCTACGGTTGTATGCCATCTGACCTGCCATGTTTTTATTTTGCAAAATTCAAATATTTTTCATATATACGGTATTTATATCAGTATAACCATAAAACTGCACTACTTTGTTTCACGGTTAACGATGAAAAGATAAAAGGTATGCGGGTACAAACTGATTTCAACACTGGTTTAGTAACATTTTAAAGAACTTTTTGTCTGTCGTTTGTATGTCATTGTATAAAGATGGACAGTTTAGTATATTTATACATATTTACATACATGTAGTAACACTGTGGTTTTAATTGGCTATAGTTACCATTGTCTATGGTTACATAGTATATCATTAACTAATAGAAAACATGTACACGCATGTGTTAATCTGTAGTATATGGGTTCAATTTAGGATAGAATTAAGAAAATTGATGAAGTTAATGGCCAATTGTTACTTATTGTCTAGAAAGTCGAGGAGCGTATTTTTTAATTAGATGGTTTCCATTAATTTTCTTTTTGTGATGTCATCGGCTTTCATTTTATTAAAAAGGAAAATTTGAAATTTTATTTGTAGGCGTTGTGCACATCTAAAAATATGTCTATTTACAAATAAGGGCCCATTTTCAATATTACAATCCTGTCATTGGTTGCATACTCTATCCTGTAGATGTTTGTCTGTCACCCCAATGTAAAAATTTTGACAACCCTTTCAAGTCAAGACATATATATGTATGAGAATTTTTGTGTCACAATTGACACTAAGAGTAAAGTTATGAAAGTTATATTTGTTATTTTGCGGAAGATGGTCGCAACATTTATATCGAAGATCCGGGCAATTACACACACAAAAAAACGATCCTTGTGATAGATGAATTGAATTTTGCTTTGGTTAGGAGGCTTACAGATTAGTTGGCTGTTTTTGTGATTAAATAATTGAACACTATCAAATTTCGCTCTGAGATTGTTGATTGATGCTTGGGGGTTTGATGGCCGAATGGTTAGCACGTGCATGCTGTATCATAAGGCCTGTCATTGAGTAAACTGGCGTGGTTTCAAATCCCTGGTTGTAAGTGACAAGGAGTAGGGTCGCCTGTCCAACCTCGTGGGTTTTCTCCGGGTCCTTCGGTTTCCTGCCACTGCTAAAGACCCCTACGCGCAAGTGAATTATTGAAATAAATTTGAACCATGTGTTAGTCCCGAAATGACCTAGTTTGTGTTGAGTGGCCGTTAAAACCCATCTCTCTCTCTCTCTCTCTCTCGCTCTGTTGGTTGATGCCCTGGTCTCGTGCATTGTTTTAAAGATGTTGGGGGTTATGAGTAGCGACAATAATGTTATATGTCATTAAATGTAACAGAAGAAATTCTACTGTCATTCTTAAATTCATTTTAATAAATTAATAAAACACATTTTGTCACCAAAGTTGGTTTTTGATTTTGTTTTTTCATCCAGAATGGATGAACCGTTTGTTTATTCTCCCACCATCTTGAGAGTTGTGAAATAATTAGAAAGTGATAGCTCATCAATAATCTGGTGATTGTTTCCTATAAATATTGGAGCCGCAGTGACTGGATCACTGTCAATTGTTTCCTATAAATATCGGAAGTCACAGTAGCGCAGTAAATAAGACGCTGGCTTGGCAACCTAGAGGTTCCGTGGTTTATCCCAATGTCGGCCAATAAAATTTCTGATTTTCCAGGGCAAGACGGAGAACCTTCCATGGGACTAATTATAGTCTTTCGAATGGTACTAAAAACTGAGGTCCTGTGTACACATTGGCAATGCACATACAAGAACCCTACGCAGATAGAATTCGAAATAAAAGTAGGCATGCACGTAAAAGATCCATTGGCAGTTGGAATTCGATATAAGAGTAGGCTTCCATGCTGCTGTTTAGAAAACATTTCCCTCATTGCACATTGTTTGGCATATTCCCGTCTACATTAGCCCAGTTCGGAGCAGAACAGTAGGACATTAAACGCCATTTCATTTCATTTGTAATATAAATTCTGTTCCTACAAATCTTACGCGTGATCTAGTGTTATTCATTACCAACCAAGAGTGAACCACTGAATGTACGTGTGGCCTAACTTGAACCATTACCAACCAAGACTGAACCACTGAATGTATGTGTGGCCTAGCTTGAACCATTGCCCACCTAGAATGCCCACCATTTTATGCATGACTAATTTGACCCATGACCCACCTACAGTGGCCCACAATTCTTATGCATCGCTTGCTGGGGCGAGGGGGATGTAACTGTCAGGGGACAATTGTACCAGAAACCACTTCACTGGACCCCAGTAGATTTGATGGGTCCCAACAGGTGCTCAATAGGCTCGTACTGGGATCCATGCGAGTGACCATCAATGCTACAAGCCCATTAGGAGCATAGGAAGCCCATGAACACACCAAGGGCTCGGATCAGGTCCTGGGAAGTCGTTTGGAATGTTTCAATGTATAGCGAATGGTAATCACATTTTGAAGGGCCTTTATCACATTAAGGTTTTAAATAAAAATGACAATTTTATAAACCTATAAGACAGCTCCGTTCCAGCTCAGACAAGTTCATATTAATTGAACGTAATGCCAGACAAGTTTCCTACGGAGAAAAGGCCTTTTCATTTAAAGCACCTAAACTATGGAACAAGCTGCCCCATCAATTACCATGTTGTAATTCTTTAACTGCTTTTAAATCAAAACTCAAAAGGCATCTTTTTAAAATTGCCTTTTATAACACTTCTTAACTTTCCTTTTAAATGCTTAATGATTTGATTTTTAACATTTAGACCTCTTTTGAGTGTAATTTTATTTATTTATTTATTTTTAATCTATTTAATTATTTTATTGTAAAGCACATCTGGGCACTTATGTGAAAGATGGGCTATAAAAAGTACCATAATAATAACAATAATAATTGGTATGAAGAATGATATATCATCAAATATCGATACTTATTATTGTGGAATGAGTAGAAATTATGGTGGATTTTTGTGGATATTGGGAGATTTGGGTTGATTTGGGTAAATCGTACTACCTCGATTAACTCTTTCGCTGCTGCAGGCGATTATTATCAGCTAAACGGGTCGCTGTGGCAGGCGACTATTATCAACCAGACGGGTCGCTGCTGCAGGCATCTATTATCAACTAGACGGGTCGCTGTGGCAGGCGACTATTATCAACTAGATGGGTCGCTGTGGCAGGCGACTATTATCGACTAGACAGGTCGCTGTGGCAGGCAACTATTATCAACTAGACAGGTCGCTGTGGCAGGCGACTATTATCGACTAGACGGGTCGCTGTGGCAGGCGACTATTATTGACTAGACAGGTTGCTGTGGCAGGCAACTATTATCGACTAGACGGGTCGCTGTGGCAGGCGACTATTATCGACTAGACGGGTCGCTGCGGCAGGCGACTATTATCCACTAGACCGGTCGCTGCAGCAGGCGACTATTATCAACAAATCTGATGTTAATAGTTTAGTACAGGTGACGCAATTCTTTACAATGCGTGAAAGATGTTATTAAGAATAGACACCGGTGTCAACAGTATAACTGGAGGAAGTTCTTTGTTAGCTTGAGAAAAAAGGTTTTATCGAGATATTTGAATGGTTTTGAGCAAAAGCGTTAAGTGAAAATGGCATCAAATCAACATATTTCGACGGACAAAGCTGTTTAAGATTATTCTCTTAGATTCAAGATCAGAATATGAAAATTTTGACTCTGATAACGAAGTGAACAATTGACGACAAATTCCAACGAAGAAACAGTAATTCTACTGACATAAGGCATAAGCATAAATAGGCTTTGTTGAGTTTTTTTAATAATCATTCTATATATATATATATTATTCTATAAATAGAATAAACAATATGGCTGACAAAATCATCGTACCTACATCAAAATCATCGTACCTACATCAAAATTCGATTTAAGACCCAATTCTATATTAGTAAGATGTCCTGAAAATTTCGTCAAAATAAGTTTCATTTTATATTAAGATATTTAATTTTAAGCAAACCATTCCTTCCAAATTAAACCTTTTTATAGCTAAATGTCTTAGCATTCAGCCCTGCTGTCTTTTAGTGCCACTCAGCTGCGAAAGAGTTAAGTTGATAATCGAGCATTATGAACCGTTCGTGTCGGTTTAGTCCATGGCCATAATAAATATGTACTACATACCGGAAGTGGTCGATTCTGTCTTTGTGTTGATTAGAACAACGAGTCGATTATTCTTGTAAAATGGTGAGATATTTTTATTAATTCATTGACTTCTCCATTATACTATTATGACTAATTAAACCTACAGAGGCCAATGATAGTGACAGAACTATCTCCTTTTTCCAAATATTCGCGTTTAAATTAATAATGCATCATTTGAATCCGACTTGAAAACGTCATCGAAGTCTGTCCTACGCACTTCTTTTCATTGGGAAAACCTCAACATCTGGACCACATCTGGTACCCTACATCTATCCTCGGCTGTGTGATGGTAAGTGATAGCAGGGATCGTAACCAAGGATGTTTATCATAGATATTGAAAAAAAATGTCGCACTTTTTATACGCCCACATAGAAATGTGGATGTATATTGCCGTCGCCCCCGTCCGTACGTCCATAATTTCTTGTGATTAACGCTTTAACGTCAAAAGTTATCTTCCAATTGTTTTAAAATTGATATATGTTGTTTTGATTAGTGAGATGATTTCAGTAATTTCTGTTTATAACGTCTAGAGTTATGACCCTTCTTTCACTTTGTTGAACCTTGTGAACGCTCTAATGACAAAAGTTAACATCTGATCTTTGTGAAATTTAAATGCATTATTTAAATTAGGGAAACGAGGAAGCCTATTGAATTTCAGCAATTTCTGTGTATTACGTCAGTGTATTACGTCCATCCGTCGTCCACAATTTCTTGTGAACACTCTAACGCCAAAAGTTATGATCCGATTGTTTTATGTTACTCACATTGGTGAGATGAAGAAGCCTATTTCATTTCAATAATTTCTGTTTAATACAGGGAATTAATGATGTTATAACTTTTATATATTACAGGGAACTAAAGATGTTATATTTTTATATATTTCAGGTCTAATGATATTATAACTTTTATATATTACAGGAAACTAATGATGTTATAACTTTTATATATTACAGGAACTAATGATGTTATAACTTTTATATATTACAGGAAACTAATGATGTTATAACTTTTATATATTACAGGAAACTAATGATGTTATAACTTTTATATATTACAGGAAACTAATGATGTTATAACTTTTATATATTACAGGAACTAATGATGTGATAACTTTTACATATTACAGGAAACTAATGATGTTATAACTTTTATATATTACAGGAAACTAATGATGTTATAACTTTTATATATTACAGGAAACTAAAGATGTTAAAACATTTCATCAGTGTGTCGTATGTGATGAAATTTTCCAAGAATATGATGATTTACAAGTACATAATAAAATACATGTTAAAGAAGAGAAAACGGATGATGTAGATGAATATTGTCATGTTAAAGAAGAGAAAACTGATGATGTTGATGAATATTGTCATATTAAAGAAGGGAAAACTGATGATGTAGATGAATATTGTCATGTTAAAGAAGAGAAAACTGATGATATTGAAACTGTTTATCAGTGTAATTTGTGTGATGGGGAATTTAAATCTGAATCCGATTTAGAAAAACACTGTGAAATACATGTTAACTTAGAGGAGATCGTAGAACTTACTAGAGAAAGTCTTTATAAATGTAATGTTTGTGGTAAATTATTCACTAATCACGCTTTCCTTCACATTCACCTGAGGACTCATACCACTTTCAAACCATTTAAATGTGATGTTTGTGGTAAATCGTATAGCAGCAATTCTTATTTACAAATACACATGGTTATTCATACAGGTGAAACACCTTATAAATGTTATGTTTGTAGTAAATCATTTAACAGTAGTTATAATTTACAGCGTCACATGGATACTCACAACGGAGTAAAACTACATACATGTGATGTTTGTAATAAATCATTTAGTGATCGCGGTACCCTTCACAGACACGTTAAAACTCATACCGCAGAGAAGCCTTATAAATGTGATTTCTGTGGTAAACCTTTTAGCTGTGGTGGTGATCTACAGAAACACACCAGAATTCATACAGGTGAAAAACCTTATAGATGTGATGTTTGTGATAAATCATTTAGTCAGAGTAGTAGTTTAAAACGCCACATCGAAACTCATTCAGGTAAAAAACCATATTTTTGTGTTAAACCATTTAGCATCAGTGGTGATCTACGGAAACACATGACAATTCATACAGGTGAAAAAACTTTTAAATGCAATATTTGTAATAAATCCTTCACCTTGAAAGGTGGTTTACAGAAACACATGAGAATTCATACAGGTGTAAAACCATATACATGTGATGTTTGTAATAAATCATTTAGTCAGAATGGCTGTCTAAAGCGACACATGACCCTTCATACTGGAGAACAAACATATTAAACAGTGCATTGGCCGAGATAGTTCATCCAGATTTTCCAGCGTGGCTTCCCCTTGTCAGTGATGCAGGACGGAGGGCCTGACAAGGAAAGCTCTCTAGTCGTTCAGATGGGACGAAAAACTGAGGTCCCGTGTACACATTGGCGTGAACGTAAAAGATCCCTTGGCAGTTGGAATTCAATATAAGAGTAGGCCATAGTGCCTCAAAAAACAATGACTGCTGTATGGCGTATGCCCGTCTTCATTAACCCAGTTTAGGAGCAGAACAGTAGGACGTTTTACCCCATTTCATTTCACTTCATTTACCATTGCTACATGAATCTTATACCATAATGCATGATTTGTAGTAAGGGACTCGCAGAACGAGGCTAGACATATTCCACAAGTCATGTCAAACGGTGACGCCATATTCTTATCTGGAGAGCGTGTGCATTGAATAATATCGGTGTAAACTGGAATAACCAGACGCTAGAGATTGCCATTCAGTTGAGACCTCTGGTAGGGTGACCCGTGCACTCTACTGGAATAACCAGACGCTAGAGATTGCCATTCAGTTGAGACCTCTGGTAGGGTGACCCGTGCACTCTACAGAAAGTTGGTCTCGACACGGCTAATGTGCACGCTTCAGTGGTTGTGTCTCGAACTATCAGCAGTGGAGTGTATGTTACTATAAATAGCCATGGCACGTGCAATTCTCTACAAATCTATCAATTATTACAGCCGTAAAAAATCTATTGTTGACAATTTTGAATAGCAGTAAAATTTAGCTTCTTGGTTATTACAGCAGCCTTAGAAATTATGTGCGTTTTATTTTTTAAATTGCTTTATCATTAACTGTACCGTTAAGAGCGGTATCTTTTGGTTTAGTACAAATAATATCTCTGAATCACTTTCGTTAGCAGGAACATGATACTAGCAGTAGTTACATTTTACTTTTACAAGTTTCTTAAAACAATTGTTGAGCTGGCTAACGTGCATGTTTCTAAATTCAATTTCTTGTTCCAGCTTTCTGTTATGTTTCGTAAAAAGGTAGTCTTGATTATCCCGACCTGTCAATCAGACGTAGAATGGTTGGTACACTGGTTAAGCGAAACTAATTTCAAAACAAGGGCACGTAAACTATTTTTTACTCAAAAGTATCTGGATGTTATGGACGACACTTCGAAACCAGTTTCAGTCTATTATTTATAGATGATTAAATGGTCATAGCTTTTTAAGTACAACATGATCGTTTATTTAGAGACTATAATTTTGTGAAACTGATTAAAGGCTTGGTATATATATAAATATTGTGGCGTAATTGTCGAGATATTTGGAGATATTTATTTATGGTGGGTCACCCTGTCTCTGGCGTATTTTGCCGAACATAACTGATTTGAAATTACAGTCAAGTTAAAATGGAAATGATTGAATATAAATCATTTTATATACAATAATATGAAATTATTATATGCGTTGCGACCCATTTGTGTCCATTTCTAGGTGGCAAGTATTAGCGGTTTACCTCCTTTAAATGTGATATTTGAGGTAAATCATTTACTAAAAAATCTAATCTACAAAGACGCATCAAAATTCACGAAAACACCTGCTTGAAGCAGTCTGATTAAAACACAGACCCTATTTCGTTTCGTTTCGTTTTTTACTTGTCTTTACTACACTTGGATCTGGAAGATTTGTTATATAACAGATGTTCTAGATGCTGTGAGGAATTAGCCAATGAAACGGTGTGTTATGGCGAGTTCTGGGCGTGGTTTACACGGAACTGTGGGTAAACCACTAGAAACGTTAACGCTGATTGAATCAATCAATGTCTGACGTCATAGAGTTAAAGGTCGCTCATGTGACCCCTGATGTGACCTTCCAGTAAAACTGATCAGATCTGCATGTAGTGAGGCCATCGAATATATAAAAAATGAAACGAAATATAGATCTGTATTTTAATCTGATTGTGGTCGAAGCACCATATTTTATAGAGATAAATTGTGTTGAACGTCAGCTGGACATAAAGTAGATATAATGTATAGTACACGTTTATTTCAGTAATTGAAACCATGTCACTTCACTCAATAAGAGACCCCTCGCCCCCCACCCCACTGTATATTAATATAGTAATATACAGTCTATTACTATGGATAACAATCATTATATAAACCACGGTATGATTCAGCTTGCCATTTGATCTCTGGTGATCTTTTATCATTACTGTGTCTTACTATTTTATCCTATTTTTGGTATGTTTACTGTTATATGTCATAAGATGCAACATACTGTCATTCTTTGAATCATTTTAATAAAACACATTTTGTCGCCAAAGCTGGTCTTTGATTTGTTATTTCATCAAAAAGAGACATACATTGTACCCTTGGCTTATTCTACCCACAGTGAAGACATACCCTTGGCTTATTCTACCCAGTGTGGACATATCCTTGACTTATTCTACCACCACACTTCATCTTAAAGATACATTATGGGGGATTATATAAAGGGCTGGCAGTTCTCGCTATAATAGTTCAAAACTAGATAATGTAAAGTAATGCTGAAAATTTCAGTCAAATTGATCCACTTTGAACCAAGATTTTAGCGACTGAATTTTGAGCCTAGCCTC
This sequence comes from Patella vulgata, assembly GCF_932274485.2. Classification (NCBI taxonomy): domain Eukaryota; kingdom Metazoa; phylum Mollusca; class Gastropoda; family Patellidae; genus Patella; species Patella vulgata. The sequence goes on from NC_065879.2 coordinate 95,166,452, forward strand.
AATCATCATTACTAAAGTCAGTCCGATAAAAAACATAGTCTCGATTATCCATTTTTTTTATTTAATTATTAATGGACGTTAAGCAGCAGATAGGATTATAATTCAGTAAATATCGCAGGCTAGCGATGGCAAGGAGGGTTCATTATGGTCTGGATAAGTTAATAAATGTCGAATTGATAATTTAGATAACATTTCAGGCCTAAGAAAGACATGCAATAGGCAGATTTAGCTCTTGCATAATGTATGTTTAAAAGAGGTGAAATAATTAGAAAGTGCAACACAAAATGTTCATATAGCTTATTTGTAATCTGTCAATTTGTGCAAGGACAGTTGTTGGGATGGTTCTGTGTACAATTTGATGTGTGCATAAAAGATCCCTTGGCCATTGGAATTCGATATAAAGAGTTGGTCGTAGTGCCACTTTTCAAACAAAATTTCCCTAACAGCACACTGTATGGCGTATGTATACCCGTATTCATTGGATCAGTCGGAGCAGAACAGGAGGATGTTAAACCCCATTTCATTGGACAGATGAGCCAACTCCTTATCAAATACTATAAACAGAGATAGAAATTGGGTTTAACATCCACTCATCACAAACTAGGTGATTTGGGGATTAACATAATATTGTACATTTTATTTCAATAATTCGCTTGCACATACAAATCTTTAACAGTGAGGGGAACCAGAGGATTTTTCAAACCCCTCTTCAATGTTATTACTTTTAATTGTACATGTATAATCTTTTATCCTATCTATAGTATGTTTACTGTAATATATCACAGAATACATAGAGAGAGAGAGAGAGAGAGAGAGAGAGAGAAATGGGGTTAAACGTCCACTCGACACAAACTAGGTCATTTCGGGACTAACATATGGTTTACTTTTTATTTCAATAATTCGCTTGCACATAGGGGTCTTTAGCAGTGGGAGGACCCGGAGAAAACCCACGAGGTTGGACAGGCGACGCTACTCCTTGTCACATACAACCGGGGATTCGAAACCACGCCAGTCGACTCAATGACAGACTTTATGATACAGCGCGCGCACGCTAACCATTCAGCCATCCAACCCCCCTGTCACATACAACCAGGGAATCGAAACTCAATGATACAGCGGGGGATCGCGTGGCTAAGTGAGTAAGATGCTAGCTCGCTAGCCTGGAGGTCGGGTGTTCGATCCCTGCATTGGCCGAGAAAGTTCATCCAGATTTTCCGGCGTGGTTCTCCCTTGTCAGTGATGCAGGACGGAGGGGCTGACAAGGAAAGCTGTCTAGTCGTTTGGATGGGACGAAAAATCGAGGTCCCTTGTACACATTGGCGTGCACGTAAAAGATCCCCTGGCAGTTGGAATTCGATATAAGAGTAGGCCGTAGTGCCGCTGTCCGGGCAAAATTTCCCTCATAGCACACTGTATGGCATATGCCCGTCTTCATTAGCCCAGGTTAGGAGCAGAACAGTAGGACGTTAAACTCCATTTCATTTCATTTCATGATACAGCGATCATGTGCTAACCATTCGTCAACCTCCCGCCGCATGTTACGAATTGTGGCAAATGTTACTAAATTTAGAAACATTTGCAGAGCCCTCTATATATAAAAGATGAACCCTCCTCAAATAATATTTGGAGAATGTTGTGCTTAGCACCTGGATACAAGATGCACTGAGCTATATGCCTGGAAACAAATATGGCAAAATTGTCATTTCCCATCTGATGACCTAGTGAGGTGGTTCTGGGCTTGTCAAGTTCATAAACCTCTAAATAATATTTTATATAACAATTTAAGCCAAAACAAAGACCTACAATAGGCAGATTTAGCTCTTACATTTAAATAAACCATAAACAACTCTTGTGACAACATGTGTTTTATTTCACAGAATCAAGACTTGAATACTGAACATTTACATCTCTACCACTTCCTACGGTTGTCGAGACTTTTAGAAGAATTTCAGACAATTCAATTAATAACTGTCGATCGCACAGACTTTTACTTTTCAATTCTGTCAATATCGTCCACTGTCTCCGCCCTCCCTCCCACAATACCATTTGGATTATTTATACTCAAACATCAGAACACTGAACTTCTTCCTATACACTGAGCTTTTTGCCAACTCTCAGGCATGTAAAATAACCCTGGCCAGTTGGAATTAGATATTAGATACATGATACAGACATAGTCCCGATTTCCAGGCAAGCTAACCCTCATACATATGTAGCACGCTGCAGGACGTAAGCCCAACTTCATTTAAGCCTAGTCAGAGCAAGACAGTAGGATGCTACACCACATTTCATTTCTTTAATGAGAAAATGACATACAAATGCTGAGGTCTGAAATGATGGCGTAGATGGCAACTCTCAGAAAATTATTCACCACAAAACATCACATGCCATAAATTTTAAAATGTCATATTTTTGTGTGAATTTTTATGTGTTTTTGTAGATGACATTTATATGAAAATGATTTACCACAAATATCACATTCAAAAGTGTCTTTTTTTGTATGGCTATTCATGTGTATTTTTAAATGAGAATTCAGGGCATATGATTTACTACAGAAATTACATTTATAAAGTTTTTCACCAGTGTGAATTCTCCTGTGCTTGTTTAGCTCACCCTTACATAAAAATGTTTTCGTACAAAATTCACATATAAAAGGTCTCACTCCTGTATGAATTTTCATGTGTGCCGTCTGACTATTTCTTCGACTAAATGATTTACTACAAAAATTACATTTATATGGTTTTTCACCTGTGTGAGTCCTCATGTGTCTCACAATTTCTGATTTCTGACAAAATGATTTACCACAAACATGACATACAACAACTCTCTCTTTAGTATGTGTTTTCATATGTTGCTGTAGACCACCATTCTGGGTAAATGATTTACCACAAACATCACATCTATAAGGTTTTTCACCTGTATGAATTCTCAGGTGTTTCTGTAGGTTTCCATGGTGTGTGAATGATTTACCACAAACATCACACGTAAAAGGTTTTACACCTGTATGAGTTCTGATGTGTGTTTGTAGATCACTACTCCTGGTGAATGATTTACTACAAACATCACATTTATATGGTCTTTTAATACCCATCTGATCTTGAAACTTATCACCATCTTTAAATTGTCCTGAAATCTGTTCTGTTTGGTCGTTGGTCTCCTCGACTTTAAGATGTATTTCACAGTGTTTCTCTAAATCAGTGTCAGATTTAAATTCTTCATCACACAAATTACACTGATAGCATGTTTCATTATCATCAGTTTTCTCTTCTTTAACATGACAATATTCATCTACATCATCAGTTTTCTCTTCTTTAACATGACAATATTCATCTACATCATCTGTTTTCCCTTCTTTAACATGACAATATTCATCTACATCATCAGTTTTCTCTTCTTTAACATGACAATATTCATCTACATCATCAGTTTTCCCTTCTTTAACATGACAATATTCATCTACATCATCAGTTTTCTCTTCTTTAACATGACAATATTCATCTACATCATCTGTTTTCTCTTCTTTAACATGACAATATTCACCTACATCATCTGTTTTCTCTTCTTTAACATGACAATATTCGTCTACATCATCAATTTTCTCTTCTTTAACATGACAATATCCATCTACATCATCAGTTGTCTCTTCTTTAACATGACAATATTCATCTACATTATCAATTTTCTCTTCTTTAACATAAAAATATTCATCTATATCATCAGTTTTCTCTTCTTTAACATGTATTTTGGTGTGATGATCTAAATCATCATATTGTTGAAAAATCTCACCACATACAACACATTGATGAAATGTTTTAACATTATTAGTTTCCTGTAATATATAAAAGTTATAACATCATTAGTTTCCTGTAATATATAAAAGTTATAACACCATTAGTTTCCTATAATATACAAAAGTTCTAACATCTTTATAACATTATTAGTTTCCTGTAATATATAATAGGTATACCATCATTAGTATCCTGTCATGTATAAAAGGTATAACACCATCAGTTAATTAAAAACATAATTATTGCTTGACCCCTATAGTGTTACATACCATTATTGCTTAACCCCTATAGTATTACACACCATTATTGCTTATAACAAATTTGAGAATACTGTGATGGTACTTTGAAACAAATTAGATGAATAACAATAAAGATAGGTTGCTAAGTCGTCCGGGCAGTTAACAAGGATTGCCACATATAAATGGGGCTCTTTGCACAGTAATGGGACATATTACTGCCAATAGGAAGATTTTAAAAAATGTAATAATATGCCATTTAGGTATCTATTTTAATTCATACAAAGGGATTATTTTATGAATTTGAAAGTCATATATTGGGATAGCTTAGTGGGTTTGCTCCTTCATATGAGTGTTTACGTAATAATACCCCGAGGTAGCAATAAAGAACCAGAGAGAGAGAGAAATGGGGTTTAACGTCCACTCGACACAAACTAGGTCATTTCGGGACTAACATATGGTTTAATTTTATTTCAATAATTCACTTGCGCGTAGGGGTCTTTAGCAGTGGGAGGAAACCGGAGGACCCGGAGAAAACCCACGAAGTTGGACAGGCGAAACTCCTCCTTGTCACGTAAAACCGGGGATTCGAAACCACGCCAGTTGACTCAATGACAGGTCTTATGATACAGTACGCACGTGCTAACCATTCGGCCATCCAACCCCCCAATAAAGAACCACAGATATTGCATGATAATTAATGACCCTTTGAGGTTTAGAAATGTGTGTCTGACTTTTTTAAGATAATAGTATGTCATTTCAACCTTATAATAACTTTCAATGGACTGTTTATTCCCATTAATTTTTAAATTATAGATGAATTATCAATTGGCATAACTAGGCATGGAAAATATCAATTGTTATATCTTTACAAAATTTATTTTCTTGATTTAATTATTTACAATAATTTGTATTTAATCTGTGAATTATATATTACACAAACAAATAACAAAATAATCTGTTGTGGAGCTTTGACATTTTGTGACCACAAAAATAACATGGAAAAGAGTCCTAGATACACAATACCACACTGATCAGCAGTGAATATTCGCTTGGCCACTACAACCACTGATAAGGATGCCATCGATGTGACTTAATGAGTCCCAAATAGTAACTTTATTCCTCCGACAAATAAAATTCTAAAACATTCTTTTTAGGTATAAGAAAAATAAATAAAGATGTTTGAAGTATTTGTAGGTACAAATTATTTCCTATTTGTAGGTACAAATTATTTCCTATTTGTAGGTACAAATTATTTCCTATTTGTAGGTACAAATTATTTCCTATTTGTAGGTACAAATTATTTCCTATTTGTAGGTACAAATTATTTCCTATTTGTAGGTACAAATAATGGGTATTAAAATGAGTAAAAGGCTTCATTCTGTTCAAACCAGTTACTTTTTTTGTAAACAATGCACGCGTCATTGAATAGATCGATGTAAGACATACTGTATGCCTAATTCTAACAAATTTTATCAATGTAAATGGACTTATTGTTAAATATCAACGCTTAGACACCTTATAAAATGTTGAGCGTTACATTGTCGTCTCGGATAGAAAATGGGAAAAAAATATTATTTATTTTTATAGTCCTAAGAGATTGTTGTGTTGTTCTAATTCAGCACTTAATCAAACGATTACATGTCATTTGGGACTCACGTCATTTGGGACTCGCGTCATTTGGGACTCAAAAAAATATGACCACGACATTTGGGACTCGGGTAAACGACGTTTGGGACTTTGGTATACGTCATTTTGGGACGCGGGTATACGACGTTTGGGACTCGGGATAATTTATTAGAAATAGGCCAATTCAAAACATGAAAGAAAATATTTATTAACATGAAAAACGTGGTTAGTAAAAGGCTCAACCAAACGATAAAACATTAGTTGCACTTACGGTTCTTTGATAATCATCGTTTCTCATAAAAGTTATATATTTATTTAAAACGAATAATATGCTGATGAATTTATTTGAAAATGACCTACACAAAAAACAAAATAAATATTTAAACGACATGCACTCTTTTTTACAAGCCCCTAGAAATTGTTAACGATAATCCGTGAGCTGCACGTTGACATGCTTGTCGTAGATGGCAATACTAATTTGATAAATTAGTGCGAACAACAAAAGTTTTTTGTGGAAAATGGCAACGATCAAAGCGGGATAATTAAAGCTGATTAACCTATAATCCCGATGTTATTGCAGCATGTTCAAAGAAACCTAACGGTTCTTTGGTGGATGAGGAAAAACGTGAGTTGTCAATCATCGAGAATGGCGTTTGTGTGTTGATTGCAGTTATACCGTTTCATGAAAAAATATTAGCAGTGGTCGGTCAATCAAGTTCGTTTACTATTTGATAAAAGAAAAACAATGAAGTATTACTAAATATACACAAATTTTCAACAATATATTATTGTCAAGTTTTATACTTGCAGATGTGGGGGTTTCGTAGGTGATAAGCGTTGAGATAAACTTTGACACGCCTTATTCTTGCCCATATATGGAAATGGCTTATATAATCGACTATTTATTACGTCAAACTTGAATTGCCGGTCATACCACATGGAAATTCTAGAGAAACCCGCCATTTTGTTGAATGGCTGGAGATGGATAGTTCGGAGCTTCTGATTGGATAGCGTGGGTCAAGTCAGCCAATGGCAGAGCGGGTTCTGAATTGTGATTAAAATCCGTGTCAAGGTTCATGCACATGCATTCTACAGTACAGAGCGTATAGATATTGTATATAAGGCCACTTAAAGTCAGTCTTAGTCGAATGGTCGGGGGGTGCGAACCTCAGCTGGAATATTCTTTATTTCACTCTGTGGTAAGCATCTCAAGGGGAGACTTTGTCTTCGGTGATCAGCAAGTTCCGCAGGAATAACCCATTATTCCGCTCGGGGCGGGTTCGATCTCCGGGGTAGAGTTTTGCCTTTAGTCCTTAAGGCTAAGACGGGCGTCCCAACTATAGGGAAATTGTTGGTTTATGGGTAGAATTTTGAGTTACTAGTTATTTCACGGGTTCCGTTTGGGTGACGTTAGATTCGTTGTCTTCTTCTGTGCGAATGTTATATGTTCGGGCTGAGGCAGGCATAAAGTTGTGATGTATATATATTTATTAGTAGAATTGTGAGTTACTCGTTATTGTAAGGGTTCCGTTGAGTTGATATAAGATTTGTTTGCTGAGGCTGAGGCAGGCAAAAGTTATGATATTTATGATTTATTGTAAAGTTGCGAGTGTTTAATTATTTAAGGCTTCCGTTTGGGTGATGTAAGATTTGTGACGACCCTCTGGATGAATATTATTAATTCAGACTGAGGCAGGCGTCAATTTTTGTCAATATCCTTCCTAAGTTTTCATTCAATCGGCCGTTTTCATTCGGAAGGTATAGAACTTTGTGTAGACGGGACGCTCAGTTTTTTGTTTGATAAAGAGACATAGTTGATGAACTTGGCAGAGTTCTTTTATTTCAGCTGGTTCACCATTGGAGGGAAGAAGACCAACAGTTACGAACGCGCGTTTCGGTCTTCAGTTTTTGTATTTTCCGAAATAAAACTTTGAAACTTTATAAATGTGTTCTCTTTTCCTTCGGTTCATGCGAGAAACCTGACATCCTGTATAGAGACCTGGACTTCCGGTTTGCATAAGAGTCGGTCACTTCCACCGCTCGAGTGCAAATCGATAACACCCCGTCCTGTTACACAGATAAAACAAAACGAAGGAGAAGTTTTATACTCGCAGATAAAACAAAACAAAGGAGAACTAGCAGTGTTAATCGCGGTCTCAAGAATCGCCGATCAACTAAATAAAACGAAAGACAACTAAGACAGCTGTTACTATATATCTCATAAATAAATAGTCCCAACTGTCGTTTATATTCACAATATTGAGTCCCAAATGTCGTTTGTGTTGAGTCCCAATTGACGCCAATTCAAGTCCCAAACGTCGTCAACTGAGTCCCAAATGTCGTTTATGTTGAGTCCCAAATGACATGAGTCCCAAATGACGTTATACCAATCAAACATACACTAAAATTATGTTGGAAATCTGAGTCAAAACTACTCAATATTTTGAGTTGAAATATGGAGACAAGGTACATGTAAATACACCATTCCTCTATATTTTGGCGCTTAAATGTCTTACATACTCAGACTTTTATTTTTGAGACTCTGTTCAAATCGGGATAGTCCCTTAATAAGTTTGTAATGTTGTCCTTGGTGAAAAAAACCACTACGAGTGTATTGGTTTGAACGCCAAGAACAAGAATACCAGTTATTTTTTTGTATCATATCGACAATGAGTCATCTATATGACAGGACGATAACCATGAGACAAGGGTCATATTTTGTACAAAATGCTCCCAAAATACACTCACCATTATCCTGTTTTCAATATTTGGTGAAATTAAATCAGACTGAAGCGGCCTTCCTTCTTTGCCAAAACTCATTTCCGGTATTACAGTTTAATGGTTGTATATTTATTTTAGCCGTAGATGTATCCAACGCGATCAACTCACAATTTAAATAATTTCATTAAGCTAAATAAGTATTGTATTTGTTTAAATACAACCTCCAGTAATACAGGATGAAAATGATCGAGGCTATAGGCAGGGATATGGGCTAGACCTTCAGTAACGTAGACTGGAATTATCAAGGTTTATAGGCAGGGATATAGGTTACACATTCAGCAGTATTACATAACATTACCAGTTCATATTCATATCAATCTAATCTGGAAGCAATTTTATATAACTGGCTTAGATTTCCGTCAATTAATTAGAAGGGTGTCTCTGGTTGGTCAGCATTAAGCAAGTATTGTTGTGTACATGTATATATTGTCTTGTTATATTTTCATATTTTATCATTGCTTGATAATGACTAGAGAAGCCTAGTCGAAACGTCGCTCAGTAATCAGCAGTAATTGTATTCCATAGAATTGTGATTTGTATATGCATAGAGTTATTGTATATGTAGACTGTAGACTTGACCATGGTGTTTAGGCCTACTCTTATAACAAATTCCAACTGCCAAGAGATCTTTAACGTTCACGCCAATGTGTACACGGGATCTTGCTTTTCATCCCATCCGTACGACTAGACAGCTGTCCTTGTCAAGCCCTACGTCCTGCACCACTTACAAGGGAAAACTTCCTCGATCAATCCAACCCGCGACCTCCAGCCAGCGTCTTACTCACTAAATAAAACAAACATGTAGTTTTTGTATAAGTAGGCTGTTGCCATGGAAATCAGTTGTTTGTTTGAATATGAAAGTCAAGTGTTAAAACAGCATGAAGTTGTGCCAATGAGATGTGATGTCATATTCATATCTATTCATGATTGATGGGCTGAAGTACAAGCGGTCCAGACACATTTAATAGATCAATGAACATGGATATTCTTTGAATGGCATTTAGTAATTGGAACATAATCAAATCAAATAAAGACTCTGTAGAAATCCCTTGCCGATAGAATCAATAAGGATGGAGTATAGTTAGAGACTCCCTTAAAGGAATCCCTTGCCGATATAATCCAAGATGAATTGAATTTTAGTTTCAGATTAGATGGCTGTTTCTGTGATTTAAAATGAGGTTGTCGTTTGATACCAGGAGTGCCGTGCTCTCGTGCATTGTTTTAAAGACGTTGGGGTTTATGAGTAGCGACAATAATGTTATATGTCATAAAATGCAACAGAAGAAATTCTACTGTCATTCTTTAACTCATTTTAATAAAACACATTTTGTCACCAAAGCTGGTTTTTGATTTTGTTATTTCTTCCAGAATGGACCCGCCCTTGACTTATTCTACCTGCATATTGGACATACCCCGTCTTTATTAGCCCAGTTCGGAGCAGAACAGTAGGACGTTAAACCCCATTTCAGATCATTTCTATTGGACATAGCCGACATACCTTTTGCTTATTCTACCACCATCTTGAGAGTTGTGAAATAATTAGAATGTGCTTCACAGAATGTTCATGTCCATAACTCATCAATAACCTGTTTATTCTTTCCTATAAACATCTGGAGCTGCAGTGGCTGGATCGTTGTCAATTGTTTCCTATAAATATCGAGAGCCACAGTAACACAGTAAATAAGAACGCTGGCTTGCCAACCTAGAGATCCTATGTTTGATCCTGATTTCGGCCAATAAAGTTTTTGATTATCTGGTGAAGGACAGAGGGCCTTCCATCGGACTAATTATAGTCTTTTGAGGTATAAAAACTGAGGTCCTGTCTACACAAACTTGTAGGTTTTGTGCACTTTTAAAGATATGTCTATTTACAAATAAGGGCCCATTTTCAATATTACAATCCCGTCGATGGTTGCGTACTCTATCCCGTAGATGCATGGACGTCTCCCCTATGTAGAAATTTAGACACCCATTGCAAGTCAAGACATATATGAGATTTTTTGTATCACAGTTCATATTGTCGTTGACACTAAATGTAAACTTAAGAAAATTATATTTGTTATTTGGCGTAATATGGTCGCAACATTTGCATCGAAGATCCAGGCATTTAGATACATAAAAGCCGGTCCTTGTGATAGATGAATTGAATTTAGCTTTGGTTAGGAGGCGTTTGAGATTAGGTGGCTGTCCTTGTGATTTAATGAATTGAACATTATCAAATTTCGTTCTGAGGTTATCGTTTGATGCCAGGAGTGACCTGCTCTCGTACACTGATTTGGGATGTTGGGGGTTATGAGTAGCGACAAAGGTAATGATATTATCCGAACTGTCTTTTGCTTTAGTAGCCCTCAGTGTTTGAATATCAATTGCCAAAGCCTTATTTATCCCAACTTCTATTACCTCGAGGGGGTAGTACTGTTTCAATAAATTTCTTTTTAGCTCACCTAATCTGACAACCCGGAGGTCTTCATGTATCACAATAGTGCATATTTTTCTAGCTAAAGAAAAGGGTATATTATTTTTGGTATGGCGTGGGTGACATGATTTATATGAAAGATAGTTTTTGGTATCTGTTTCTTTAGAATACATAACCGTTATAAGGAGTTCTCCCCTTCGTGTCACTAGAACGTCCAAGAATGCGATTTGCAGATCGTTCGTTTCAATTGTGAATTTGATATTTAGATCTATAATATATATTCTATAAATAGAATAAACAACATGACTGACAAAATCATCGTACCTGCATCAAAATTCAATTTAAGACCTAATTCTATATTATAGTAAGATGTCCTGAAAATGTTGTCAAAATAGTTTCAATGTATGTTAAGATATTTAATTTTAAGTAAACCATTCCAAATTAAACCTATTTATAGTTAAACGTCTTAGCATTCAGCCCTGCAGTCTTTTAGTGCCACTCAGCAGCGAAAGCGTTAAGCTAATAATCGAGCATTGCCAGTAATACACGCAATTATGAACCGTTCATGTCGGTTTAGTTCCATGTCTATAATAAGGATATGCTACACACAACGGAAGTGTTCGATTCTGTCTTTGTGTTGATGATTACAACATTAAACCTTCGCTTGTAAAATGGTGAGATAATTTTATTAATTCATTGAATTCTCCATTCTAGAAGGCAAGGTGGTGCCGGGAGAGATAAATGTCACGGATCTGATATGCTTTATAAAGAGATGCATGACTGCTACAGGCAAATTGTAATCAAAAACACCTGCGTTAAACTTTTGAGAGAAAAGCTCAATTCTTACTAGGAATCCTAGAATAGACGAAAATCGTTCTAAAAGCATACTTTAATGTAGAGCTGAGGGATAATTTGGTTTTTCGATATAAAATATTGAAAAACCGAACATACCACGATATATCTCGGTTTTGATTTTTGTGAATTATATTTAACATAAATATTGAAAAATTGTCTCCCTTTTTATGCTATTTACGATATTTTATTGCTTAATGAAAAATAAAAGCTGTTATAAACTCCTGAGTATTCATTCCACGAAGTTTGCAAATGCCTATAAAGAGCTTTGTTTATGTCACATGATTTCTCAATCATTTTTTCCACCCGACCAATACTGTTAGAATTATCCATACATCTTTTAGGGGTTTCAGGTCACGTGACTTTAGCGTGAAATTAGACAGCCAGCGGCTGAAATATAGCCCACTTTAATCTACGATTCTGAATTACTATTTTATGTAAATGTGTAACTAGCAATTGCATTGTAATAGTTTAATATCAATCTCAATATCTGCAAAGATTCGGGCTCAAAAACTATCGAAATGTAAGCGAAATTACCGTTTATTTACAGGAGACGCTCGCGGGAAAATACCGCTCTAACGTCACGCGGCCGGGGATTTTCCATTGCTACGGCTCACTTCATTGGTGAATCCACACGTTAGTTTCCGGGAGATTTTCATATAGAACCAATCAAACGATAGATAACATTTTTGTGATTGTTATGGTGTGCGATACCTCGAAATCTGACAATTACAGCCGTAGAAAACGAGATTTATGTGTTTTGCTGACTGGAATTTGCTAAAGTTCGACTAAATATAGCCTACTTTTTTTGTGGTATCATCCAGATTATAAATATTTGACATATTATCATTCAAATTATTACGATTTTAATAAATCTTAGCTGACTATAACGTGCGGATTTCAGTTTTAGAATTGGTACTAGCAATTCTGAAGGGAAAATATCGCTTATGACGTCACTCAGATATGACTGAAAAGCACTTATTTTGTTGCCATGAAACACATTGACTGGTATAGAGCATTTTGATTACATTATTGACGTCGATCTCAGATTTTAAAATTACATAATCTTTGGATCTAATTAGAATATTTTGATGAAATAAAAAATTTGGGTAGCATTTTATGTACATTTTCACAAAATATTTAAAAAAATTTTTTCTGTCATTTGGAACTTTGACCTGAAACCCCTACATCTTTACAAATTGTTTATACCTATAATTTGATTTCCCAAGGGAATCATTGATTTTCTGATTGAAATAAATTTTAAAAGAGCAGAAATATAAATAATGCCAACTGTATTGAGAGTTCTGGTAGACTGATTATCATTCAACTTTGGATGTGTCATGGTGGTCCGTAATCCAAAAAATCACTATTTGACTAAATCAATGGACACTTTTTGACATAGTACTAAATGTTTTATAGTTTAATTTAGTAGTCTTGTATTGTATAATGCATTTTCAAGAAAGTATACGCTTGAATGTGATAAAACGAATTTGCAAGGGTAAACATGTAGATGAATAGAACCCAATCATACATGTACCTGTAGCTTTAAAAATAAATGCACGGCCGAAAGAACACTATCATATGTTATGTTTTTTCTGCCTCCTTCGTATGTTGGAATAAACAACAACATTTTTAGCAAGTCTTCGTGACTTTATAGATCTATGTCTGAACCAGCTCATTAAGTTTTGTTGGTGAATTATATGCTTAGAGTAGCTAAGTCTCTAACGCAATATCATCCACAGTCTTCAACTTTGAAAACATGAAGTATTTTTCAATTTAAATAAACATTGATGTTGTGATCTTACAGGGAAAAGATGGGCTCTGATATCCAATATTTAAGACAAAATAAACATGTGTGTACATCAACGCCCCCAGAAGCCTTTGCCCCCCCCCCCCCCCCCAACCCCCTAACAATTTTGGGCTAGCTACGAGCCTGTATCGTTACAATTCACGACAGGGGCATTACCCTCTGGCATTGCTCAAAAACCATCTTGTCACTGCAGCTCCTCCAAGCTGTGAACCAATAAAATTCCATTTGAACACCCGATCAACATGAAACTCTCCATCTCTGTAATTCGTCCAAGAAAGGATTTTACACAGTTTGTCTGCCATATATATATATATATATATGAATTTATCACTTACAGTGTTATAAACGAATAGGGCTCATACATAACACCCTTGCGTATTCCCTATAAAATAGCTTTATTATATTAGTAATTATAATAATAATTTTGATATAATTAGTGACATAATCCTTTATATATTATTCTTCCTTTACTGAGAGAGTATACATGTTTTAAACTTTATATTTACTCTAGAAAATTGTCCTGATGGATTTTACGGTACCGATTGTAACATTAGATGTCCAGCGATTTGTACAAACAACGTCTGTGAGAAAATGTCAGGATCATTTTCTAATGGCTGTCAAGGAGATCTTTATGGTAGCAGATGTGAATTTTCATGTAGCACCAGATGTAAGAATGGTAAATGTAATGCCACGATAGGGTCATGTACAGAATGTGAAGATGGTTACTATGGTGAATTCTGTAAGTTTGCATGCAACATCAATTGCAAGGATGATAAGTGTGATAGGAAGACAGGGAAATGTACCGGATGTAAAGATGGTTACTATGGTAATTTGTGTGAGTCTACATGCAACACCAGATGTAAGAATGGTAAATGTAATGCCAGAACTGGGAAATGCACCGGATGTAAAGATGGTTACTATGGTAAATTCTGTGAGTCTTCATGCAACACCAGATGTAAGAATGGTAAATGTAATGCTAGAACTGGGAAATGCACAGGATGTAAAGATGGTTACTATGGTGATGTGTGTGAAGAATCATGTTCTACCTGTAATGGTCCATGTCGACAATTAGATGGTGTTTGTTTGACTGGATGTAAAGATGGATATTGGGGATGTAATGGTTTGTGTCTACAGACATGTTCCTACTGTAATACAGGAGGCTGTAGAATAGAAGATGGCGTATGTCATAATGGTTGTCAAGTTGGTTTCTGCTATCCGAAATGCTTCAATAGAACAAGTAAGTCGTGTTTCCTGGCCATTCTCTATATAGATCCCTTTTCAGTGGCGATTCTTGTTGGCCTTGAATTATCGAAGTTTTGTTGATTAAGAAGTAGAAGGATATGAGAATTAACAGATAGTTTCCAGTTATTTCTACAGTTGATAGTTACTTTCAATAAATGTGTATTATCAAAGCTTTCACAGTCAGTACTAGCTTGTGACAGAAACATTGTCAGATATTGCTCCACTTGTGATATTAAACTGTGAACAATACAGTCAGTGAATATTGTTAGTAGAGTTATCTACCTTGCCTCATAATGCATGATATATGAGATTTATTTCCTGAAGGAGTGCAACTCGTTATTGGCTTTAGCTAAAAAGTTCCACTGACCATGCTTAAACCGGGTGTCTGGGTTGTTATGTGGTTGATTATCCAGTAGAATTTCATCAAACTTGACAACTGACCCAGATTCTTCGTACGTTGAAGACTAGAATGTTCCAAGTGCCCGAGACTGTGGGGATGGGTGTATCAAAACTTGAGCGGCCTCCGGTCTATAGCACTTTAATGTTTTGTTGTGTATGAGGTAAAGTGTCGATTGTTCTGTGGCGAGCATCTGAATACGAGGAACATATAAGGAGATAGTGATAAGGATCTTCTATTGAATTACCACATGAACATTCGGGAGTATTTGAAATATGTCTTGTAAATTTATGAAAATTTAGATTACTGCAGCCTAGTCTTAGTTTAGTATGTATAATTTGATTTTTACGTTTGCCAATATAATAAAAGAGAGGTATTTTCGGATCATGTTTAGACAGTTCTTGTTTAAATTTTGAGAGTGATAAGACATTTGTTATGGAAGGATTTAGGCTGTTCCAGAGTCGGATAGCTGATGGAAAGAATGAATTGTAATAGAGAGATGTTCTGCAGAATATTTCATCTAATTCTGGTTTACTTCTAAGATTATATGGAGATGTTTTTAATTTAATGTGGTTGGATAAATAATTTGGAACCGTTCCATTAATAATTTTATATATTGTCTGCAGTTTATGCCTTTTTCTTCTTTCATAGAAAGGAATAATACCAGTTTCCAGATAGAGTAAACGGTGGCTAGTTCCCTTTACAGTCCCACAAATATGTTCTCACCGAGGAGTGCACACCCCTACCCAATTCCTTAGGATTTCAGCGTGTATATTTGTTTTTATCTTACGTTGATCTATTAACCTTACAGATTGGGTATTCATCATGAAGATGGACAGGGCGGTTTCAATTCCCTGGTTGTACGTGACAAGGAGTAGAGTAGCCTGTACAACGTCGTGGGTTTTCTCCGGGTCCTACGCCCACCCCCCACTGCTAAAGACCCCTACGCGAAAGCGAATTATTGAAAAAAATTGAATATGTCAGTCCCAAAATGGTCTAGATTTTTACGAGTGGACCTTAAGCCCCATTTCGCTATCTCTGATCCAGTGTTTAAGGTAGTGTAGTATATTTCGATTTAAAAACCATAGTTTCATCACATCAAACGAAATTATCTTACAATTGAATGAAATGTATAAATCCTGGGTCTCCCCTGTATAAGCTCACACCAAAACATAACAAACAGGAAATAAAATAAACAAGACGAATTGTGTTAAAGTTTTATTCAGATAAGCGTTTTAATTTATGTTATAAAAGTCTTAAAATTTAAATTGTATTCACAGTAATATACAATAAGTGCAGAAAATTGTCGTAGTATTTAAAGGCTCAATACCACTCTTGTTGTAACTGAATAATATGTCCCAATCTTTATTCTGGTCAACAAATTGTGCTATTTTAGAATATTTCAATTAATTGATGATACAAATTTCATCTTAACACACCTTATTTAAAAATTTTGAAAAATTCAACATAATGGTTTGAAACGTCTAACGTAAACCTTTTCAAATGAAACTTCGATTTAAAATTATTTTCGAACCCTCTGGACAAGTAAAATAGGATGTAATGGATAATTTACACAACAGGTAGGACAGTTAAACATCTAGTACTTAGATAGAGATATTATATATTTTCTGGAGATTTCAAGCCAGCAAGAGTGTTATTATCCCTTTAAATATAATCATATTGATTGAATGCAAGAACAAAAACCAGTAAAAATTAAACAAAAACATGGGATATTTTCATAACCAACTTCTATTTTATACCCACCAGTCGCAAAGTCTTTAATTGGGCCATAATTTCTACTTTACATGTATATGCTTATTAAATTTATTTGAAATACTGAAACATGTATTTTCACAATAAAGCTGTTTATTTTTCCTTCGTTTTTCACCATTGTTGATTTTCTTATCACCTCCCTCATTTCTTGGTAATGGCCTGCTCGGGTTAATTTCAAGGACCTGAAAACCAAACACAAGTAATATTAAATATAAAAACTAAGAACAAATACGAAACGATAATTTTAGACGCCGCTCGAGTTTTGATACACCCATCCCCACATAGTCTCGGGCACTTGGAACATTCTAGTCTTCAACGTACGAAGAATCTGGGTCAGTTGTCAACGTTTGATGAAATTCTACTGGATAATCAACCACATAACAACCCGGTTTAAGCATGGTCAGTGGAACTTTTTAGCTAAAGCCAATAACGAGTTGCACTCCTTCAGGAAATAAATCTCATATATCATGCATTATGAGGCAAGGTAGATAACTCTACTAACAATATTCACTGACTGTATTGTTCACAGTTTTAATATCACAAGTGGAGCAATATCTGACAATGTTTCTGTCACAAGCTAGTACTGACTGTGAAAGCTTTGATAATACACATTTATTGAAAGTAACTATCAACTGTAGAAATAACTGGAAACTATCTGTTAATTCTCATATCCTTCTACTTCTTAATCAACAAAACTTCGATAATTCAAGGCCAACAAGAATCGCCACTGAAAAGGGATCTATATAGAGAATGGCCAGGAAACACGACTTACTTGTTCTATTGAAGCATTTCGGATTGCAGAAACCAACTTGACAACCATTATGACATACGCCATCTTCTATTCTACAGCCTCCTGTATTACAGTAGGAACATGTCTGTAGACACAAACCATTACATCCCCAATATCCATCTTTACATCCAGTCAAACAAACACCATCTAATTGTCGACATGGACCATTACAGGTAGAACATGATTCTTCACACACATCACCATAGTAACCATCTTTACATCCGGTGCATTTCCCAGTTCTAGCATTACATTTACCATTCTTACATCTGGTGTTGCATGAAGACTCACAGAATTTACCATAAAGATCTCCTTGACAGCCATTAGAACATGATCCTGACATTTTCTCACAGACGTTGTTTGTACAATTCGCTGGACATCTAATGTTACAATCGGTACCGTAAAATCCATCAGGACAATTTTCTAGAGTAAATATAAAGTTTAAAACATGTATACTCTCTCAGTAAAGGAAGAATAATAATATATAAAGGATTATGTCACTAATTATATCAAAATTATTAGTATAATTACTAATATAATAAAGCTATTTTATAGGGAATACGGAAGGGTGTTATGTAGGAGCCCTATTCGTTTATAACACTGTAAGTGATAAATTCATATATATATATATATATATATATATATATATATATATATATATATATATATATGGCAGACAAACTGTGTAAAATCCTTTCTTGGACGAATTACAGAGATGGAGAGTTTCATGTTGATCGGGTGTTCGAATGGAATTTTATTGGTTCACAGCTTTGAGGAGTCGCATTGACAAGATGGTTTTTGAGCAATGCCAGAGGGTAATGCCCCTGTCGTGAATTGTAACGATACAGGCTCGTAGCTAGCCCAAAATTGTTAGGGGGTTGGGGGGGGGGGGGGCAAAGGCATCTGGGGGCGTTGATGTACACACTCGACGGTCCACGGTAAACTGTACCGTGGAGCACCTCCGAAAGTTCAAGGGTCCCCCCCACCATAAAATTTTGGAAAATCGGGCATGCACCTGAAAATGACAGACAATTTCAACATGAATTTGATATGAGCTTTAAATTTGAAGGAAGGAAAACGACTTGAACGTACCTATAATAATTTAAGAGATAAACGAAAATTCACAATCGAGTTAAGAGTGCGAATTTTTCCAGACTATCACGCCGTTTTGGGCGACCAATTCATTTGTGGTCGCCTAACCAACCTCACTCGGCAGTATGGGCGCCCCGCCAATCTGACTCTGCATTATGTATGGCCTGGCAATAATATATTGTCATTATAAGGCACTCCACCAAACTTGTCATTATGGGGCTCCCTCCGGGATAAGACACCCCACAGATTAGGCCGTTTTTGGGTGCCCCATCAATCAAATTGTGGTGGTGATCGTGTGAGTCATTATGAGGCGTCTCAGAATTTCGGGGGGCGCCTCATTTATAATGACATACTCGGAAATAAGATTGCTAATTGTTGCTTATCTTATCCTATTCCAAAACTGGCAAACTGTTGAATCAGTAATAGACCTACCTGTGAATATTTGTACTTCACATAACGTCAAATATTTATGTGTTGAAACAAAAACATATCTAGCCGATAATGATGGTACAGGTGGTTGATTACATCTCTCTATGGTATATACAGATTGTCCTTTTGACGTGTGGTCTTTATAACATGGTGTAGCTGATCTAAAACCTGCTTCATCACATTTACCAGTAGAACTCAATCCAATCTCAAATTCTATCATTGTGTCAGTATCTGGAAACAATATAAATTGTATGTAACTCACTCAGTGGGGCTTGTATCACATCTAACATCAATTTAAAAACAATATGAAATGTATGTAACAATAATGTGATAATGCTGAAAATAATCAGAAATTAAATTCTTGCCACATTTACTATTTGTTTAACCCACTCTATTAATATTAACACTTTTAAAGTACTTGGCATATTGTAACCAATAAATTGGGTGGGAATTTAAGACTATCGATCTGTTACGTGCACTTCGTAACCTAAATACTTACAACGGATCGTCATTGCAGGAGCAAAATCTTAACAAACTTAATATCATGTTTTATGAGACAAATGCTTTGTTTTTCAATCAATCAGTCACTCAGTGGCGCCATTTCCACATCTAAAAACAACGACGTAAAAATTGTGTTTATTGAACTGGATATATTGCAAACTATTGTTCTAATATTTAATCATCAGATATCATTCTGCTTTCGGGCACAAAGTTTCAAAAAGGTAAAGTCGTTACTATGCTCTTACAAATCTTACAGTTCCGTTTAGTTATAATCTTACGTACCGTCATCTAATATGTTAAATATCTTCACACTACTGATATCAAAACTCTGTTTTAGATCGACACACAACCATTCTGTTGCTCTATCGTCATCAGTCTGTGTACAACTTCCCCCAGACCAATCCTGATTAGTATTACCATCTACAACTTTATCTGAAACGCCATAGTACGTTGAACTTTGCCTTGTTGGTTTATTAAGTGCCACATTCAAGGAACCTGAACCTGAAATTATATTGAAGACATTCAAGTGCATAAAGTAGTCACCCTATCAGTCCATTTTTGTTATGTTTCCAATCGCAAAGGAATTTGCAAGGCACTTAATTAGGATTGTGTAGGCATGCTTATCAACGCATCATCCACCCCTCGTCGGCATAGATGTTGATTCGATTAGGTGGCAACACTTTAAATAGTGTGTAAATCTTTATCAGTTTTTGTGTCGTATTACATGAAGCCCGCACAATACAAATGTGGCAGACGGTATTAGGCTCCATAACTGTAAGTTCACAACACTTAGCTCAACCTTGTTTAATTTCTATGGTCCAGTCCATAATTTTTCACTAAATCGTGGCAAATTGTTAAGGCCCGGTCCCACTGCACTTACGGATGCAAAGAGGATGTTAAACGGGGAAAAAACGTGCCCTTTGTTTGAAAACGCCATGCATCCGTTAGGTACTCATTGCATACGTGTTTCATACGCTCTATCCATCGAACATCCGTTCACATCGATTTCATCCGCGCGAAAAGTTTTGAGCTGCACAAAACTTTTATAACGGAAGAACTTTCTGCCGTGTACGATGTAAATGCGCGACATATACGAGCACCAAACGTTCCATGTCCGTTATCATCCGTTAAACGTCCACTGTATCCTTTCTGCATCCTCTGGGAATCCTCGCAACTGACATCCGCTCCAGCTGAAAACGGAAAGAGGGAGGGAAGATAAGGTACATGGAACGTCTATACATCGTTAGTAGCACGGAAATAGAAAGGATGTAAGCGTATGCATCTCGTATATAAAGTTTTCAAAACGGACAAAGCGTTTGTATCTGGGATGTATCTGGTATATTGAAGGATGTCGGGAGTTTGTCGGAGCTGTCATCCACTTCCATCCGCTAGGCTTCCGATGAACATCCTTTTAACATCCCCGCTACATACTTCCCACGTTCGTTCTTTTCCGTTCAGTTTTCGCAAATTTTCGTCAATTTTGTCCATTTCTGGAGCAGATGAAAACGGATGGAGCCACGCCCGAAAGTTTGCTCGCCCGCTGTGTCCTTTTTGCATACGTTTTGTGTCCATCGGCCACTGGGACCGGGCCTTTAGCAATTGGATATCAACCTCCATAACTGTACGTTCACTGTTCATGATGTTTCTATAAATTGTGGTTTTCATGAACTTGATCCACACTTAGAGAAGACCCCCACCTTGTTGTAAATAAAATAAGAAGGCATTGAGATGAAACGTGCCTGCTTTAGTAATCTCATCTTTATTCGGCAAATATAAGGCACGTGCCTTAGGTCAAGCCAAAAATCTAGGCCAGAAATAAACAAAGGAATTGTTTTTTTTGATAAATATCAGTTGATGACAAAAATGCTTCCCTTTTTTATACGCCCACATTTTTATGTGGGCATATATTGTCGTCGCCCCTGTCCACCCACAATTTGATTGTGGACACTCTACTGGTCACAATTTTTATCCAATTTTGACAAAACTTGAAATATAGGTTTATCTCCCAATGATCGCGGTTCCTTGTGATATTGGCAATGTATCGGATCGTAAGTTCATGGATTATGGCCCCTGATAGTATGATTTTTAACCGATTTTCATGAAACTTGAGATATATTTTTATAACTTATAACCCAATGTTCCGTACGTAACTATCGTACGAAAATTAAATAGTAGCTGGTTCTGCTGGTAGGGTGGATCTGTCATTCAGATTGCCAATGATCTTGGTTCCTTTCGATATTTGCGCTTATCAGACCGTAATTGCCTGGAGTATGACCCCCTAGTTGAACAAAAAATCGCGTCTTTAGCGTGTGGCCTCTTTAGATGTCACAATTTTTATCCTGTTTAAAAACCTTTTAAATATATTATATATAACCGCTACACCTGCCCCTGCAATGACGGTTCGTTAAAAATAAAAAAGGAAGTAGAAAATCAATCGTTATTCGTTTATTCCTGTACCCATGTTTGATAAACTCGTTCAACATGATGACAATGAAGGTATTACGTTAATGAATACATGAACGTTGGATGATTGTGTACGTTGGATGACTATGAAACGTACGTTGAACAAATGATACATTACAGCTGGTTACAACTAACGATGAAAGAACGAACGAAGAACAAACAAATGAAGAACGGTTTCATTGAAAAGATAAAAATACAAATGCATGTATTTACAATAAACTCTGTAACATATATGTTCTACATAACCAATAAGTAATAAGTATTGGAGAGTGCTGCTGGCGCTAAAACAACTCATAATATGCAATGCATCACCTACCAAGGAATACAAAGTTACATCATAGAACTAAATACACTGGAACGCCAA
Organism: Patella vulgata; assembly: GCF_932274485.2. NCBI lineage: Eukaryota > Metazoa > Mollusca > Gastropoda > Patellidae > Patella > Patella vulgata. The sequence continues at coordinate 95,189,012 of NC_065879.2, forward strand.
CGAGCCCGTTAGAGCGAATTATGCTCGTCCTCGCATGCGCGAAGATAAAAGTGCCATGTTTACTTCGGGTAGGCCTGATGCTATGGCGGAGTATTTGGAATTCCAGTTTATCGATGTCATTTTAGACGTAAGTGTTGGCTGAATTCTCTTAAAATAAATATTAATTTGGAAATATTCCAATGAAATACAAAATAAAATTCTGTTAAATTTGTATTTGAAAGTAGCCTTTGGCTTGTATAGTTCGGCAAGTGCTGGTGTCAAATCATGCGGCAATTATTAATTCATGAGAGAAAAAATAAGCTTATCAATTTAGAATAAATCATTGGCCAATTATATTTATTCCCAAAATAAGAATTAATAAAAAAAAGTCTATAGAATTCTGTAGTACCCATTCTATTCCAACAGAAAACTGTAGTGATCCAATTGCCAAACTACGGAATACTACAGTATTAATTCCTATACGAGTAATACAACATAACTCTAGAATTTTCATACAGAAAATGCAATAAAAAAAAATCTATAGGAGTCTTGATAAGCAGGCAGAAAATTTCACTGCATTTTTTGAAGATTTGCAAAATTATAATAATATAGGCCTACTAGTCCTCATTTTTATATAGGCCTACCTATTTCTAAAACTGTGATCAGCTGTCAAAAAAAGGTCAAAATATGCAGGCAGAATTCTCGGAGCATGTTATGAAGATTTGTAAAATTAAAATACTACTAGGCCTTGTAATATAGGCCTACATATTTCTAAAAAAAGGTGATCAACTGTCAAAAAAAAAGTCATTATAAGCAGGCAGAAAATTTCATTGCATTTTGTGAAGATTTGCAAAATTAAAATAATATAGGCCTACTACGGCTCATTTTTTATATAGGCCTACCTATTTCTAAAACAGTGATCAGCTGTCAAAAATTAAGTCAAAATATGCAGGCAGAATTCTCTTAGCATGTTATGAAGATTTATAAAATTAAAATAAATTGACATTTACAGGGAGGAAGGCGTTTGCCCACTATCAAGGAGATTTGGATTTTGATTCAGATGTTTGTTGAGAAAATTGCCTGTTTTCCCCTTTTGTCAGTGGTGCATCAGGTAGCATTGCATATACTGTATTATGGAAGCATGAAGGAGTGCATTAAATATCAAAACTAAGTTTGGATTGGCACCAAGTACTGTGAATCAGAATGAAATAATTTTTTTTTTATTAAAAGGAAATAATAAATTTGAAATATGAAAAGTTGTGGATTTAAACGTTTATAATATGTGTATTTGCAATATAATAGAGACCCACAAAATGTAAAGACATTACTATTCTTAACTATGCTTATAGTGAAGTGACACTGTGTGAAGCTAATGTTTTTAGGATCTCGAAAATTTGCCCAAGAAAATATACCATAGTTGCATTCACATTGAACCTTAAATTTATATAAATTTATGACAATTTCACACATTTGATCAGAGAGAAAAGTTACCAGATTTATGCCGGAAACAATGTAAGACATATTTTCATTCACCCTATTGTAAATTGTGATCCGTGTGTCAAAGTTACAATAAATGGTTTTATGTAATCATAGAGGAGGGAGTGGGTAAATTTTACAGTTTACTGAATACACCTGTACCAGTACACACAAGAGCTGCATATCTTATGAATTGAATAGAAATTGACTTTAAACACATTGAGGAGAATTCATAATTTCATTGAGTGGACAAGATAGACAGTCTCTATCCCTAGTACATTTTCAAAATATTCACAATAATCCAATGATTTCATTCATTATATTTATTAAAATTATTTCCAAAAAATAGAATGTGTAACTGAAAGTGTATAATGTACAGTCAGTTGATAGCCGAGTCTATTTCAATTCTTCACAAGAAATATATTTCAAAGTCTTTCAGGCACTCGCATAACAACCTGCTTTTCATTCAGTGCAACAACTATTTTAAAGTTAGGATTTAAGGATGAATCAACACTCAGTGCGGGTGGTTATTTAGGAATTATATTTTATTGTCCTTCTTCCATGCTAGAAATTCCTTGTTCACATCAAATGAAAGTTCTTCATAAAATTAAATACAATGGCTTTTGTATTATTGCTCTGAAAAAAAAAAAATACATATTAATTATTAGTAGTAGTAGTAGTAGTATGTTTGAACATAAAATAGAGTTTCTTCAGTGATTTCTGTGTCTACAAATTACAAATAAATTTTACAGTTGAATAAAGAGAAATGCAGTTTTAGTTATACTAATATAATTTATGCATAAATTAAAAAGGCAGTTGGCGTCAGATTTTACAGATTATGACTTTACAGATGGGTTTATATTCAAATCAGACTCAATACCAAGAAAGTACGACTGATTTCAGGTAATGCCATGGGAATTGGCACAAGAAAAACTTTCTTCAATCAGCATTATTCACTTGATAGCTCTTTTAATTTTACTCAAACAAGGCCTTAATTTATATACAAATCCACTCCTTCAATGACACAAATCTGATATCCTTTTCTTCTTGATTATCATGTGAATTTTTTTACAAAGAATCAAGAAATAATATTCAAAAGGAAAATTCCATTTGTACATTTTTCTTTGAATTAGATCAAATAATTTAAATTTAAAAACAAAATACCAGTATTCATTATTGTGTACTTTTATTTTATTAGTTTCCCAATATTGTAAAATTAGAAGTATGGTTGTGCTCACTGAAATATTACTAAATCAACTTTTTGAAATTCATTCACATTCCTGACAGGCCTCTATAAGTCTATAGTAAACAAAAGGGTTTGGTACGTAATTCCGTCCCCGACTTAAACCAGTCATTACATTATTTTTTTGTAAATCGATTCATTTATGTTTTCTCAAAAATTAACGATGACTTGATTGTATGAATTATAGGCCTAATGACATTAGTGAATTTTCAACATACCTGTTTATAAAGACAGTGCGCAGTTTGTAAATTGTACTGTGCTGGCAGCCAGTCGACGTCGTCGCTTCCAGTTCTTCGTCATTTTACAACTCTCCCTGACACCCTGTTGCATTATTTATGACATTTTTTTTTATATCAATAATAAATGATGAGCGAAGATCACAACATTTGTTTGAAGTGAAGCACAAATGAAAAAATATTTAATCCAATTCACTCGCTTGCTTTCAACATTATCAGGCTAACAAAATTACGTGATAATAACAAGATACCGGAAGTAAACCGTGCACTTTTTCGAAGCACGTCACACAGCCAAAAATTTTACCGGAAGTAGACGCTCGTTGGCGTTCCAGTGTATTTAGCAATCTGTTTTACAGACCTAATGCGACATCCGTCTTTTGTCTCTGTCCAAGATGACTGACCTTTAAAAGGTCAGACCGCTGTAGTTCTAAGGGTGACGTCACATCACAATGTTTACCAACAAAGCAAGATGGCATCGATAACGTCAAAAAAGATTACTTCTGTGGCTTGTTTTTGTTGTTTTAAAACAAACACGAGCAGGTCAATCAGATTAGATGGTAAAAAATGTACTTCTGAAAGAATTCAGAGTAAACAAACAGAAAAAAACGTCAAATTGATGGTCACACGTGCGTTGTTTACATCAAACGTAGTAATATGAACTGGTACGGGTAATATGAACTGGTACGGGCAAAATTATATCGTTTTACCCATTTCACGCCTCCGCGTACTATTTTCTGTACCTTTTTACGCTAAATATGGAATATTTTTTTATCAAGATATACTTCAAACACCTTTATTTATTTTTCTAATACTAAAAAAAAATGTCTCAGAATTTAATTTGTCGAAAGAAAAAAGTTAATATTTTGTAGTCATTAAGTCGCATCGATGTCATCCTTATCAGTGACTGTAGCGGCCAAGCGAATATTGACTGCGGATCAGTGTGTGTATTTAGTTCTATGGTTACATGTAGCAGACGAGGAAATTGCACTCACGTGACAAGCAATATCGGTTTTGCGTGGGGAAAAAACACCCGAAAAAGTAAATCGTTAAATTTGACAGAATTATGAATTGACAGTGAATAAAAATAATATGGAAATGATCTGCGATATCTGTTTACACTTTTACATAATTCTCAAGTAAACTTACAACTTGTGAGAGGGTAACAGGCGTTAGAAATGCATGGTCTCGAATACACATGCCGTTTTTCTGCACATCAATGCCAATGGCGCTCGCTAATACCGGTTGAGTATGAAACTCGGATTTGGATTACGGTACGTTCAAATTACAGACTAGGACTAAATAAGAAGGGAAACGGCATTCTGCCGTAACAACCATTATGATGGTTGAGTACGCAAGTACATAATATCAAGGTTGTGGACCATCTAGTGGTCACAATTTTTTTTTTATCTAATTTTGATTAAACTTAAAAAATAAGTGTTTATATCTTGGATTATGGCCCCTGATTGTAGCTATGTATAAATACACAAATTATTAATAAAAATTGTTGACAAGTTTGACTCATTGTGTGATCAGTTTAAAATGTGGGGGTATAGTTTTTAAAATGTAAGTATTCCCCGCGTCGTGCGCAATACCCATCATATGTAGAGATGTGAAATAACTAGGATCACGTACTGAAATATGGAGATGGTAGTACTGTCCCGGGAGGAGGTAGTGGTTCGTGTTCAGAAAAATAATAATAATATTTGTCGTATAGGATATTTACCTACCCGAAGCCCAAGTGTTCTCTATCATATCCATCCGCGGGAGAGAAGGTTTATATCCGACATATGTCCCAATTCTTAATGTAATCTTTAATAAAATTTTCGATTTAAGCACATTTCCAGCAGAATGGGGTACTGCGATGATATGTCCTATATATATAAAAAAGGACGAAGGAACAGTGTTAAGAACTACAGGGGCATATCATTACTACCAGTAATTAGCAGGCAGTATGAAGTTAGCTCGATTTTCGTTTTTCGATATTGGTGAATATCGAAAAACAACTAGCTCGTTTTTCGATATTCAAACTTGAATCTAAAAAAGCAGATTTAATGGATGTATATATACAGAATGTCTTCAAAAAATATTTGATTAAATAAGTATTCTAAAATGAACTAAAGATATCATAAATGAGGATGCCCGAGCAGTGAATTCACATAACAAAAGCTCTTTCTCCTTGTTTTTTTGATATTGGCGAATGTCGTTTTTCGAGATTCGCCAATATCAAAAAAACAAGTAGAAATAGCCGTTTTTATACGAATCCACTGCTCAGGCATCCACATTTATGATATCTTTAGTTCATTTTACAAAACTGATTTAATCAAATGTGTTTTGGAGACATTCTGTAGATGTACAACCATTAAATCTACTTTTTTAAGATTCAAGTTTGAATATCGAAAAACGAGTAGCAAATTTTATGGATGCATATTTAGAGAATGTCTCCAAAACACAATTGATTAAATACGTTTTCTAAAACGAACTAAATATATCATAAATGAGGATGTCTGAGAAAACGAGCTAAAGATACCATAAATGAGGAGGTCTCAGCAGTGGATTCACTTAGAAAATGCTCTTTTTTTTTATGTTGGCGAATGTCGAAAAACGAGCTACTCGTTTTTCGATATTCAAACTTGAATCTAAAAAAAGCAGATTTAATGGATGTATATCTACAGAATGTCTCCAAAACACATTTGATTAAATCAGTTTTGTAAAATGAACTAAAGATATCATAAATGTGGATGCCTGAGCAGTGGATTCGTATAAAAACGGCTATTTCTACTTGTTTTTTTGAAAATGAATAAGCTGAAACGATGGCGCTTAAGCAATGGAAATTGAAATCCCCATTGCGCTTGAGCAATGGAAATTGAAATCACCATGGCGCTTATGCAATGGAAATTGAAATCACCATATTTTAGCCATATTGACGGACTGTTAATTTCTTTTCCTACAATCGACTTTGTCAAGCCTCTTGGGTGTACTGGTGAGAGACGGTTTAGTTGGAAAACGATTTGTTGTGGCCCCGCTCATCTTTAATGAAAATATATAGGTTGTAAACTCAAAATGGCCAAAACACATGTGATGACGATACGCTATGAAATATCCGGTTAATTCCAGTGATCTAGACACAATTCCACTGCCCTGACGAACATTTTCAATAGGCCTACGCTATTATATATAACAACTTTCACTTTCAATCTGATCTCTCTTTTGTTAATCCATGAAATCATTGCAAGTAATAGGAACTGGTTTAACGTCATGTCCTAACAACGGCGTTTGTACCTATATTCCACCTTCCAATGGTTCGTTTATGAGCACGTAAAAGATCCCTTGACAGTTGGAATTTGACGTAAGCTTTGGCCGTAGCATCGCTGTCTGGGTACCCCCCCCCCCCCCCCCGCACAATACTTCGTACGTATCCGTCTTCATTAGCCCGGATGGTACAGAAAAGCACGACGACACATTTCATTTCTATGGATAGGCAGATATTTGTCTCAAACCCATCTCATTTGTACACGCCGAGTTTAACAACATAGTAAAATCGAAAATTATTTTTACATCACCGAAAATCAACGAAAGGCTATATAGTCTCTTTAATATATTTTTGATTGACCAGAAATCCAAATCCATTCCATTTAAAGTTAAATATACAAATTTAAAATACCAACTTACCTTCTCCACACAAGGTTGCCAAGACAACGAGAACGGCTAATCTAATATCCATACTGGCTGATGCGTGGAACTTTTTAAATGTTAGACGTCGAGAGTCTGTTTTAAACATCAGTTATTCTGCTTGTAAACTAATCTTATTGCCACTGACTCATGTTCTTATAGCTGATAAGAACATGATGTGGAAACGATGACGTGTTAGTTTCTTTACAGATGTTATTCATATCTTTATCAGATTTCTACGTAAAGAACAACAATGTCCGGTACCGCTCATATTTACTTCTAAGAAGCAGATATTAAGAAGCTGTGATACAATTTGTAATACATTGGAGAGCAAAGAGTAAAAACATGTTCTTGGAAAAATTCCGTAAACCGGATATACAATATAATTTATTATAGAAATGTAAATAGACTACGAAGAACAATCTACACTAATAAATCCGTTCTGGATATTAACTCAGTTTTACTGTATCTAATATAATATTTTGATTAGGATATTAACTCAGTTTTACTGTATCTAATTTAATATTTTGATTAATTTATTGAGAGTAATTTTATACCAGTATATAATTTAAGATTATAATTTTAAACAATGTATTTATATTTTCTGTAAATAATTTCTATCGGGGGATGATTTGCTATTAACTCAGGCTTGTTTTCAAATCAGGTAATTTATATTGTACTTAATAAATATTTATAGAATAGATTGTGTTTAAAACAGAAATAGCACAATAATTATTTTGTTCTTATCTGTGGTAATACAATACATATTAATTAAAGTCCAATCATGCCAGTATAAAAGTGAATATAGAATTAAAGGGACTTAACCCCATCTATACTTTAGTGAATATAACTCTTATAACTTTGCATTTCAAGCTGTCATTTGTTCCTATATAATAAATGCATACAGTTGTGTGTGGGTGTGTGTACCTTTTATATTCCTCGAAGTGCGTTGTTTGATTGAACTTGAATAAGGCAATGTAGGAATTGCAAGAAGGAAGTGTTCCTTGTGAAGATCTGTAAAAACAAAATGACATTTCGATATCCAGGTTGAAGGCGGAATTATAATATAAATATACCAAAAACTAGAATAATTTATGTATCATTTGTGGACTAACTCCAAATCAAAGATGAGATACATGTAGTTCCATTTAAAGTTACTTGGACTAAAAACATATTCAAACTAATTAATCTATCCAAATTTTGCTTCACATCTTTTTCAAAACATTGAATTTGTGAGGGAATACCCTTGCTATAAAAAAAATCAATTAAAAGAGGGCATGTTTGAGTCACGTGTCACAGTACCTAGCAGTATCGAAGGCGGGGGAGAATTCATTGCATATACAAGACGATGGTGTCCTTAATCGCTGATTATTTATCACAAATATCGAAGCCTAATTAAATTCACGGATTATCCACTGGCCACGTCTTTTTCCGCGTTTTTTTTATATCAGATACTGTTGTACGCTTAAGCTAACCATCAATTTTATCAACACATACATCAAACGCTGACTAATACTGGGATCTTCTCGTGCAAGCTTTGATGTCACTCGAGCAGACATCCCTAATCGTCAGGTTGTCGATTAGGGGAACCCTTACATTTTTGTCCTGTATACATTCCATGAGTGCTTTTCAGGGAATCCAGTATTTTTCTAGTAAGATTGGATATTTCTACTTTCGATATATACCAACATTGCCATACTTTTATTGGAAATAACCACCCGATAAATACTTTTCTGGGAAAGTATATTTAAATCAGAAGGTTCAAATTATATGCCATTCAACATCGAAGTCCCGATACTCCACGTCTGATACAGACATTGTCATAGGCGTACGAGCTGGGGGGGGGGGGGGCCCCCATTTTGGGCACCAAATGCTGGGAAAATTTGGGCACACAATTGTACTTTGTAAAAGTTGTATAAAAAAAATATTGTCTTCTTGAATGTGTCCAATTTAACAGCGAATTTATTATTATTATGTAACATACTAAGAACCTAACTACATTTTTTGGGCACCAACCACCACCGCCCCCCCCCCCCCAGTCAAAAATTTCCCTGTACGCTTATGGACATTGTATAGTAGACAGTGTCAGCTGTCAAAGAGATACCCGTTGATGAAATGAAATGCTGTGACAAAGTGATTTATGTTAAAACTAGCTGAGTTCATTAAGTTCTATGTACCTAAATGATACTGTTGAATTTGGTGAGAAATATAAATCACTTTGTCACAATGCTCCGAACTAGGTTAATGAAGATGGACATGCGCCATACAGTGTGCTATGGGGGAAATTTTGCCCGGACAGCGGCACTACTCTTATGTCGAATTCCAACTGTCGAGGGATCTTTTACGTGCACGCCAATGCGTCAGGGGAACTTGGTTTTTCGTACCATCCAAATGACTAGACAGCTGTCCTCGTCAGACCCTCCGTCCTGCATCACTGGAAACCACCCCGGAAAATCTGGATAAACATTCTCGCCCAATGCAGGGATCGAACACCCGACCTGCAGGCTAGCGAGCCAGCTTCTTTTTTTTTTCTTGTAAAATATTTATTCACAGAATAATAAGTATATACATTACATAAAAACAGTATTTCCAAAATTCATATACATTCCATATATAATTAATTCCAGGCAAAAATACATTATGATATTAAAAACAGGTATTTTTGATTATTTTTAGTATTATATTAATTGAGTTGGCTATTTGAACAATAGCATAAAGTACAATAAGTTATGTACAGTTAAAAACATTGCCTGTGTTTAAAGACTGATAACACAATGGAAAGATATTTGATAAATCTAAGCAGTGGCATTCATAATGTTGCAAGTAATGTAAGCAAGAAGGAATCATATAACATAATGACTTATGTCATAGAGGCGTCCTGCCATATTAAAATACGTATTAGTGATTGTAACATAAACCTGTCGCTATCAATACCCGGCTGGAGATCTTGGTAGTATTCCTTATGTCATTGCGTAACTATAACTTGTTGTTGGCGTGTCTTATCTAACTTTCTTTGTCTGATAAACTATATTGAATGTTAAACCTTCATATGATGCTTGATACATTAGACAGGTGTCTAATGAGCTCCTTTGTCTCGAATACGTTTATAAACTCAGAACAGAAACGAATCTTCAGGCGGGTCCAGGAGGCCATGCTAGGCGGGTGCCTAGATCAAGGTACCTAATGGATACGAGAGAGGTCCAGGCAGGGCTAGGAGTTAGGTCCGGCCAGGACTGAGCGAAGGCCATGGGCGCCTTGGCACGAGACGGTACGAGACGACAGCTTCTGGAGTTAGCACACTCATGCTAAGCCAAGCTAATTAAGTCATGACTCCTTCCATATAGTTAGTTCTACGGTCGTTTACATCACGATGTTTGTACCTAATATTGTAAGAAGCAGAATAAAACTATTATTAGATGTATATACCAGTGTTGTCATCCAAGAACCCGATTTAAGAACCAATATTGTCACATATTAATTGGTGCCGTGACCAGGATAACGCTTGAAGTCTTATACCACTAGACGACCACAGGCCACAGATTTTAGTATTCACAGGTAATTCTTTTTCTAAATCCTACCATGGCGACGGTTAATAATGACATTGTGCTATAATGTATTATAATTTAACTGGGAAATCAGCAGTTTATCACCACGCTTTATTAAATATCATGGTGTAGTTACTTAATTTAATATAACGTTCAAGCTAGTAGTGGAACAGTCCTTAACTATTTGTAGGAAAATGACTAAAACAAAATTGTATATATATTGTTTGTTTTACAATGGGTCATGTTGTTTTTAAAAGATTATAAATTATAATTGTTTGTTTTGAACACATATTTTGGCATTTAAAATTAGTATTAATAGGTTAATATCGAAAAGTAAAATGTTTTGTGATTGTTTAACTCGAATTGGGTTAACAGTATCGTAATTTGAAATTTAACCCAATAACATTCACACAGTATTACCGCGTTTATCTCTAAGGTTTTTTATTTGTTTTGTCTATACGTGTATATTACCCCAAGTGTTAATGGGATGGCCCGATATTTACGGGAAAGATTTTATTCGTGTTTAACGTAGTACCCCAAATGTTAATGGGATGACCCGATATGTACGGGAGGGATTTTTTATTATTTTTATTTTGTGATACCCCAATAATATAGATTGGGAGGTCCCGATATGTTACGGGAAAAGGTTTATGTGAAACCCCAGTCAGGTGGGATTGGTTTAACCCCAGGAGAGGGTCGTGCTCAGAATTAGGAGCGAACGTATTGTCTTGTTTTGTGTTGTCTTTAAAAATTATAGAGATAAACCGTTATTAATTTTGATAAGTTCTTTCAAAAATATCTTATTTTAAGATTGGTTAAATGTGTTCAGATTATTCATATTCTTGAGATAAAACAATATGACTCCCTAATTTCAATTGTATCCATGTAAATAATACTGTAAATATCGTTAGATCGATATCTAAAGTCAAATCTGTTCCACTTGCTAATTTGATTAACTATTAATTAAGTTCACTCCATGATATATATGATAAGCAGATGATAAAACTTCGGCACGGGTGGCAGTTAATACTCTTCATATGCACATGTCATAACACGCCGTTTTGCCAGACGGTATGGAAAATGAAAAGACTACCGGTCAATAAGAAGAGCTGAACTAAACGGAGCAGGGAATATTCTGACCCCTCAACATTACTGGAACGAGGAAGGGCATCATATGTACCCCACCCCTACAGTTGGCTACGACAGTGCAGTAGTTTGTGTTCGCGATTCCACCAAATAATCGGTCTAAGAAGATAATTACAGTAGTTTGTGTTCGCGATTCCACCATTTATGTGAATAATAAGAGTAGTCTGTGTTTGTGATTCCAGGATCTCGTTTTTTTTTTTTTTTCATTGACTCGCGTGTGTGACCGATTGTGTGTATATAACTTTCAAGTTCGTGTGTTTTTCATTGACCCTTTCATTTTTGGATATTATGACATTTTACATGTATATATAACTTTTAAATTCGTGTGTGTTTCATTTACCTTTTCTTTTTGTTTATAGACATTTTTGTATACGACATTTTACGAGTGTTGTTTGTTTTTATATATTTTTTCATTATTATTATTGTTGTTTATATCTTTATAAGAGTAGTAATTATCGACTCCATAGGTATCTAATTTTGTAATAGTCTTTAAAAGTTATTTCATATAATTCATAACTTTATTCAAACAAAGAGAGGTATATAACATAATGACTTATGTCATAGAGGCGTCCTGCCATATTAAAATACGTATTAGTGATTGTAACATAAACCTGTCGCTATCAATACCCGGCTGGAGATCTTGGTAGTATTCCTTATGTCATTGCGTAACTATAACTTGTTGTTGGCATGTCTTATCTAACTTTCTTTGTCTGATAAACTATATTGAATGTTAAACCTTCATATGATGCTTGATACATTAGACAGGTGTCTAATGAGCTCCTTTGTCTCGAATACGTTTATAAACTCAGAACAGAAACGAATCTTCAGGCGGGTCCAGGAGGCCATGCTAGGCGGGTGCCTAGATCAAGGTACCTAATGGATACGAGAGAGGTCCAGGCAGGGCTAGGAGTTAGGTCCGGCCAGGACTGAGCGAAGGCCATGGGCGCCTTGGCACGAGACGGTACGAGACGACAGCTTCTGGAGTTAGCACACTCATGCTAAGCCAAGCTAATTAAGTCATGACTCCTTCCATATAGTTAGTTCTACGGTCGTTTACATCACGATGTTTGTACCTAATATTGTAAGAAGCAGAATAAAACTATTATTAGATGTATATACCAGTGTTGTCATCCAAGAACCCGATTTAAGAACCAATATTGTCACAATCATTTACATAAGTACTTTCTGAGACAAAGAAGAAAAACAAACAAAATCCCAGATTCGAATTTTAGTTAGTGGAGATAGCGGCTTTAAACTTTGAAAATATTATCTAAAGGTTTAATTATTAGTATATTTAACGTCTTGAAACATAGATCAGAAAAGTGTAAGCATGACAGAAGCAATTAGGTAGGCATTCTCGGAGATATTTAGTCCAACATATTTCCATAGATAGAAATTGCATGTTAAATTTGTTAGTATATACAGTATCAATGTAAAAAAAATGGCTTTAAATTTGGATGATTTTTCTTAATGTTTCATATTCTATTCAAAAAGGTTTACATGTTAGATTTATTAGAAAAATAGAGTGAAGAGTGACAAAAGAGAACACTAGGCTTTAGATTTAGAAAGTTTTACTTAATGATTCCATGAATTAGGTCGTTTACGATCACACTTGGGCGGAGCTTAACAGCACAGGACACGTGACATGTAAACACCGTAGTAAATAAAGTTACTCTAGCGTAAAATGGGTCACGTGACACTCCGATTGAATCACAGAGGCAAGTAATAAATATTGAAGTAGCGTGTACGATCACTATGACTGACATTGTTATGTAATAAAATATTAATAAATATATGGCAGATGGCAGTCGATTATAAATTTCAAAATATTTAACAAAATAATGACAACCTTGTGTCATAATAGGCTATTATATTTATATTTAAGATAGCATAAATACGAAAAATAAAATGTCATCCCTTTTAATATTTATAAAACAAATAATTAGTAAATAGAATAATTTATCGGGTTTATCCCCTGTAATGAATCTTTTTTTTCGTCCAAAAGAGGAAAAAAGAAATCCAGGGGGATAGCACAGAGTGGGGATAGTTTGAGGCTATTAGCCTTCTTTTGCGACTTGTGTGGGTTTCGCCAACAACAGCGAGGTGTTTTGGGAGGAGTTTAGATCACGTGGTCAAAATTTATTTCATTCTCGCGAAAAGTGGGCGTGGAGAAGACAACCGAACAACAAGGTAGTTTAAATAGCGTTAATTTGTAAATCTCGTCCGCTGCTCTAAGAACCCAGTATTTTCCGATAATAGGATGATACGAGGATTATACTTCCTAATTAATACCAAGTTTGAAACATTTTTACACTGTCTTTAAAGGTTTGTAGCCTAGGTTGTAAAACAGACCGTCTGCTTCAGACAGACGGTACAGCACGAGATCACGTGACTTCGACTCTTCACACACACACACACACACACCCCAACATCCGCAAGCTGTCGTAGACAAGCAGGTACAAACTAGGTCACACACAGTAAACAAAACATGAAGGGAGAAAGGGATTAAATTATCAAAGATAAAGATTTAAATATATTATTGCACATAACGGGGTGTACATATATATATTTAAACAATTATATATATATTTAATTGTTCTATGTATCGATATAAGTATAAATATGTTATTCAAATATATATCACTAGCAGGATACCCGGCTTCGCTCGGGGGTCATAACTCCGAATTCGGAAGTGGTAGACTAACGCCACCTGGCCTATGTTACTCCCCGGTCCGAGCTACCCCTATACCCCAAATTTCAGACTCGGGGCAGACCTAGTGTAGCCGCCAACCCCGAACAGACAGACAGACAGACAGACAAACGACAGTCACAAATATATATATAGATAGATGACAGTGATTGCTACAGTTAGAAGTTTAAGGCGATTTATGTTCATCAAAGCTAAAATTTTCAGACAATGGCCTGTCTTTAATAACTATCTTGACGATAATTAGCAGATGACGGCCCGAATATTACTTTTAGTAAATATATGTAAAAGCATCTAGTTGTTTACAGGATTTTAAACTCCATTCCACTTCATTTCATTTCAATAATGGAGATATTCAGTGATATTCACTTGTTTTGACCATGGATGATTATAAAACATATATAATACTATTAATAATGTTCCATGCATTTGAAATATTTAATTGTTGTATGTATTGATATAAGTGTAAATATGTTATTGAAATATATGTTTATTACGTCAAATATATTTAAATATAATGCCTCTATATATATCATGCTTGTTTTTAATCCAAGTTATACTAGACCAATGGATTTTGTGGAGGCTAATAGGTTGATTCTAGAGAGATGCCCAAAAAATGAAGAATATCCTTCGAACAACAAAATGTATTATCAGTTATAAACAACCGCCAAGTATTAGAAGGATGTTGACATCTTCTAAATTCGATATGGACACAGAAACTAAATCAACTCCACCATGTGTTTCAAAGTGCGGCGACAATATATGTAAATTGTGTGAGGCTATAATCGAAGGTACCATCTCCCCAACTAAAACATTTACAATTAGGCAAAACATGAATTGTCATTCAAAGAATGTGGTCTACATGATGGTGTGTGCTGGATGCGGTGAATGATATATTGGAAAGACTGACCAACAACTAAGTCGCAGAATTAATCGTCATCGCTCTCACATCAAAATTCCAGAAAATAGAATGATACCCGTGAGCAAACGTTTGCATGAACGTGGGAAGGGTTGCTTTAAAGTCAGCCCCATCTATAAACTGAATTTTGAAGACACGACTTTGCTTGAAACCAAAGAGCTTTGCTTCATTAAAATGTTTGGAGCAAAACTCAATGCAAAAGGAAATTGACCAGTCGTGTCCAACTATTAACTTCTTCCCGGATTACTGTACATAATGTCGCTATGACGACGTTTCTTAGTATTACGTTATCGTTATTGTTAATATTGTTATGTTATGTCCTGATGTTGCCCTGTGAGGGAAATATCGAACACCCGACCTGCAGGCTAGCGAGCCGGCTGCTTTTTTTTTTCTTGTAAAATATTTATTCACAGAATAATAAGTATATACATTACATAAAAACAGTATTTCCAAAACTCATATAAATTCCATATATAATTAATTCCAGGCACAAAATACATTATGATATTAAAAACAGGTATTTTTGATTATTTTTAGTATTATATTAATTGAGTTGGCTATTTGAACAATAGCATAAAGTACAATAAGTTATGTACAGTTAAAAACATTGCCTGTGTTTAAAGACTGATAACACAATGTCAATGGAAAGATATTTGATAAATCTAAGCAGTGGCATTCATAATGTTGCAAGTAATGTAAGCAAGAAGGAATCATTTACATAAATACTTTCTGAGAAAAAGAAGAAAAACAAACAAAATCCCAGATTTGATTTTTTAGTTAGTGGAGATAGCGGCTTTAAACTTTGAAAATATTATCTAATGGTTTAATTATTAGTATATTTAGCGTCTTGAAACATAGATCAGAAAAGTGTTAGCATGACAGAAGCAATTAGGTAGGCATTCTCGGAGATATTTAGTCCAACATATTTCCATAGATAGAAATTGCATGTTAAATTTGTTAGTATACAGTATCAATGTGGATGATTTTTCTTAATGTTTCATATTTTCCTATAACTGGTAACTTTCACATTAAAAAATGGTAGTGTAAGCAAGAAAGGTGCATTACATCAAGAATTTTCAAGTATTTTGTACTGAAACAGGTTTACATAGGTAAGATTCCATTATTAGATTTGTTAGTATAAAATGAACAGTGTCAATGAGGAAAATAGGCTTTAAATTCAGAGAGTATTTATAAAAGATTCAAATGTGGATATTTTTGGTGACTTTAAGCTTAAAGGAAAATAGTGTGATCAAGAAAATTTTATTAACTTCATAAATTGAAGAGAAAATCTACTGAAAAGATTTACAATAGCCAATTACAATGTTAATTTGTGGTGATTATTTGATAACCAAGAATAAAGGTATTGACGTATTCAAAAAAGGTCTGGATACAGAAGACTTGTATCACTGACACACAAAGAGAACCGCTACAATTACAGTTGTAATAAATAAGGAAATTCCGAGCATATTCTATTCAAAAAGGTTTACATGTTAGATTTATTAGGAAAATAGAATGAAGAGTGACAAAAGAGAACACTCGGCTTTAGATTTAGAAAGTTTTACATACTGATTCCAATAATTAGGTCGTTCACGATCACACTTGTCACGATCACACTTGGGCGGAGCTTAACAGCACAGGACACGTGACATAAAGGTATTCGTGTAAACACCGAAGTGAATAAAGTTACTCTAGCGTAAAATGGGTCACGTGACACTCCGACTGAAGCACAGAGGCAAGTAATAAATATTGAGGTAGCGTGTACGATCGTCTGCTAGAAAGTTCTGCTTTACACTATGACTGACATTGTTATGTAATAAAATATTAATAAATATATGGCAGTCGATTATAAATTTCAAAATATTTAACAAAAGACCCTAACCCTAACCAACCTAACCCCTAACTCAAAATAATGGTAACCTTGTGTCATAGGCTATTATATTTATATTTAAGATAGCATAAATACGAAAAATAAAATGTCATCCCATTTGATATTTATAAAACAAATAATTAGTAAATAGAATAATTTATCGGGTTTATCCCCTGTAAAAATCTTTTTTTCGTCGAAAAAAGAAATCCAGGGGGATAGTTTGAGGCTATTAGCCTTCTTTTACGACTTGTGTGGCTTTCGTCAACAACAGCTAGGTGTTTTGGGAGGAGTTTAGATCACGTGGTCAAAATTTATCTCATTCACGCGAAAAGTGGGCGTGGAGAAGACAACCGAACAACAAGGTAGTTTAAATAGCGTTAATTTGTAAATCTCGTCCGCTGCTCTCAGAACCTAGTATTTTTCGATACTAGGATAATACGAGGATAATACTTCCGAATTAATACCAAGTTTGAAACATTTTTACACTGTCTTTAAAGGTTTGTAGCCTTGGTTGTAAAACAGGTCGTCTGCGCCCGACACACTGTACAACACGAGATTACGTGACTTCGACTACACACACTAACACCCGCAAGCTGTAGCAGACAAGCAGGTATAAACTAGGTCACACAGTAAACAAAACAAGAAGGGAGAAAGGGATTAAATTATCACAGATAAAGATGTAAATATATTATTGCACATAACGGGATATACATATATATATATATATATATATATATATATATATATATATATATATATATATTTAATTATTCTATGTATAGATATAAGTGTAAATATGTTATTCAAATATATATCATGACAGTGATTGCTACAGTTAGAAGTTTATGGCGATTTATGTTCATCAAAGCTAAAACTTTCAGACAATGGCCTGTCTTTAATTACTATTACTATCTTGATGATAATTAGATGGCGTCCCGAATATTACTTTCAGTAAATATATGTAAAAGCATCTATTTGTTTACAGGATTTTAAACTCCATTCCACTTCATTTCATTTCAATAATGGAGATATTCAGTGATATTCACTTGTTTTGACCATGGATGATTATAAAACATATATAATACTATTAATAATGTTCCATGCATTTGAAATATTTAATTGTTGTATGTATTGAAATAAGTGTAAATATGTTATTGAAATATATGTTTATTACGTCAAATATGTTTAAATATAATGCCTCTATATATATAATGCTTGTTTTTAATCCAAGTTATACTAGACCAATGGATTTTGTGGAGGCTAATAGGTTGATTCTAGAGAGATGCTCAAAAAATGAAGAACATTCTTCGAACAACAAAATGTATTATCAGTTATAAACAACCGCCGAGTATTGGAAGGATGGTGACATCTTCTAAATTCGATATGGAACGACTAGACAGCTGTCCTTGTCAGAACCTCCGTCCTGCATCACTGGAAAACACACCGGAAAATCTGGAAACGATCAGTCAAATGGCCGGTCTCCTTTAAGCAAATAGTATAAAAGCATGTAATGCTCAAGTTGTAGACCACCTAGAGGTCACAATTTTTATCCGATTAGATGAAACTTAAAACGATTATCACTAGCTTTTGGATGAGTTCAATTTTGGTGCGCTTTAGAGAGAGGGAGAGAAATGGGGTTTAATGTCCAGTCGACACAAACCATGTCATTTCTGTTCAATTTTATTTCAATAATTCGCTTGCGCGCAGCAGTGGGAGGAAACTGGAGGATCCGGAGAAAACCAATGAGGTTGGACAGGCGACCCTACTGACGTACAACCGGGGAATCGAAACAACGCCTGTTGACTCATTGACATACCTTATGATACAGCGGGCACGCGCTAACCATTCGGCCATCCAAACTCCCGGTGAGCATTGGATCCCTGCCTTTTAACGCAAAATGTGAAATATGAACAAGGTTTGTGGACCTTCTTGCGGTGATATTTTTTGTCCGATTAATGGGATGAAACTTAAACTATGTGTTAAGGATCAAAAGTTCTTGGATGAGATCGACTTTGATACTCACCAGCCCTTCCATTCTAGAGCAATAGCCCCTGCGTTTTATGCAAAATTTGAAATATGTATGAATTTTGTAGGTCCCCCAAGAGGGCCACATTTGTTGTCCCATTCTGATGAAACTTAACAAATAGGTTAAGGATCAAAAGATCTTGAATGAGGGGATGAGCCCTATTGATTTTATCTCTTCCCCATCCATTTCTTGCAAAATGTGGGCGTATCTTGCATGTCAATAATTTGTTTTAACTGATCTTAACTGATACCAGTGAATTATTTGATTGATAAGGGACACAAGAAAAGAGTGTGAAAAAATTCTATTCCGTCGCTTATTTTATTACTTAATCTGTCATAGATGCAACGGAAGTGAGATGGGGTTGAAATAAGGATCGACTGTTCAGTTAACTAATCGCAACCCTCGCAATAGGGAGTCTCTTAACCCAGGGATCAGTATAGAAAATCTACGTCCTAGCGTCCTAGAAGTCTCACGTCTATGTTAAAACCAGGGCCCTGTTTCACAAAAAACTTAAATCTCCTTAAAATCGTCTAAAACTAAAATTCCATCCTAACTTAAGATAGATGCTTTTCACAAAACGATTTTAAGCATTTTAGATAAAATCCACTAAAATAATACTGTAAGTTAAAATTGTATCTTAAAATAGTGGCGTTTCACAAAACTATTTTAGGGACATTTTTAACTAAAATCAATTTTACCTTAGGACAGCCGCCACCCTCTCCTAACTTAAAATCACGACTTTAACAAACATTGATTAGAGCTACGTTGTGAGATCTATTGCGACATATAGATATATTTGGAATAATGATAATATTGCCAATGGCCCCGGTTATATAATTTAAACATACTATCATTCATAAAAATAATTTTCATTCAATTTCGTTTCATTACATGGGAAATATAGTCGCGGCCCATGCGTTTATTGTATTGTAAGGCAATATAAGCAATTAGATGACGCTCCAAAAGAACATAAAAACCCCCCAAAAACACCCCAGTAAACAAAACTCTTTGTTGCTATTTTATATATTACCATATGATTCAAGTATAAATTATACTATTTTCAACGTCCACTAGATACATACTTGGTCATTTCGGGACTAACACATGGTTCAATTTTATTTGAATAATTCGATTGCGCGTAGGAGTCTTTAGTAGTGGGAGGAAACCGGGGGGACCCGGAGGAGAAAACGCACGAGGTTGGACGGGCGACCCTACTCCCTGTCACGTACAACCGGGGAATCGGAACCCCGTCAGTCCTATAATACTAGATACGCCATATGCAAATAAGTATCTATGGTTTTGGGGTTATGATGATATATATAGGAGCCAAGGGTATTTTATATTGGGAAAAAATCATTTTAATTTAGTAAGATATATAGGCATTATCCAATAAGGAGTGTGGCATTTTCAAATTATTATTAAAAGGGTCCATGGGACTGATATTTCAAATCTAGGCGTCGGAACATTGGTTATTTCGTGTATTAGTTTAAAAGTTATTAAATACTTTTAAAAATCGACAATACTTTAGTCTAGATTAATCGTTTGAGTCAGAAATATCACATGTTTGTGACAATTTCTTATTAGTTTCTGTTAACGAAAATACCATAAAACCACAGAACTCTGTGATAAAACTACGAAATTCAAGCGATTTAGTTTATCGATAAGTATTATTTCCATTGACGCCTGCGAGTAAATCAAATGCCAAGGTCAAGGCCAACCAACTGATACATTTCAAAACGAATTAACATGCAATAAACTTATTTATTTCACCTCTCTATGACTGTCTGACCATGTACAGGCATTGTTACAACGTATGAAACTCTCCTCATTGATATTGTAACGGTTAGTTCAACCTGGCAACAGTTTTCAGTTCTGAAGCGTGTATGCTTACATCCTAAGTGCCCTCGCCGGAATTGTGCACTGCCCGAGCGAAAGCAATTTTAACTTAAATCTATTAAAATTGCATTTTAAGTTACAATCGATCTTCGTGAAACGCATAAAATTTAAAATTTCAGTTTGATTTTAGTTTAAGTTTTTGTGAAACAGGACCCAGGCCTCATATTTAACCGCAAAATTACTTGCCTGCAGTAACCTGGAGAACGGAATACTTGCGGCTAAATTATTCGGGGGAGCTAAAGCTCCCCCTCCCCCCAACTCCGCCGGGCCTGATGTTGTTGTGTTCGGGACGGGCATCACCAGGCAACGTGTTACCGAGTATGGCGTACTGATGAGGAACTTTATTGTGAAGAGTGTCGTACTGATGAGGAACCTTGTTGTGAAGTGTGTCGTGCTGATGAGGAACCTTGTTGTGAAGTGTGTCGTACTGATGAGGAACCTCGTTATCAGATGTTGCGTTCTGGTGAGGTAGATCACTTGGCACATCTGTTTTACTTTCATAATGAGCATTTGGTTCAATTTGGTCTGATGTGGAGATGTACATCGTCGGATAAACCTGATAATGAAAATATTATTTTGATTCTACCAGTGTGCTTACACAATAATTATTAAGGCATGAAACAAGGGTACACGAGTCCAACTGCTATTTAATGATACGTTTTCAAATGCATTAGACACTGGTTCCTTTCTTATCCTAACAGGAGATTTTAATATCAACATTTTAAGTAATTCAAGTAATTGTGTTAAATTTAAAAAACTATTACAAAGATTAAATCTTGAAAATCTGATAAATGAACCGACTAATTTCACAACGCTACCCGAGTCATGTATTGATCTTTTTATTACTAATAAGAAATCACTTATATCAGATACTAATGTTAATGCTCCTTATATGCAGTACACATTCACAAGTAATATTATCTTTAAAACTAAAAACATACAAACAATTAAATTATCAAAAGGACTATTAGAAATTATAAACTTGCAGATTATGAAGGTTTAAATAATGAATTATTAACTGTCGATTGGACAAATCACGTCTTTAATAATGATATCAATAAAGTCTATGCAAGTTATTTTTTAGCTGTTTTAAATAAAGCATTAATACAGTATATCCCAACAAAAGTAGTAACTATAAGACCAAATGATAAGCCATTTATGAATAACGGCATACGTATACAAATTCGAAAACGAAATAGAGCACACAAAAACTAATAATCCTAATCATTGGCTATTATGTAGAAAAATACGAAATGAAGTAGTAACATTAATCAGGCAAGCTAAAAATAATTTTAAAGACAAATAAATAATAAAACCCTGCCACCAAATAAATGGTGGAAAATAGCAAAATCTATTACAAATTTTGATAATGAAAAGGTAGCCATCTCGCCATTATTATATGAAAACTGTGTATACACACACCCACTTGATAAGGCAAATATCCTTAACACTTATTTTGCCTCGATTTCAAAATTAAATGATGAACCCGACCTTCCAAACTTTGCCTCTCGCAGTAACAACGAATTTCAGACATTTATTATAAGTGAACAAGAAGTAAAATACCAGTTACTAATTCTTAACTGCTCAAAACCTTCTGGCCCGGTTAAAATAAGTCCAGCTGTACTGAAAAAGTTAACCCCCTCAATCACCAGCCCTCTCGCCAAATTTTTCAATCTTTCATTAGAACTCTAATTATTACCTGATTTTTGGAAGACTTCACATATCATTGCAGCGTATAAAGGAAAGGGTTATCCGCATTACCCTGACAACTTTTGACCAATTTCATTAACATGCTCATTATGTAAATTATTAGAGAAAATCTTATTCAAAAATCTTTATAATTTTATAAAAGAAAATAACCGATTATATAAGTATCAGTCTGGTTTTCAACCAAACGATTCTACAGCAAATCAACTTGTAGAAATCTATGATGTTATAATAAGTAATCTTGATAAAGGAAAGAAAATTCGATTTATATTTTGTGATATATCAAAAGCGTTTGATAAAGTTTGGCATGAAGGTTTATTGACTAAATTGAAACAATATGGAATTAATAAAAAACATATGTAAATGGATTGAAAACTATTTAAGTAATAGATAACAATGCGTAGTTTTAGAAGGTTTTAAATCAAATTATTTGCATATTAATTCCGGAGTCCTCCAAGGAAGTGTACTGGGTCCTTTTTTATTTTTAATTTACTTAAATGATATCTCTGATAATATTACTAAATTATGACTAGTTGCCGATGATACTTCACTTTTTACAATTATTCATAATGATCCTCTAAGTAGCGCGAACTCTATAACTAAAGACCTGCAGATATCGTCTCAGCGTGGGCTAAACAGTGGTGTGTAAATGTTAACCCCAATAAGACTAAAAATATTACTTTTCGGAAATATAAAAGTTGAAAACGTAAACACTCATTGTCATTTGGGATTAACATTTCAGTCAAATGCACTATGGCCAAAACACATTTCAAATATATACCAGAAAGCTTGTGTTCGACTAAATATATTGCGCATACTTAAATATAAAATTAATAGATTTTCACTTAATAGATTCGCCCGATTTTAGAATATGCTAATATTGTATGGGATAACTGTCCAAAGAAGGATTCTGATCTATTGGAAAGTGTTCAAACTGAAGCAGGTAGGGTAGAATAATAACTGGCCTTAGAAGAAATTCATCTAAAAAAAATTTATACAAAGAGCTTGGGAGAGAATCGCTGTCTAATCGTAGAATAAAACACAAACTAATTTACTTATATAAAATAAGGAACAACCTAGGCCCAACTTATCTGACTGAAATCTTTAAAAAATTTGAATCTTTAGTACCAACTTCTAATCTTCGTAATGAAAATCAGAACCTCAATCCACCATTTTGTAAAACCAAATCGTATTCTAATAGTTTCTTTCCCTGCACAATTAAACTATGGAACAATTTACCGGAAAATCACCATATTGTAAAACCAAATCGTAGTTTCGTTCCCTGCACAATTGAACTATAGAAAAATTTACCGGAAAACATTAAAACCTTACAAGCGTTAAGCACATTTAAATCGGGCCTTTCACGGGTATACCCATTACCTAGACCTCCATTATATTATAACACTGGAAATAGGATAGAAAATATTATCCATTGCCAATGAAGAAATGAAGCTAGTAATTTAAAGAACCATTTATTCTATCATTTTATTAGTAAAACAAAGGTGTGCCCTAGATGTAATTCTACAGATGAAGATAACTACCATTATTTTTTCATATGTCCAACCTACTCTGCCCAAAGAACAATTCTCCAAAATAACTTACACCACCTCAAACAAAATGTTACAATTAACCTAATCTTATATGGCAACCCCGACCTTTCAGATGATACTTATTTTAACAAATTTAACAAAGTGTAAAAATACATTAAAGATAGCAAGATATTTTAACACTTTAACATTTAATATTTTATTTACAATATGCAATACTTTTTATCTGATATAAATTTCATAATCTAAAATGAAAATGTAATACCCTACGATTAGACTCCAAGAAATGTATATATGTTGGTAACTCACTGTCTATACATATGTCCACCATTGTCTATTGTAAACATAAGATATAACTGTTTTATATGTTTGGAGAGAACTTATATAGGCATTTGCCTGTTGTTCAATCCATTTCAGTTTATTGAATAAAATATTGTTTAAACTAAACTACAAACACATAGAAGTATTTTACTACTACAATTGGATACTCATGTGAAAAATAATTTATACAGTTATAAACATCCTTAAACACAGCATTGCCGTTGCGTGCAAAAATATATAAAGTATATAATATGTGAACTAATTGAATATAAATTCTATAAACGTGTACCAATTATTACTGCCTACCTTTAAATATTCGATAATATTTATCTATTTTTGTGAAGAAAATCCATGGATTATTTATTTTATCAAAAAAGCACTTGCGGTATTTCTATCCAGTTTGTTAAAACAGAATACGTAACATGACAGTCATTCTCTTTGATCTGCTGTGTGGTCCAAGAGATGATAAAAAGAATCCACGTGCGTGGCGATTACCAAATTTTTACATTTTAGCTATTTTGGACAGCCTCGTTTATTACACAATTAGTTTCTCAGCAATATTGTATTATATACTATTTATTTAAATCTACTTGAATGGAGAGTGATGGTATCAGGTGTTCTACCAATAAGGGAAGAGAGTATAATTGAAGATAATATAATCTATATCATAAATGACGGGGTATAACAAAGATGTAAACATTTAGTTAATCGTCAGGTGTTAAAGCAACACGCATACTGGTTTACGAGATCTGGCCTCATTTCTGAATCTTTGCCTTTCATCTTCAAGTTCCTGTTCTTTTCTCCTTATCTCTTCTTGTGCTGCTATTTTCTTTCTCTTCATCTCTTTTTCCGCTGCCAGTTTCTTCTTCCTCATCTCTTCAATCTGCTGCTTCTTAATTTGTTCCAATCTCTGCATTTTCTTCTCCAATTGCTTCCTGCTTTCCTCCATCTCTTGTTCTCTTTTTTTCCTTTTAGCCTCAAATATTTGTTTTTCGTTTGCTAGTGTCCTTTCTCTAGCTATAGCTTCAAGGCGTTTCTTCTCAGCTTCTTCTTCCGCTCTCTCTAATTCTAAGCGCATATCTTCGAGTCTCCTTTGCTCTTCCTCCGCCTCGCGTGTAATTCTCTCGTGTTCAATTTTCTGTAGTTCTGTTTCTTTATCCTGCGCAATCTGCACCTGATTCTGCCGCTTTCTCTCCATTTCAATCTTCTGGTTTTTTGTTTCGATTTCCTTTTCTTGTCTTTCTCTTTCAAGTTCTAGATTTTTTCTTTTTTTTTCTATTTCGATACGATTCTTTTCAGCTTCCGATGCCATTTCCTCCTCAATTTTCTTCCTCCGTTCCTCCATCTCTTGGGATTTTATGTCGCTTTCTCGCTCTAACTCTCGTCGCCGTTCTAATAATTTCTGTTTCTCCTCTTCATTTTTGCGTTGATCTTCCTCGTCCTTTAATCGTTGTTTTTCCATTTCCTCCTCCAGCTTCTGTGTTTTTTCCTTCATCTCTTCTTCGAGTTTGCGTTCTTTCTCATCGAGTTCCCTTTCTCTCTTATTTTTCTCCTCCTCTATTTGCTGCAGATATTCTTGATAAACTTTTTCAGCGGCTTCATACATGGCCCCTGTATAGTATTTACCACGATTGGATTTAATGGTTTCTCTTACTGCGTGTAGTAAATCTTCTACATCGTTTGCCAGATTTACAGGATCGGCGACATTATTAATGGCAACGCACCGACCGTTACACTCTTTTATGATCGATTTTACTGCGTCTGGACAATTTTCTATATACTTGTCTAGCGTAATTTGATTATAGTGCAATTTATCTTTAGATGTAAAAACACAAACCACAAAATTCATCACTTGTTTTCCGAAAATATGTTTCAAGTTATTGATCGTGTCGCGCTCTTCGGCTGTAAATCTACCAATGCTCATAACAAAAAAGATAACGTGTGGACCTGGAGATGAGAGGGTGATGCAGATACCTATTTCCGTTTCAGTTTCCTGATTAGACTTCCTTGTATCGAACAAACCTGGTGTATCAACTACGACTAGCTTGTTACCATCTTCCAACATTCTGGTGCCAAACTCACATTGCCTTGTTTCAGAGATTCCAAATGGGGCAGAAACAAACGCTTTATATTTTAGCAGACTGTTTCCAACTCCACTTTTTCCTACTCCAGTTTTACCGACCATTACTATTCTTATTTCTGGAAATTAAGAGAATATCGATTTATATGTCTAAAAGTAGCAGGTAGACTACGCATTTTTGATTTAAGGACGCAGTGATGACGGGTTTCACCAATGCCACGTTAACCTTGAACTGACGTCACTCCCGGTACATGGGCATTGCACGCGTGATATAATTTGCCAATAAACCTAGCAATACACAAAGACGACTCACACGATGACATCACGTCAACAAAATATTTAAATTGGATTACAGAAATTACCACTTCGCTTGTCCTTGGCATGACAGAGAATTGATTAAAATTTGAACAACATTAACCCTTAGTACAGCCTTATTAAAATGCGAAATATCTTAAAAAGTGATCCTGACAAAATTGGTTATTTTTTCAGGAAATAAAGATGTTAGAAACACTTTTTTTGATATCTATATGATCGTATTGCTTCATACTATTCTATGTTTGAAGTATTTGTTTTGGGGGGCTAAAACTTCAGTTTTTGCCAAAATGACATTACTTCCGTTGATAATAAAAATCTTACTTTTATGAAATCGTAAATGGCATTCGGTATCACATGGTGAAATTTTAATGAAAATCGAATAATAATTGACATTTTGATGGACCAAAAACCTTGACAAGTGATTTGTAGAAAATCGTCTATTTCTCCGCAACTGAGCATGTTGCAATGTCTATATGATCGTATGGGTTCATTCTATTTGATGATTGGAATAAGTGGCATTAGGCATCAAATGGTGGAAAATTTGAAAATCGAAAAATAATTGAAACTCTTAAGGACAAAAATCCCTATTTCTCGTCAATGCACTAAGTTAGAAACATATTTTGACAGATTGTCTTCGTGTGGAATAATACTACAAGTTACGAAGAAATATTTAAATAGTTCATTTTTACACCGTTTTCCCCCTTAAATCGAAATGGCACAAAAACAAGACCGAAATTAAAAAAAAAAACCAAAAAACTGAGCGCGATGTATTTTGCGCTTTCAGTATGAGCATTCATCTTGATCTATCAAATTTGTAAAATTTAAAACTTACTTTCGACGATTCGTGTAAAATAAAAAATCAAGAGTATCGTAGCTATGAGCCCTGTCTCTGGCAAAATGCATCATCGGTTAAAATCCGATCATTATTTCTACTATTACGGAAATATTTCAAAAAATGACAACTTTGGTGATTTTGGACATTTTGCATTGTAGCAGAACGCTCGAAGTAGCGTTCAACCCAAATGGCACCAACCCCAAACCGGTTTTAAAGATCCAATAAAATTGTTGAAAAAGGTAAATGTTTCAAAATTTGGTAGTGTGTCATTCCTCTAGAGGTAACAATTTTTATCTGATTTTAAAAAAAAAAGTTTGAATATATCCCGGTTACACCCTAACAACGGCTCAGTTCGAATTTCCTGAAAATGGGACCAAAACTGCCGGACAAATGGCCGCCCCTCGTACGCAAATAGTGTAAATGTAAATATATGGTATATCAAGGTCGTGAACCCTCTAGACGTCACAATTTTAATCCAACTTTGATGAAACTTGAAATACATATTTATAACCCAAAGATCCTTGTTACTGTCGATCTTCGCGCGTATGGGATGGTAACTTCCTGGATTATGGCCCTTGATTGTACGAAAAATCGCTTTTTGTTTAGTTTGTTCTGGCAAAATGTGGGCGTATCAGCCGCAGCCGCTGGTTTAAAAAACACAAACGTTTATTCAAAAATTTTAATCGTATATAATTTATCATGTATTCTGTTTTAAATATTTAAATATATAAAGGATTTGATATATTTTTTTTTAATTATATTTTCTGTGATATTTGTTTTTATTTACATATATAAGTACATCTCTGCTTTACTTTGTCTCGTTAAATTCACCATATGTTTGTCGCAATATAGCCCGGTTGGAGCTGACATGCCATTAAACAACATTTCATTATATATTCTGGTATGAGAAAGACAAAAAGGTTTCATTATTTATATTTTCAACTTTTCTAAAATCAGTTCTATTTATGTTAAACAAAGTTTAATTTATTCATAATATTTCAGTTCTGTTTTTGACCTACATTTACATAAAGTTTAAACACTGCTATTTAAATTCATAGTCTGTGTTTCTGATAGGTTAATTTAGTCCCGAAATGACCTAGTTTGTGTCGAGTGGACGTTAAACCCCAGTTCTCTCTCTCTCTCTGATAGGTTAATAGTCAGTTTAAAGGTTCAAATCAAAGGTCTTAAGATTTCCAGAAGATGACACCCCGACTTAAATACTCATGGAAACCATTAAATGTTGCAATATGCTACAATAATAAAACCCAATTAATTTGTGTTCTAATTAGGATTCTTCTTTTACAATTCGCTCGTTTCTAGACGAATCTATCACCAGCAGATACCGAAAAGAAAATGACATCTAGACTCTAGGCCGGTAGGCGAACCCTAAAATATATTGCTCTTTTATGGTTTACGTAGTCCTATATTTGAATAAACCCCGATTAAATTCATAACGCTAATTTGTAATCTCAAGAGGGGTTAATATTGCGATTATCAACTTCAAACGGAATAATATCGTTATCCCGCAAACATAAAAAATGCCACAAATTTAAATTAATAGTGTTACACAAGCAAATTGTGATGATCTGTTATGGAATAACCCCACTGAATAAAATAGCGATGGTTACTAGACACCTATGCTGGTTCTCATAACATTTATGAGCTTAGGGCCCATAAATATGTAAGTCCTTTGTAAGAATTAATTAGTAAATACGTACCCTTCAAATCGTGTGAGGAGGCGGCCATCGCCTGAAAGAATAGAGAGGACACGTGTATTTTTGTTTGTTGGAAAATCAAAGGATAATTATTTAATTCATTGGAAGTAAATATTTGAAGTTACTTCTGTCTTCAACCCTCCCGTGAAATATTGCCATGTGTTATTCGTACTGTCTAAAAGAAATATAGTTATATCTTCACCTCCTTTGTTTTACTTGAACCTTCTGCCCCATGTATTTCCGGTTGCAAGCCCATAGAATTAAATTGCTCTTCCATTTCTGTTTCTTGTAGTGTCGACATGTTTTAATACCTGAAATAGATGAACATCGTCCTTTACTCAACTCGATTTTTGAAACCAATGTATTTTTGAACAAGTTTAAAAAATATTCAAATGATTATTTAAGACAGAAATAAACAAGATTTTAACCCAATAAGTTTGGACCGGTTAGCGATCCAAACGAGTGGCGACACGATAATTGCGGGTCAAAATTGATGACCCAATATTTCTGAGTGCTATTTTTAGGGTCTGATGCAACTGACCAAGTATCGTTTGATCGGTATAACCCAAAACTTCTAACAGCGCATTGAAGAAATGCCACGGTGGTTATAATTTTTGGCATCCGACAAAAAAGTTATCATTACATATTTGACGACTTACAAGGCTATCTATAAAACAATGTGTGATGAAATATTGGAATTTTAAAAGTAACCAGCACGTGGTACGTTGCCACTCACTTTACATGTTGAAAAGTGAGCAAAATACCCAAACGTAAGTAATACTTCTATGTCCTGTTTTCAACGTGACCAAACAACTCAATTACAGTTTAGGTTCCACGATAGAATTTTTATTCCTTCCAAGCGAAACTTCTATCCAAGCAAGGCAAATCCTTAGTCACTATCCTAGTAATTAACTATAAGTATTAATTAATTGATTTGTTCAATTTGCCCAATTATGCAAAGAATAAGGGGGATAACCCCGGAATGAAAACGCCTCCCACCGATTAGACACTGTTCCTTGCCAGACACTCTATCCTGCTAACTTATACGTTAATTACAATATCAAGTAGATTAATTCCTATTGATGACCCGGTTTCTTTTCAAGAAAACAGAATTATTAAAATCCGGCAAAACGTCGCTATGTTATGTATGTCTAAAGCACAAACATAAGTCTACATAATAGTCATTACTAAATCTCGTATCTATTAATTTATCATGTGATTTGCACAGCGGTAAAGTATTTTAACAACACGACAATCAGATCTTCTATCATATATGGACTTTCTCCGAAAACTTATTTCTCACTTTAACCTCTAATAAGCTCGTAATATACTTAATCAGTGACCACGCGATAATCTCGCAAACTGTACGAGTCCTTTAATTTAAACACATACACACATCCATGCGATTTACAGGCGCCATACATTTTTATATACTGACATTTCTTTTGCCTGACGTTAACCATACTACTCAAAGTTCAAATATCTAATTTTTATAACTCCGTGAACACGTATCCCTATGAATAAAAACCCTTAAACATTATTCGCGATTTACACATGGGCTCTACACATTTACTGGCACGTCTTGCCCTAATTTAACTAAAAAGGTAAATTACTCATTTTAGCCTTTACTTGGCTAACATCACAATTAAGGACTTGTACTCAAAGTCGCAAAAACTTAGCTCTACTCAGATAAACACCATCCTCGGTATCCCCAGTGCTTATTCCGTTCTACTCCACTATACCCTTTTATTATTATTATTATTATTATTAAGAACATTTATATAGCGCACAATTCACATAGTGCTCAAATGCGCTTTACAAAATAAGTAGTAAAAACAATATAACACACACAAAGTACAATACAATAATTCAGAAATAAAATAAACTAACATAAAATTAATACATTTATACATAAAAATGTAAATAATATAAGAAAACTATTGATAACAAAATAAGAGTATTTAAATATCACGATCTGGATTAAAATATATACATTCTTCAAAAAATGTTTTAGTTATAAATTAAAAGCTTCTTTAAATAAATGAGTTTTAATTTTGTTCTTAAAAATTGTAATTGTTGTAGAATTTCTGATGTTAAAAGGTAACGACTTCCAAACTTTTGGTGCATGAACACTGAATGCTCTATCACCTATTGTTTTTAATCTTGATCGCCGTTGACATAACAGTAAACAATCAGATGAGGACCTCAAAGTTCTAGAGGGTGTGTAAATTTGAATTAAATCGCTCAAGTATGAAGGCGCAGAACCATTGAGGCATTTAAAAACTAAAAGAAGCAATTTATATGCGATTCTAAAATGTAATTTAATTAATAAAGGGGTAATATGATCGGTATGTTTAGATTTAGTGATAAGCCTGGCAGCTGAGTTCTGAACCATTTGAAGTTTGTGAATTAAATTATCAGGGATACCAGCTAAGAGAGAGTTACAGCTGTCCAGTCTAGAGTTACAAGTGAATATACAATGGTTTTTATAACATCAGGGGCTAAAATTGTACGAATTTTACTTATGTAGGCAGGGTAAGCTTACTCTTCCGGACACCTGTTACCACTGTTTGTCGTGTATTTTGTACACGGTGAACAGTCCATATGCTGATTACACTATTTTGCCGTATTACACTATTTTGCTTATACCGTTTTTTTAGGACTTCAAATTTTGTCTAATGGTTTGGATTGTTCGTACTTGGTTTTATTTTATGAAAATAACATACTTTACAAATATTATTGATTTGATTGCCCATGGCCATATAACTGTCAATAAATACACCAATGTTTCTTGTTGACTCAACAGGTTTGATAATGTGAGACCCTATTAATATGTTAATATCACTTTTCAATTTCAACACAGACGATGATTTGGATCCAAAAAGGATGTACTCCGTTTTATCGTCGTTTAATTTTAAAAAGTTAACAGACATCCAGGATTTAATTTCTGATATACACATTTCTATTTGTTGCTTTGGATAATTAGACGAGGCAGGATTAAAAGCGATATAGAGTTGGGTATCGTCCGCGTAAAAGTGAAAGTCTACACCATATTTTTTTAGCAATGTCTCCGAGGGGGGTTGTATAAACTGTAAAAAGAATCGGCCCTAAAATTGAGCCTTGTGGCAATCCATAATGAAGGCCCTTGTGCTCAGAGAGTTTGTTGTTTATCAACACTGCCTGAGTTCTTAAATGAAGATAAGACCGAAAAAGTACCAGAGAAGAGCCAGACACTCCAAATTCAGAATATAGCCTAGACAGTAACATTTCATGGTCCACTGTATCAAATGCGGCGGACAAATCTAGCAGTACCAGCATCACGCATTTGTTGTTGTCCATGGGCATCAAGATATCATTTTGAACTTTTAGTAGAGCAGTCTCGGTTGAGTGAAATCTTCTATATGCACTTTGGTACTTATCTAACAAATTATTTTGACACAAATGAGATTTAAACTGATCGGCAATACACTTTTCAAGGATCTTCGAAAGAAAACTTAAATTTGATACAGGTCTGTAATTTTTGTCGATATTTGGATCGAGTGACGTCTTCTTTATAAGGGGCGCAACGTAAGCTATTTTCATAGGTTGTGGAAATATACCGAGTTGCAGAGAAGTGTTCACAATATCTAATATGGTAGGGAGGAAGAGGGGTAGGTTCTGTTTGATGAGCCAGGTAGGTGCTGGATCCAAAGAACAAGATGCGGATTTCATGGAGTTGATTATGGTACGTAGTTCTTTTTCACTTAGATCACTAAATTTATCTAGAGAGCAAATGTCATTTGTTTTAATCACTTTTTCAATAACCACTGGAGTTGAAATAGCTAGATCATTACGTATTTTAGATATTTTTTCAGAAAAGAAATCAGCAAATCTGTTTGGAAGATCGGCACAGTTTTCCGTGGGGAGTGTAGTTTTGCCGTAGTTCGGATCTAACAAAGTATTAACAACTTTATAAACGTCCTTCTGTTGATTTGTACTGTTAGGTGTCTTTCCGGAATAAAAGGTGCGTTTCGAGGATTCAATAAGTGATTTTACATTTAATCGAGCAGAATTATAAATGTCCTTGTGGTCTTGTAACCCAGTAAGGCGCCATGTTTTTTCGCTGAAATTTCGGACCTTTTTGGCTGCATCAATGTCGGGGTTATACCATTCCGATCCAGGTTGCAACACTACAGATTTCTTCTGGAGCGGGAGGGCACTGTCAATAACACACTTAATTGAACTATTATAAATATCTACCTTCGTGTTGACATCAGCATTCTCAAGAGAGTTTCTGAAAGGCGGTTCTTCTAGCTTTCGCTTAAACAGTTCAATATCTAATGTTTTAAACTTACGATATTCAAATGTTTTCTTCTCTAAACTGGGCTTTTCAATGTTCAAGTTAAAACTGATAAGAAAGTGATCAGAAATAAGACTATTATTAACCCCAATATTTCTTACAGGAATTTCACCATCCCGCGTTATAACCAGATCAAGTGTATGGCCATATTGGTGTGTTGGTAAAGACACATGTTGTTGAAGGGAATACTGGCCGAAAACCTCTTTGAAACTTGACGCAAATGGATTTGATAGGTTGTCAACATGACAATTAAAATCGCCAAGAATAATCAGGTCGAGTTTAGATACAAAAAGTGAGTTGAGCAATGCTTTAAATTCGTCTAAAAACAGCGATTCCTGGTATTTAGATGGGGGTCGGTACAACAATACTACCCTAAGTTTACAATTTTTAGTCGATACAATAGAATCAAGATATTCAAAGGAAGACAGATTTAAACGTTCCTGAACATTTACGGAGATGGTTGATTTGTATATTAGTGAGACACCCCCTCCCCTCTTAAGCCGAGTAGCATTCTTAAAGTTGTAGCCGTTTGGAACTAAAGATGCCAATGTAACATTGTCATTGACAGTACCTAGCCAGGTCTCCGTTATGGCAAACAGGTCACATTCGGAATCAATAAGAGTTTCATTTAACTCTGAAGCTTTGTTGTTCACGGATCTGGCATTTAAAAGTAGAACCTTGAACTTTTGTGTCGTAAGGCCTATTTCGATTTTTGGTTCTGTTAAATTTGAATGATTTACAGCTCTCAAAGTATGCACATGGTTGCGTATTTGGGAAACACGAACAGGAATTGCTTGTCTGCATTTTCGCCCCGCAGTACAACCTCGCCTGGTTCGCTTTATGATTGGCTTCATAACATGTTTGAGGAATTAAATCTGGTTCTTATTCAATAAGTCATACGCAGAGTATTGTAAAAGTTGGTCCTTTGAGTATAATCTGGTCATATTGAGAGTTTATCAGTGAGTTTGTTCAATGAAGAGAAATCGCTCACCACCTAGACAGAGTTTGTATACAATGATACACATGAATGATCACTATAAATAACCATATAACATCTTATTTCTCCAATAATTCACAAATTTCAAATAGTTTCACTAAAATTACCTTATTGGTGAGTACTATATAGTCATAGAATTATCCATGCAAATATTCAAACACTAAAATAAACGTGAAACTGTAGAATTTCTTAAAAATGTCATAGAGAAAGAACGAGCAGCCTTATGCGCTCAAGTTCACTCAACCCTGGGTTAATCCATAGGGTTTCCACGATTTCAAATTATCTGCCATGGCCTTGATTGTAGCTATAGTCTACAAACCAATCAACAAACAGTTTACCAACCTGTCGTTTTGCCTTCGTTTTTATAAGGGTAGATAATCATATCCATTTAGTGAATGACTTGTGTAAATAATGTATATATTTCTAATTCATTTATATATAATTGTATCATCAAAATCTTTAGCATGTTTCTGATTTCAAATATGTATAACATCTATATGTTTGACTTGTGTTATTATTATTACTATTCGTTCTTTGTCTGAAATGTTTCATTCTGTTATGATTATTATCAAAAAAAAGGAATCCAGCGGAAACCCCAATCGCGAAAATTATGAGTTCATCACGCACATTTTTGTCTAACTTCTGCCAGGCCCGGCGACTCCATTAATATTCTTTATATACTCAAAACGTTTATTACCCTACTCCGTATAGTCCCACTTCAGCTCCAATTTAATATTTCTATCATATTTCTATCATATTTCATAATTTGTAACGGTCATGTCAACCTTAACTACGACTATATTTTTTTTATTCCATGTTTAAATCTACACCTATCATCTATTAAATTTCAACCTTAAATTAATTACTAAACATTATTTGGTCTTTTAAACAAATTAAACATGTTCAATTCGCCAGAAAAAAATGTATTTGCTCATTTGCGAATATTTCCACTTTGTTACTGATTAATACTTTCCCTTCAAGGTCAACGTCCTCTCAACACAACCTATGACATTTTGGGACTAACATGTTTCAATTTTATTTCAATAATTCTCGTGCGCGAAGGAGTTTTTAGCAGTAATAGAAAACCGGAGGACACCCAAAAAACCTGCGAGGTTGGACAGCTGACTCTACCTCTGGTCACGTACAAGTGGGAAATAAAACCTCAATGACAGACCTTATGATTTCACACTCACGCGTTATACCACTAGACCCGCGAGGTAGTTATGTAGAAGAACAAGACGAAGACCCGAAAATATCTGATAAAATTAAATAGCAATAACACCGATTTACTAGAGGCCAAAGAATCATATTTTATTGAAAAATATCGGCCAGTTAAATGCAATTGTGATATTGTATGTATCTTTGTAGTCTGAGTTATAATTTTAGTTATTCCCCGTCTGAACACTACTCTGTAACCATGACGCCATAATCATTATTGTGTTATTTTTATCTTTAAACCATTGTATATTCGTCTAAAGAGCATTAGCGAAAGTACTTACAAATATATACATATATATAGTTCTTTAATCCATATTTTATTTTATATTTGTTTTGTATATATATATATACTATTCAAAAAAAGTAGGGGATATTTGATTTTGGGGGCATAATACTAAAATATGCAAATGACTACGAAAAAAGTCACTATAGAACCTAACAGAAGAAACATTTCCAGTTACATGTGACGCCCAAACGCACCAATAGCTACCGCATGAAATGCAGGTGATGCTTGGGATCATCATGGGGGTCCAACCCAAGATTTGCACGACTCTGACTTTGAATGTTACAGTCATTGTGGCATTGAATTCCAGGGTGGAAACATCAGTTTAATTGTTTTAGTGACCAGAAAACAAATTTTGATATGCGTCGGCTTACCCAAAATGAAAGGTTACGTGCCCTTGGCATGCTACAGATCGGCACAACACAGGCGGTTGTGGCGCGGACGATGAATGTTTCTCAGTCTGTCATAAGCAGGCTATGGTCCAGATACCGTGATACACAATCTGTACAGGACAGACCACGCTCAGGTCGACCAAGGGCGACAACTCAAGCCCAGGATCGATTTATCCGTACCTTGGCCTTGAGAAATCGTGTCATCACAGCAAATCAGATCAGCGCTCGTCTTCAAACAGACACTGGTGTGAGAGTGAGTGGCCAGACGATTCGGAATCGACTGCATAGGGGCCACCTTCGCGCCCGACGTCCTCGCGTGATCCCTTGTTTGAGAGATCATCACATTCAGGCAAGACGTCGTTGGTGTAGGGATCGTCAACACTGGGATAATCGACGCTGGAGCAATGTGATGTTTTCAGATGAGTCAAGGTTCACTGTTGATTTTTTGGACAGACGTAGGAGGGTGTGGCGTCGTCGAAACGAGCGCTTCCAAGACGTTAACGTCATCAGACATGATCGATTTGGGGGTGGTTCTGTTATGGTGTTGGGATGCATCACTGTTGCTGGAAGAGCGGCTTTACATGCTGTTGCAGGGCGTGTTACAGGCCAGTACTACCGGGACAACATCTTGGCAGTCCATGTTGTGCCGTTCGCACGACGTCATGGCCGCCGTTTCATCTTCCAGGATAACAACGCAAGATGTCACAGGGCCAGGATCGTTACAGGTTACCTCCAACAACAGAACATCACCACATTACCTTGGCCAGCACTGAGTCCCGACCTCTCCCCCATCGAGCATGTCTGGGACATGCTTGGACAGAGGTTACGTCAACGTCAACAACGTCCTGCCAATGTCCAAGAACTTGCTGCTGCGTTGCAACAGGAATGGGACAATCTGGACCAAAATGACCTTAGACGTCTCATTAGGAGTATGCCACGTCGGATCAATGCTTGTTTGGCAAACAGAGGAGGATTTACCCGTTACTGACTTGGTTGTGATGCTGTGGTAACTTTGCTGTTTGACCCCGGGTATCATTTTACCCTTATAATGGTCAGTCTGTGCCTTACTTAGTCTAACGATCATTTGGAATAAATCGATGAATGTGAACTTCATTTCATTTTGTCATTTGTTTCTTCTTCAGTTTCATTAGGTGACTTTAATAACACTTAAAAATCAAATATCCCCTACTTTTTTTGAATAGTATATATAGCTCTAGTTAGTAATTATTTAAGACTAGGGGGTTGAGGTTTACTATAAATTAATTCTTTGCCATGAAATTGATTAAGATTATCATTAGAAAGGAGAACATTCTTAGTATCATAAATATGTCGAAATACAAGTAGAGATATTTTTTTCTTTAGGCGTTCTTAATGCTTCAGTAGTTAGACCCCTAGCCTTTTCAATACCTATATTAATAACGCCAAGTGGGTAATCTTTTTTCAACAAATTAGATCTCAATTCATCATGTAGATAGTTACTCTTCTTTTGATGAAGTTTCCTCATCTGAATTGAAAAGAATAATAATCAATTCCTTGTCGTCGTCTTGTGGCTTAGACCCAATTCCAACGCACTTGCTGCAGTCATGCTTGGACGAAATTTTACCTATTCTAACATCCATTGTTAATGTATCGTTGATGTCTGGTATTTTTCCAGCAGTCTTAAAAGAAGCTGAAGTTAGGCCACTATTGAACAAATCGACCTGTGTCTAATTTATCGTTTGCCTCCAAATTGATTGAGAAAGTTGTCTTCATAAATTTAAACAAAAGTTAAAACGAAATACTTTAAACTATAGTTTTCAGTCAGCCTATAAGAGTACACAAACGGCCATGGTTCGAGTTTGTAATACATTCTCTTAAAACTGGATGATAAAAACGTTGTGAAACTTGTTCTGTTAGATCTTAGTGCTACATTTGACACTATTGATCAGGATGTACTTATTAAACGACTTCATGGCAGATTTGGTATCCGGGGTTTGGCATTAGAATGGTTCAAATCTTACCTCAATTCACGAATACAATCCGTAAAAATCAAAAATCAAAACCTGTGAACTTATGTTACGGTGTTCCACATGGTTCTGTACTCGGCCCTCTGCTTTTCACAGCCTATACTTCACCTCTTGGAGACTTGATCAAAGAATTTGGTATTGATTATCATATATATTGCATTTAAACAAGGTACCCAAAAAGATAAAATATATAATTTACAACTCTGCATTCAGTCAATAAAAAAAGTGGATGTCCACCAACTTTCTTAAACTAAACGACGAAAAAAACAGAGGTATTAACGATTGGAAGTAAGTTTAGGAGATGGCAAATAGACGAACTTCCAATCAATATCGGTGATATTGCTCTATGGGGGAGAAATGATGTTCGTGATCTTGGTGTACAGTTAGATTGTAACTTTGATTTTAAACACCGTGTTTCAATGATATGTAAATCAACTCATTACAATATTTTTAACATTGGTCGTATTAGAAACTTTATTGATCTAAAAACAGCAAAATTGTTAGTTAATTCACTTGTAACATCTCGTTTTGATTACTGCAATTCCATTATGTTTAATCTCCCCTCATATCAAATAAATCAGCTACAGAAGATCCAAAATAATGCAGCCCGTATTGTAACAAGAACCAAACAACGTGATCATATTACTCCAATATTAAAGAATCTACATTTGTTACCTATTGAATCCCGTATTAACTTTAATATCGTCTCCTTAACGCACCTGGCTCTCCATTCTGAAGACTTTCCACACTATCTTCAATCTCTACTCCATCGATACCAACTAGAACTCTAAGATCCCAGAATAACAATTTACTGGTACAACCAAAAACCAAAACGTCCTACGGTCAGAGATCTTTTGCTTACGCTGCACCAATGTTATGTAATTCTCAACCCGAATCCCTGGTAACTTTTACAAAATTGTTAAAAACAGCACTTTTTAAGCAAAGTTTCATGTAGTGATTGTGATGACTTTTAAAAATTAAACTTTTAAGCAAAGTTTTATGGAGTGTCTGTGATAACTTTTAAAAATTGAACTTGTTAGCAAGTTTTATGTAGCGACTGTGGTGACTTTTAATAACTGAACTTTTTAGCCAATTTTATATAATGCTTGCACTGTCATTTTAATAACTAAATATTTCTTAAATTTCCAGTCATTATATGTATTATTCATTTTTATGTATTCTGCATCTACCATTTCTACAAAATGTAATAGCGCCGCGGAGCAGTAATTTTTACTGGAATTCAGACGCTTTATAAATTCATTATATTATATTATTAAGTCGTCGAATTCTGATATCTTCGTCTAAAATTATAGTGCATAGTTTCTGGCAAGAGAAAAGGGTATATTATTTTCAACATGGCGAGGATGACATGACTTGTAAGATAAACAAGCCAACAGTGAGGCTGATGTCCCCCGCCGAAATTGCAAAATAAATAGATGACACATATTAATTAATCGCACATTTATTTTTTTCATTAAGTTTCATCACTCTCTATCAGATAGAATCAAGATTATCTTGTCCCAAACCATCGACAAATGAAATCGATTAGCTCTGCCTAGCTTCAGCTCGAAATGTTAATTATTGAACTCAGTCAAGACATTCACCTAATGAACATCTACATGTACATCAAGTTTAAACATTCACCTAATAAACACCTACACCAAGTTTGAACATTCTAGCTCAATTAGAAGGTGAGTTATTGTGTTCCAAAGTCTCGGCCAATCAAATTGCTTATCGCTCTGCTTACCCTGAGCAGAAAATGCTCATTATCGAACTTAGTCAAGGTATTGATGTAATGAAACTATACACCAAGTTTCATCACTCTGACTTAATTAGAACTAAAGTTATCGTGTCCCAAAGCATCAACCAATCAAATTGCTTATCTCTGCTTACCCTAAGCCGACAATGCTCATCTTTGAGCTCCATCAAGGCATGGACCTAATAAACACCTACACCAAGTTTGAACATTCTAGCTCAATTAGAAGGAGAGTTATTGTGTCCCAAAAAGTGTGACGGACAGACGGACGGACAGACAGACGGACGAACCCATTTTAATAGTCCCCTGCTTTCTTCGAAAGGCGGGGGACAATAATTCATAGTATCTGTTTCTTTGGAGTAAATATCTGTAACGATTTGATTTTTAAATCTCTTAACGAGAACATCTAAAAAAGCAAGTTTCAATAGTGAATTTAATATTAATATCTAAATCATTTAAAAGTTTGTGCAAATCTGTTATATGGCATGTGGCCAAGATTAGTTTTCCAAATGAAGAAGACGTCGTCTAAATATCTTTTAAATTTCTCTTCGATGTAGTTTCTATAGTTAATACCAAATTTTGTTTTCAGTTATTTTATATAATTTTTCTTCTAAAAATCCCATAACGAGGTTACTAAGGTCCGGTGAACACACTGAGCCCATAGCACAGCCTTTAGTTTGTATCAAATTACGTTTTCCAAATTCGAAAGTATTATCGATAGCTTTTAAAATAAAAGTTTTTGAAAAACGGGGATATCGAAGTACAGGTAATCTATCTATCCAATAACTGACCGCCTCCAGGCACCAATTATGTGAGATATTGCTATAGAGACTACAGACACCCAATGTTACAAACATTTCCTCATCGTTTATTTCCTGCGGTAGGTTATTAAGGGAGTAAATGTCATCCTTTATATACGATTTAATTTTAAGGACAAAGGGTTTTAAAAGAATATCAATTAAATAAGACCATCTGTTGGTAATATATTGTTCTAATGTACAGTATT
Organism: Patella vulgata; assembly: GCF_932274485.2. Taxonomy (NCBI): domain Eukaryota; kingdom Metazoa; phylum Mollusca; class Gastropoda; family Patellidae; genus Patella; species Patella vulgata. Next base: position 95,230,238 of record NC_065879.2, read on the forward strand.
ATATATTTCACCAGGAAGCCATTGATAATAATATAATTTCACCAGGAAGCCATTGATAATAATAATATAATTTCACCAGGAAGCCATTGATAATAATATAATTTCACCAGGCAGCCATTGAAATTATATTGAAACGTGTAGAAGCAAATCGGTGTTATTTTTATATTTTATACTATAATATATAGATGTAAAAGTTAAATGTTCATGGTTTATGTCTTCAATATTCTTTAAAAATAACAAACTGAAGATTGGTCTTCATATAAATTCATTACCAACCGGTAATGAAATATATACAAATGTAGTTCTTTAATCCACATTTTATTTATTTTTTTTTGTGTATTTATCACCTAAGAGCAGTCAACTTTAACCTTTTCATTTTTGTATTTAATTATTTATATGCATAAAAGAAGTATTTTATTTTTAATTTTAGCCTGATCTAATTTAACCTGTCTCGTAAAAATCACCATATGTTTGGCGCAATATAGCCCGGTTGGAGCTGACGTGCCATAAAACAACATTTCATTTCAATTACCCTGCCTGGCGCCACATCCGCCATAATTGCATCCAAACCATTAGAGAAAATCTCGGTAAAACAGCGTAATTGGCCAATGGACTATCCATATGCAAAATGCAAATGATGAACAGTGTTAACAGATATTATGTAGTAGACATAATCAGGAACGTAATACACGCATCAATTAAATATATCTAGGATAATAGCCGAACGAGACATGCTATATTTACTAATCAAGTCAATATGACGGTCCTAGAACTTTTTAAAGGTTTAAGTTTAGTGGACAAGTATCCCTGTAGTTGAAGCTTAGATGACAAATGCCTTGATCTACTTAAAATATCAACATAAAAGGAACAAGCTCTCGCGTATCGCACTAGCTGAGATACATACACTCCGTAAGCAGGTGATGTAGGAATGTTACTACTAATGAATGGAAAGTTAACAATCGGAAAGTCAAAGTCATCACGTTTATCGTACAATTTAACACTCAGTTTATGGCAATTTTTAAAATCGAGACGCAGATCCAAGTAGGAAGCGTAATTTTCACTGTTAGTACTATTTTCAATTTTGAGCTCATCAGGATATATGAATTCTACATAATCACTAAATTCAGGATTATTCAGTGATAGAACATCATTGATATACCAATAAGTGAAATTAAAACGTCTGACTAATCGTTTATTTGTTTTAAGAGTGCCTGTATATAATCGGCTTCGTAAGAATATAGAAACGAATCAGCAAGCAAAGGTGCACATGGGGATACCTACCACTTGCTGATATATTTCCCCACCAAATTCAGCAAAGATATTAACAATTAAAAAGTCCATCAACTGAAATATCTTGTTGCTGTTGTATTTATTTTTGGAATTATTATGGTTCTTAAGGGAAATAATGTTGGGAGTATCAGAACTGTAAATATTGCTATGGAAAGATGTAGATTGAAAATGCTTAAACCGAAAAAGCCAAATACATAAGTGAATTATTTATTACCATATGGTCACAGATTATGATTACATGTTTACAAATTATAATTAATGCATCATAAAAACCAAACGTGGGTGACACTCCACTTAAAGAACAATGTTGGCGTCAGCAGATATTACATATATGATAGACCTGGGTAAGCACTTTCCAAATATAATTGTAACACAAACATCTTTGCTACGGTTGAACCGGGAGCAACGTTTGCTACCATGCAAAAGGCCTTGTGGCTTTACCAATTTAAACGGAATCAAATAGGCCTACCAACTGAGCTGGTATCTCATGCTGGCCGTTTAAGCGATAATAATAGTTTATACAGGAAGCTCTATAACTAAACTCAAGTGATATATTATTATTTATTAATACTCACTTCTCTCTCTCCCCCACGTGAATTAAAAATCGCAAATTTGGCCCGTGCTCTTAAACTGAAATCAGGCGAAAACTTTTTCTCTGCGGATTTGTGTATACTTTTGGTCTATGGCAGTATATTAGATTCAAAATTCTAATATACTATCGTCTAATTATTTTCTAATTTCTATTCATGTTTGGAGGAGTGTTAAAATTGAAAACAATATCGAACGTGATATGGTTTGCAAATATTATTTCTAATATAAGCTTAACAGCATTTGTTCAATATTTTTAAAGACCAGTGCAGGATTTGGCTACTTTTATTTTTTTTACTGTTAAGCCAGTTAATATTTATATACTTTTTATCTATATTCTTTTACTGCTCTAAAAATTTCTCTTTATACCACCCGAACGACTAGTCACTGTCCGTACCAGACCCTCCGTCTTGTATCAATAAAAAGGGAGGGAGAACCACGCCGAAAGATATAGGTTATATTATAGAAATATATGTCTGTGGGTTATATAACATCGTTAGCTAGTATAAACACTGGCAGAACTAAGCGTTATAATATTTCTGACAGTATTAATTCCGTCCCTGTGATTTGCGGAGGCTGCCGGACTTAATTTCACCCATGACACACTGTATGGCGTAAGTCTGTCTCATTAGACTAGATGGTGTAGAAACGTAGGACGATAGACCCCATTTCATTTTGGTTTAATTTCGCCAAGAATACCGCTATCTATGAATTTTCGTATTGCTTTATGGGGTAAGCAAAGTGATAACCAATTTGATTGGTCGAGACTTTGGAGCTCGATAACTTTGAGTGATAGTGGTGAAACTTCGTGTATAGTTTTATTACATCGATACATTAACAAGGTTCGATGTTGAGCATTTTCTGTTTAGGCAAAGTAGAGACTTCAATCGGATTGGTCGAGACTTTGGAACACAATAACTCTCCTTCTAATTGAAGTAGAGTGTTCAAAATTATTGTAGGTGTCTTATTACGTGAATGTGCATTATTCACTAAGGCTAAGTCGAGATGAGCAATGTGTGACAGTATTGATTCTTTAATCAAGTTCAGATGACAAGACTAGTTTAACATCTTATAATACTTTTATTCTTCTTCTAACATATTATGTACAAAACTTAAGACTCCGTAATTATCTTGTGTTGAGAGAGCCATGTGCTAGCTCGCCTACGCACGAGTGTGCCAACTCCCAACTAACTTACATTACATGGCCGTTGTCCGGTCTTAACTCCAGAACGGCGTGGCCTGTCTAGCCGAACCTGTCTCTCGATTTGTTAGTTAACTGGGTTTTATAAACCCTTCCAAACAAGGGATCTTATATTAGGCATCTGGCTAATGTATCATATATCATATCAGGTTTAACATTCGATACATGCTAATCAGACAAAGAAAGTTTAAATAAAACAAGCCAACAACAAGTTAAAGTTAAGATTACATAATAACATAAGACCCCAGGGGTGTCGATAGTAGACAGGTTTAAAATCACTTTCGCGTGTCAAGATTATAGGAAGCGTCTATAACATCTGTTATTATGTAACATACCTTCCCTTTTTTTTGAATAAAGTTATGAATTATATAAAATAATTTTTTTAGACCGTTACAAAATTAAATACAAATGGAGTCGATAATAACTACTTTAAGTAAAATATAAACAAAAATACGAAAAATAACAATACACTGATTAAAAGTTATATAAACAAAAAAAAATGTAATCACATAACATTGAAATCACATAATTATATCGTAGATAATTTTACTGTTTATACACAGTTCTGGGGATCGTATATATAATATATAACGCAAACTATTCTAATTTGCACACACGCGAATAACTGAAATCACATCTATATAAATTATTTTCATGGTAACACACGCGAATGTATAATATTATTATAATGGTCACACGCGCAATGTAGAAATTATATCCATTTTCTTCTTCCGTACATCGTCGTTGTGGTCAACTGTAGGGAGATACAAATTCATTTTTTTTTTCTTCTTTTATTCCGTCGGCTTCTTCTTCGTATAAGTTTTCTGTAATAGCAAGGGGTCAGTGTTTTCCGGTAGTCTTATCTTTTCCATACCGCCTGGCAGGAACGGTGTGTTATGATATGTGCTATGAAGTGTATTATAACTGTCACATGTGCCCAAGTTTTATCATCTGTTTATCATATCATGGAGTGCACTTAATTAATAGTTAATCAAATTAGCAAGTGGAACAGACTTCAATTAGCTATCTAACGATATTTACATGGATAGAATTGAAATTAGGATGGCATATTGTTTTATCTCGAGATAAAGAATAATGATGATCTGAACACATTTTACCAATCTTCAATAATAAAATAAAACCAAGTACGAACAATCCAAACCATAAGACAGAATAATTCGAAGTCCTAAAAACGTTATAGGCAAAATAGTGTATTCAAGCAAAATAGTGTAATCAGCAAATGGACTGCTCCTCGTGTACAAATTACACAACAAACAGTGGTAACAGGTGTCCGGAAGAGTAAGCTTACCCTGCCTGGCGCCACACCCGCCATAGCTGCATCTAAACTATTAGACGAAATCTCGGCAAAATAACGTGATTGGCCAACGGACTATCAATGACAGCCTACACCGGTTGTGTTCCAAAAACAAACGGTATAGGCAAAGAATAACAGTTTATCTCTAAACACAACACAAGACAATACGTTCGCTCTTAATTCTGAACACGACCCTCTCCTGGGGTTAAACCAATCCCACCTGACTGGATTTTCACATAAAACGTTTCCCGTAACATATCGGGGCATCCCAATCTCAAATTATTGGGGTATCACAAAATAAAAAAAAAAACTCTCTCCCGTACATATCGGGTCATCCCATAAATATCGGGGCATCCCATTAACATTTGGGGTAATATACACGTATAGACAAAACAAAAAAACTTAGAGATAAACGCGTTAATACTGTGTGAATGTTATTGGGTTAAATTCCAAATTACGATACTGTTAAACCAATTCTAGTTAAACAATCACAAAACATTTTACTTCTCGATATTAACCTGTTAATACTTATTTTAAATGCCAAAATATGTGTTCAAAAACAAACAATTATAATTTATAATCTTTTAAAAACAACATGACCCATTGTAAAACAAACAATATATATACAATTTTGTTTTAGTCATTTTCCTACAAATAGTTAAGGACTGTTCTACTACTAGCTTGAAAGGCAATATATTAAATTTTTTAACTACACCATGATATTTAATAAAGCGTGATGATAAACTGCTGATTTCCCAGTTAAATTATAATACATAGCACCATTTCAGTATTCACCGTGCCATTGGTAGTATTAGAAAAATACTTACCTGTGAATACTAATAGCTGTGGCCTGTGGTCTTCTAGTGGTATATAGTACTTTACACGTTGCTCTGGTCTACGGCGCCAATTAATATGTGACAGTATTAATTCTTTAATCAAGTTCAGATGACAAGACTAGTTTAACATCTTATAATACGTTTATTCTTCTTCTAACATATTATGTACAAAACTTAAGACTCCGTAATTAGCTTGTGTTGAGAGAGCCATGTCCTAGCTCGGCTAGGCACGAGTGTGCCAACTCCCAACTAACTTATATTACATGGCCGTTGTCCGGTCTTAACTCCAGACCGGCGTGGCCTGTCCTAGCCGGACCTGTCTCTCGATTTGTTAGTTAACTGGGTTTTATAAACCCAGACAAAGAAAGTTTAAATAAAACATGCCAACAACAAGTTAAAGTTAAGATTACATAATATACTATTCAAAAAAAGTAGGGGATATTTGATTGTGGGGGCATAATACTAAAATATGCAAATGACTACGAAAAAAGTCACTATAGAACCTAACAGAAGAAACATTTCCAGTTACATGTGACGCCCAAACGCACCAATAGCTACCGCATGGAATGCAGGTGATGCTTGGGATCATCATGGGGGTCCAACCCACGATTTGCACGACTCTGACTTTGAATGTTACAGTCATTGTGGCATTGAATTCCAGGGTGGAAACATCAGTTTAATTGTTTTAGTGACCAGAAAACAAATTTTGATATGCGTCGGCTTACCCAAAATGAAAGGTTACGTGCCCTTGGCATGCTACAGATCGGCACAACACAGGCGGTTGTGGCGCGGACGATGAATGTTTCTCAGTCTGTCATAAGCAGGCTATGGTCCAGATACCGTGATACACAATCTGTACAGGACAGACCACGCTCAGGTCGACAACTCAAGCCCAGGATCGATTTATCCGTACCTTGGCCTTGAGAAATCGTGTCATCACAGCAAATCAGATCAGCGCTCGTCTTCAAACAGACACTGGTGTGAGAGTGAGTGGCCAGACGATTCGGAATCGACTGCATAGGGGTCACCTTCGCGCCCGACGTCCTCGCGTGATCCCTTGTTTGAGAGATCATCACATTCAGGCAAGACGTCGTTGGTGTAGGGATCGTCAACACTGGGATAATCGACGCTGGAGCAATGTGATGTTTTCAGATGAGTCAAGGTTCACTGTTGATTTTTTGGACAGACGTAGGAGGGTGTGGCGTCGTCGAAACGAGCGCTTCCAAGACGTTAACGTCATCAGACATGATCGATTTGGGGGTGGTTCTGTTATGGTGTGGGGAGGCATCACTGTTGCTGGAAGAACGGCTTTACATGTTGTTGCAGGGCGTGTTACAGGCCAGTACTACCGGGACAACATCTTGGCAGTCCATGTTGTGCCGTTCGCACGACGTCATGGCCGCCGTTTCATCTTCCAGGATGACAACGCAAGATGTCACAGGGCCAGGATCGTTACAGGTTACCTCCAACAATAGAACATCACCACATTACCTTGGCCAGCACTGAGTCCCGACCTCTCCCCCATCGAGCATGTCTGGGACATGCTTGGACAGAGGTTACGTCAACGTCAACAACGTCCTGCCAATGTCCAAGAACTTGCTGCTGCGTTGCAACAGGAATGGGACAATCTGGACCAAAATGACCTTAGACGTCTCATTAGGAGTATGCCACGTCGGATCAATGCTTGTTTGGCAAACAGAGGAGGATTTACCCGTTACTGACTTGGTTGTGATGCTGAGGTAACTTTGCTGTTTGACCTCGGGTATCATTTTACCCTTATAATGGTCAGTCTGTGCCTTACTTAGTCTAACGATCATTTGGAATAAATCGATGAATGTGAACTTCATTTCATTTTGTCATTTGTTTCTTCGTCAGTTTCATTAGGTGACTTTAATAACACTTAAAAATCAAATATCCCCTACTTTTTTTGAATAGTATAACATAAGACCCCAGGGGTGTCGATAGTAGACAGGTTTAAAATCACTTTCGCGTGTCAAGATGATAGGAAGCGTCTATAACATCTGTTGTTATGTAACAAATGTGATTGGTTGAGACTTTGGAACATAACTGGCAGTGTGAAGTTGAATCGTTTTTCGTTATTGAGGTGGTCACTTCGTTATTCGCGAATAACGAGGGACAAGCTACCTCGATATTCGTTATTCAACTTTTTATTTGGGATTCAAATATGCAGCTAGCCATGACTAGAATGATGCATGCCAAATACGACCTCTAGACGAAAAACAGTCCACATTGTTATTCTGCAGCGAATAACGAGCTGTTTGTTTTTCACCTCGTTATTCGGGATTCACATATGGTGTTCATGTATATTTAATGAGGTCACGTGACTTACCGCTCTCTCTCTCGGAGGAGAATTCATTGCACACACAAGACGGTGTTGTCTTTAATCACAGACTATTTATTACAAATATCGAATCCTAATTAAATTCTGTTTTTACATTTCTAATCAGTTATGTTCGGCGAAATACGTCAAAAGTTTCAATGGAATGGCAATCTCTAGAGTCTGGTTATTCCAGTGCATGCACTCCAGATAAGAATATGAGTCACCGTCTGACATGACTTGTGGAATAGGTCTAGCCTCGTTCTTCGAGTCCCTTGTTACAAAGGCGCTGAAACATCAATGGTAAAATGTTTATTTTGCCTTAAATATTGGATACCAGAAGCCCATCTTTTCCCGGTAAGATCACACAACATCAATGTTGATATAAATTGACAAATAATTCGTGTTTTTAATGTTGAAGAATTTGGATGATATTGAGTTAGAGACTTAGCTACTTTAATATGTGTCATCTGTTTTATTTTTTGGATTTCTGCGGGGGACATCATCCTCACTGTTGGCTTGTTATCATAAACTTACCTGTGTGTTGAAATTACCCCAGGTTAAATAAAATCCATTATACAATTACATATTCCAACGAATAAAAAAGTTCTCACTTGAAAAGTCAAGATTTGTGCGTGTATTTTCAACAGAGTTCAATTCATGAAAACACTGCAAATGTCACGTGATGTGCGACAGCATCGTAAAATGTTGAAACGTGGTGAAGGTTACAATAAAAAAAAGGCGTGATTTCTTGTGATCATTTGAGTTTGTTAACGAAAAATATTAACACAAGGCAATTATACTGAAGATTAATTTTGCAAAAAATTGATTGTCCGACTACTAATTTTTATTCACATTGAATAATAAACCCGATTATACGGATACTCTTAAATATTATAATGCTTACCCTTAACTGTGAATACCCAGCATATTATAGATATGTTTGTAACTTAGGTTACAGCCCGGACAATTACTTTGTGGCTTAGATTTATAAACACACCTTTTATCATAATTAAATTTCATGGCATGCTCTATGGATTTCACCCAAATGGAAATATTTTCTGGCAGCTATGTCGTACGGTTATTAATCAACTTTGAATTGAAAAGGGGTAGGCTGAATGTGCAAGCTAGGCCTATTACTGTGGAAGATCGAAGTAAACCTGTTGGTTCTGAATGCCATATTGAATTGAAAATAAATTTACAAAATTGAAAATAAATTTACAAAATTGAAAATAAATTTACAAAATTAAAAATTATTTTACAAAATTAAAAATAAAAATAGGAAAAAACTACGAAATTAAACGGAGCTAGGCGTCTCGTTTAGCAGAACGGGACTGCTCATTTTGTTCCATTTCAATGCCTTTACTGATTCATTTTCCGTGCCATTCTCTCTACTTGCTTCCTCTTTTCCTCCAACTCTTGTTCTCTTCTTCTCTTTTCAGCTTCAAATTTTTGTTTTTCTTTTGCTAATGTCATGTCTCTAGCTTGAGCTTCAAGGCGTTTCTTCTCAGCTTCCTCCGCCGCTCTCTCCATTTTTAAGCGACTATCTTTGATTCTCCTTTTCTTTTCCTCCGCCTCATGTATTATTCTCTCGTGTTCCACTTTCTGTTGTTCTGCCTCCTTTTCTTGTTCAATTCGCAGCTGGTTCTGCCGCTTTCTCTCCATTTCAATCTCGTGGACTTTTTGCTCCATGGTCTTGTCTTGTTTTTCTTTTTCAAGCTTCAGATTTTGTGCTTTCATTTCAATTATAATACGATTCTTTTCTGTTTCCGATGCCATTTCCTCCTCAATTTGCTTTCTCCGTTCCTCCATCTCTTGGGATTTTATGTCGCTTTCTCGCTCTAACTCTCGTCGCCGTTCTAATAATTTCTGTTTCTCCTCTTCATTTTTGCGTTGATCTTCCTCGTCCTTTAATCGTTGTTTTTCCGTTTCCTCCTCCAGCTTCCGTGTTTTTTCTTTCCTCTCTTCATCAAGTTGGCGTTCTTTCTCATCGAGTTCCCTTTCTCTCTGATTTTTCTCCTCCTCTATTTTCTGTAGATGTTCTTTATAAGCTTTTTCAGCGGCTACATACATAGCCCCAGTATAGTGTTTACCACCATTGGATTTAATGGTTTCTCTTACTGCGTGTAGTAAATCTTCTACATCGTTTGCCAGATTTACAGGATCGGCATAATTATTAATGGCAACCCACCGACCGTTACACTCTTTTATGATAGATTGTACTTCTTTTGGACATATTTCAAAATACTGGTCTAGCGTAATATTTCCATGGGTTAGTTTATCTTTATGTGTAAAAAGAATTATTACGAAATTCATCACTTGTTCTCCGAAAATATCTTTTAAATTATTGATCACGGCGCTCTCTTCATTTGTAAATTTACCAACGACCATAACAAAGAAAAAAACGTGTGGTCCTGGAGATGTGAGGCTGATACAGTGACCTATTTCCGTTTCAGTTTCCTGATTAGACTTCCTTGTATCGAATAAGCCTGGTGTATCAACTACGACAAGCTTGTGACCATCTGCCAACATTCTGGTGCCAAACTCACATTGTGTTGTTTCAGAGATTCCAAATGGGGCAGAAACAAACGCTTTATATTGTAGCAGACTGTTTCCAACTTCACTTTTTCCTACTCCAGTTTTACCGACCATTACTATTCTTATTTCTGGAAATTAAGAGAATATCGATCGATTTATTATGTCTAATAGTAGGAGGTAGACTACGCATTTTTGATTTAAGGACGCAGTCAAAATAATGTATAGAATTGAACCTGCTGGCCAAACGATTACAATTAAATCAAGTGTACTTTGTTTTGTTTTCAATTTTCCAAGAATGAATTTTAAAATGCGACATTGTCTTTTGCCCAATATATAGCAGTATCTGACCACCAAGCTTTACTCAATATTTGATTCGTTAATCTAATCAATACTTACTATAGAATGAATCCAATTGCACTAGAATTCGGTTGTACTAAATACCGAAAAATTAAAAAAATAAAACCACCAGAAAATTTTGTTTTGATACTAATTACGGAAAATATCCTAAAAACCCTAAATACCGAAAAATCACTATATACCGAAAAAACAACACCATCAACACAAAAACGAAACTAATTACCGAAAAAAACTAAATACTGAAAAAAATAGGGACTCCATTGGGTTCCCAGCCTCCATGCCTTCACGCTTTCCCAGGCCCCAGGTTTATTGGCGCCCAACTACCAATAAGGCTTGCCACTGTGCCCATGGGCTGTCAATGGCATTCCTGTGCTCCTAATGGGCTCGCATGGATCCTAGTGTGACCCCATTGAACAAACTGAACACCCATCAACAACACTGGGGTTCGGGTATGTGGTTCTAGGACAATTACCCCATGACAATTAGAGCTTGACAACCGCCCCCTAACAATTACCCCGCTCAGCAAAGGCCTTAAGATTCGGGGTACTCTAAGAATTGAGGGCACTCTAAAAATTGTAGGCCACTGTAGGTGGGTTATCCTTCAGGTTGGGCCACGCATAAAAGAATACGGGTAACTCTTGGTCACACATAAAACTGGTGTTCACTATAGGTGGGTAATAGGTCACGCATATATATAATGGGACACCCCATGCTGGTCATGGATCACGCTAGATCAGGCATAAGACCGGTCGGGCACTCAGAACCGGTCATGGATCACGGAAGGTCACGCATACGAATTGTGGTTCAGTACAGGGGGGTCATGGATCAGGTTAGGACACGAATAAAATTGTGGGGCACTCAGGTGATGGGCTAAAAGTAGGCGCGTCATGGGAACAATCAAGATTACATGATCCATGACCATCCTAGAGTATCCGACTACATATTTAAGCGTGGCCTTGTACGACCCACTACCCACCTAAAGATCTCACCATTTTAAACATGACCCAGAGTTCCCACAATTTTTGTGTGTGGCCTAGTGTGACCCATGACCCACCTACAGCGCCCACCATTTAGGAGTGCCCCCAATTCTTATGACCCAACTACAGTGCCCCACCATTTGTATGCGTTGCCGAACCCACCTAAAATTTTTATGTGTGGCCTAACCTGACACTCGATCCACCTAGCAACTTTTATGTGTGGGCTAGCCTTAACCACGAGCCACCTTAAGAATTTATGCGTGAACCAAGAGTGCCCACAATTCTTACGACCCAGGGGTGGGGGTAATTGCCCAGGGGTTGTCGTCATGGGTGATTGTTATGGAGTAATTGTCCTAAAACCACGTCCCCGCACCCCAGTAGAGTAGATGGGTCTCAACAGATGTTCAGTTTGTTCAATGGGCTCACCCTGGGATCCATGTGAGTGACCATCAGTGATACCAGCCTATTAGGAGCACAGGGGTTCTATTGGCAGCCCATGATCACAGGTCGGTCCGAATGACCATCGGTGCTACGAGTCCATTTAGCATCCCATGAGCACAGTGGGGGTTCAGATCGAGTCCGAGGAGCACTACTGAAAAGGCCTGCAGTTCGGCAACCAAATGGGGGCTCTAATATTTCAATATTTCCGTATTTACGCGGTTTTCAGTTATCAGTGTTGTTTTTCGGTATTAATGATTTTTCGGTTTTTGTGGTTTTCCGGACTTTTCGATAATAACCAATTATATCTGACTTCATAATTCTCTGGAATTTTAATTACTGTGTATTACTGAGCGATGTCTTTACTGGACTCAAGAACATCATTTGACATTTCGTTAAAACCGCAAACTGGTGAGCGTTGAATATCCAAAAGGAATATCAGTTCAAAACTGTTAAGGGGCATATCATTTGAGATTTCAGGGAAAATAGCAATATGATGAGCGTTGGATATCTAAAAGGATATTTTGTATTGATATGACGAATTGATGTATTGAAAATCCTGTGCATATGATATGTAGGTTATATGATATGTAGGTTATTTCTTGCGCCCACAAGATTAAATGCACATATACCTCTGCAATAGTCTTTTACCCCACCCCTTGCCTCCAGCACCCTTCCTGTGCAACCGTTGCAAATAATAAAGCTAACCACTGAAGTGGTGAATACGTACCATTCAAATCTTGTGTTGAGGAGGCCATCTTCTGAAACAATAACGAGAAGGGAGCATGCATTTCTGTCTGATGGATTTAGAAAATGAAATGAAATTGGGTTCAACGTCCTACTATTTTGGTCCGAACTGGGCTAATGAAAACGGGCATACGCCATACAGTGTGCTATGAGGGAAATTTTGCCCGGACTGCGGCACTACGGCCTACACTTATATCGAATTCCAACTGTCAAGGGATCTTTTACGTGCATGCCAATGTGTACACGGGACCTCGGTTTTTCGTCTCATCCGAATGACTAGACAGCTGTCCTTGTCAGGCCCTCCGTCCTGCATCACTGACAAGGGGGAATCACGCCGGAAAATCTGAATGAATAAAGTTAAATTTGGCGTAGATTACTTGTTGTTCGAAGGTTGTGTAATAATTGTCTAGATACGAAACAGCGTGGTTTTTTTTTAAATAATATTCAGGATGTCTGAATGGGATTGAGGGGGAACATGCTTAGCCTATGTAAAGCCCCTCTCCCTTGATAGTAAGATAATATATATACATTAAACAAAGAAAGAAATAGTTAACATGGTATAGTAAAACTCCAGATCGACTTTAAAGTGCTATCCATTACGCCTAAAGCTTTATTCCCGATACTGCTTCCCCCTACATGAAACAATTAGTGCCTAATCTAAAGCAGCGGCTTGGGTCAACTAGGTAGAGTAAAATTTTATATCTTTACTGTGTCAAGGTATATCCCTGTCTGTCCTCATAAGGCGTATGCGCTGGATATCCTCGCAGTAGCCTGCATGGATATTGCAACCCGTTGGTGGTTGAAGAGCAGGCAGGGATGAATCTTTAAAATTATACTCATGGCTTCCCAATCGAAGAAGACTCGTTCATTAAAACGAACGTCGACCGAGAAATTGAAACCTAATAATATACCAAGTAAAACTTCCCGAACCTGGCCTAGATTTCTGGTTATGCAGAGTACGAATGATATCAAATTAGCTAAAACCTCATCTGTTTTGATTGTTAAAGGTCTTGCTGGCTTGGCCGGTGAGCCCCAAAGCGTAAAAAACCCAAAGAGAAATGGTACTCTTTTATTGGAATGTGCTGAAGAATCACGTTACTTCATTATTAAAATCAAAACCTTTAGCCAAAGTTGTACCGCATTACTCTTTTAATTCTAAAAGAATGGTTAGCGCGTGTACGTTGTATCATAAGGTCTGTCATTGCATAAGACTGATTAGGCTCTTTTTAAATCTCCGTGTCTCTTCTCTTTTGATGCAAAGGAGTTGGAAGATACAGATGAACCCATGGCCTTATTCATTACAATACTTCAGGATGTAACTCATGAGAATGGCGATTCCGAAGACCACGACTGAGCCCAAACGTTTCAATAAACCATGGTATTATAATGATTGCAACTTAATTTGATATTTGTTTATTTGGTGCAATGTCTATTTTCTGTTGTTCGCAGGTTTATCTTGTAGATTTTTGTTTTACGTGTAGTGCGGTCTTCCTGCACTTACTATTAAAGAGCATGATCGTATTTTAAGACGCCTTGAGAGTCACCCTTTCATGGAGAATATTGTTGCATACCAAATGGTTCGGGCAAAGGCCCGTAAAACCATACGCCAAGTAAAAAGATCTGCATGGTAAGGTTACTTCTCAAAGATGAATTTCCGCATAACATCAAAGTCGGTGTGGGATTAGAATTCGTAGGATTAAAGGTAAAAATACTGCGTTATCAGTTAACCATTTTAATGTTGATAATACCACCTTAACAACATTTCCTGATATTGGTAATTATCTGGCCAGTACATTTTCATTCAATTCATCATCCAATTCCTCCTCTGATGTCTTTCGGGGCATTAAACATCAACAGGAGAAAAGGCGACTTAACTGCCAGTACATTCTCATTCAATTCATTATCCAATTCCTCCTCTGATGCCTTTCGGTGCATTAAACATCAACAGGAGAAAAGGCGACTTAACTTAAGTCCCGTAATGATGCTACAATGATAATTTATCATGATTAGCTTAAGCGAGCACGAGATACTGCAACTGACCCAGATGAAATTCACTACCGGTTTTTAAAACAATATACTTTTTTTCTACACTTTTAATACTATTAGACAGTTATACCCGGATTGGAATTTCCATGAAGCGACAATAGTTCCAATCCCTAAACCTGGTAAAGATCCTTCGAATCCCACCAATTATCGTCCGATCGCTTTAACTAGCTATATTTGCAAAACCATGGAGTGATTGATCGATCGAAGGCTTGTTTGGTACCTTGAGTCCAACAACTTCATTACAGACCTCCAATGTGGATTTCGGTACCAAAGGTGCACTCTTGATCATGTCGTTAGATTTGAAACGTTTGTCAGGGGTGCTTTCATCCATAAACAACATTTAGTTGTTATATTTTTAGATCTGGAGAAAGCTTATGATACCACATGCGGGGTTGCTTGTCTATCTTCATTAAAAACGTTTTAGAAGATGGGTCGTTTAAGTTACCCATTTAATCAGGGAAGTAATTATCTCCCACATTGTTGTTTTTTATCACAATTAATACAAAGAGCGGAATCTCTCACCCGTATTCCAGTACCCGGATTCGAAATGAAGTTAGCACACATATTCCTAGCGCCAATAAAAACCTATATATAATTATCACGAATATAATTGTTACCTTTATATGAGAAAATAACATTCTAAGACATATCAATGCAAAGTATATATATATAGTAGAACCCCCCCCCCCCCCAAACATTACCGTAAACATACTAAAATATCGCACATTAGGCTAACTGGGCAGACAGAAAAGGGGTACTTTACCGACGTGGGGTCGACGGCTGTCTTTATGTTCATGTCTTTCAGATTTGTTACTGATCGACAAGCATGCAGACAATCTAACCTCAGTTGCAGCTTTGCTTGAATTCTATTCAACAATGGGCTTCGGACAATGGATTTTGATTTTCTAAATCCAAGACTGTGTGTATGCACTTTGTCAAAGAAGGGGTTTACATCTTGATCCGAAGCTTACACTGGATGGCAGTCTCAGCTAATCCGTTACGCGAGAGCTTGTTCCTTTTATTCTGATTTTTTAAGTAGATCGGGGCATTTGTCATCTAAGCTTCAACTACAAGGATACTTGCGCACTAAACTTATTAAAACCTTTAAAAAGTTTTATGGCCGTCATATTGATTTGATTGGTAAATATAACGTGTCTCTCTCGGCTATTATTCTAGATATATTTAATTGACACGTATACTATTACTATCTCCCTGATAATGTCTACTACATCGTTAACACAGTTCATCGCGTGCATTTTGCATACCGATAGTTCATTGGCCAATCACGCTATTTTACCGACATTTCGCCTAATAGTTTGGATGCAGCTATGGCGGGTGTGGCGCCAGGCAGGGTAAGCTTACTCTTCCGGACACCGGTTACCACTGTTTGTCGTGTATTTTGTACACGAGAAGCAGTCCATTTGCTGATTACACTATTTTGCTTGAATACACTATTTTGCCTATAACGTTTTTTAGGACTTCGAATTCTGTCTTATGGTTTGGATTGTTCGTACTTGGTTTTATTTTATTTGTGGAACAACGGGATGAACCTGCTATAAAACGTTGCTTGTAGGGTTTTTTTCATGTAGTTTAGATATCCAATATAACAAGGGCAAATCTGTATAGGTATCTCCACACGGAGTACCAAATGAAGTGAGTACAGATTTGTGATTGGATATAATTTCATCCTTACTAAGAGTAGATCATTTATATGTAGCACTGTCGATTGGTTTCCCGAAATTAAGTTCTTTGAACAGACAGTCAAAATAATGTCGTTTACATATAAACACTGTGTTATTTGACGCCTTGTCAGCCGGAACAATAACATACTTGTCATGCAAGGCATTGAGATTTTCAACAATGCTAACATCATTGAAAATAGACTTAGGCCTAGTGTCAACTGACAAACGTTGCATGTATATTCTTCGTTTAAGTAAACGGCTGATAGACTTAGTCCAATCAGAGAGAGTATCCGAGATAACATCTTCCCTCTTGGCCCATGATCTAGCGTAGTCCTCTACGGCATCCATAATAAGTTCGAAATTTTGATCCCATGAAAATGGTTGCGGTTCCCGGTATTTGGGTCCTTTGGACAAAATTTCACGTAGCTTATTTTTCTGGACTATGTTCAAATCACCAGTGACCACATGTCCAGCTGGTGGGTAAAGGAAGGACGACGTAGAGCAAGAACATGGTAGAGGGTTATTATATAAGTCTTTTGCATTGATGTCAGATAATGCGTTTCTGTAATTAAATATTTTGGATGCATCGGGTTTAGTATAAGTATAAGAAATCCTAGGAACAGTAACAGCTTTGAAGTAAGGACGGATGTGTGCTGTGACTTGCTTATGGTGTAATATTTGGCTTAACCCAATAGCATCAATGCCTTTATTAGCAAATTTCAGTTTTAGAAATGAACTGTTGGTGGTGTGCGACGCATCAGGCTCAGTCGCAATGTCCACACGACGGTGGGCAATGTCAATAACAATGGATACAACCCTGTATTCAGTGGATGCAAGATCAGTACAGTTTGAATCCAAACATTCAGATTTAAGTAATTTCAAAATAGTAAGTGGAATAGAATATAATTTAGTACGGATATGGTGTGGCATATAGTGATATAGTGCTAAGCTTAGGTGGTGTGTAGCGACGATGTCCATGACTGCGTTTTCGACGACGAAACTTTGGGAATAACGTCATGATATTAACATCGCTACACGCAGGGCTTGATAAATTCCCAATACTAGCTACATTGTCATTGCATCCATAAGGGGGGGGGGGGGGCAGTACCTAATGTTCGTATCCAATATTCCTCTCGGTCTCTGCGAAAGGTAGTACTCAAAGTAGGGCTGTAGTATGGTGGTAAATTATCTCTAATATGGACACTCTCATTGATAGTATAGAGTGGTCCGGTTGGTTAAAATGTCTATATAGAATCTGGTTACTTCCCTTATTAATGTTGTGACGATGACCATTAATGCGTAAGTGTAAAGGTCCTTTAGTTTCGCCAACATAAACCAGTCCGCAGAGTGTACATTCTATACCATAGATAATATTGGAGGTTTTACAGTTTAGTTTCTCAAACCCACGTGTAAAATATGTTTTATTAGTTAAAGAACTAGTAAAATGGGTATTGCTATTCAAAATAGGACAGGTTTTACAATTATTAGACATACATTTAGAAATATAACAGTTAGATTGATGTGGTGAAAAATGCAAAATATCAGAAAGCCTAATCAATCATTGACTGGGGAAGAGACCGTAAATTCTTGTTCAGATTATATCGAGCATTAGTAAGATCTAAACTCGATTAGTGATGTATGGGTCAGCCCACGAATTTTATCTCAAAGAGCTTGACACCATACATTTCATATAACACCATATTTAGACCATATCATGAACATCTATATTTGCTGGAAAAGGTTATTTCATCATTCGGTATTCGCATTCAACCCCTATTGTCAGAGGCTGGTATCAGTCATGACAGTATTGCGAGTACCGGTTGAATTGTAGCTCACCCCTGGACTATATCGCCTCCAAAGATCGATTTAGATCTAACGAAAACCAAAAAGAAAGATATTAGTTCCACGGTGTTTCAGTCTCTCTTTCGAGAGTTAAGGTCTTAATATGATGATTATGCTCCAATTTACATAGATGGTTCCAAAGATGGTAATAGGATAGCTTCGGATAACGTCACACCATCTGGAATCATTTTTATTAGACTTCCGCCTGCTGCTTCCATATTTACTGCTGAGCTCCAGGCCATGTCTTTAAAGATGTTTTATTTACTTATTCTTTGTACAGGCAATTAGTAACAAACAGCTTGTTCATCCATTGGAAGCAAACATTTATCGTCTGCTACTATCACACGAGTTTAATGGCAAGGCCATTTTCCTTTGCTGGTTCCCCAAATCATTTTAGATCTTCCCATTTCACAATTTCTTTTACCTTTCACCGATTTTAAATCTTCCATCAACATTTTCATTTATGACCGCTAGCAACGGTCTTGTGGTCGTGCAGGCACAAACAAACTTCATCACATGAAGCCTCTCTTAGGACTGGCCCAACTCATATAGTCTCGGTCACCCAGAACTTCCTAGTCAACGTACGGAGGGTCTGGGATCGTTGTCAATATTTGACGAAAAGTTCCATTACCCATGCATAACCGGACGTTTGTTTTTTTTTATGTGGTGGATTATCCAGTATTTTTCGCCAACTCAAGTAAGAGTTGCGTCCCTTCCCGCAATAAATCCCACAATCATGAATCGTGTTTATTTAATAGCGAACGTGAGCAAAAATTTCGATTACAACTCTTTGGCTCAATTTTTGATTTGGGTTTTTTTTGGCGATTTCGGTACAGAGCTAGCTGTAATAGCTTCGTTTCATTTCTAACTTTTTAATCCATGAGCGTGGCAAGATAAACTCATTACAGCATTTTGGGATTTTCTTTTATTTGGTCGTTACAACCTTCGTTTACGTGGCGCTCTGTTTACTTAAGGAAATAAATATTTGCTAGCTCTAAATACGCAGAACTATTTGAGACCGGAAAATAACCGAAACAACCTTTTTAGTGGTAGTCTTTATTTTCCAGACACTTTTCGGTAACTTGGTGTAAATTACTTTCATAATCATAGTATCTTATTTAATCATTCTGTAGCCATAAATAAACTAATAACTGCTCCACTGTGGCGCATATTAGAAAGCGGTATTAATGCTCTTGATATGAAACATATTTATAAAAAATTACATGATTTTTTGAAACAGCAAATTTACATGACTTTGCAGAAGGTAAATCACACCCGTTTGAATCTCTGATTAAAATTGAAAACGATCCGGTCCTTGATCACTTAAAAAAATTAGATTTTAATTCCGATATTAATTCAACCCTTATCCATTTTTTTAAAATCCTCTTTGTCGAGTTTAAAAAGTACATTTCAAATATTTTACTTGAATATCGAGATGACTTTAATCCTTCATGTTCTGCCATGCCTCACAACAAATTGCCGGAAACCGTGTTCAGTCACCTCGATAGATTAATAAGGATCGCGCCCTCGTCTAATACTTTTGGCAAGGAAGCATCCATTTTATATAAAATGAATAAATCTAACGAATGGCTTAAAACTCTTTCTCCTGATAGACGTAATTTGGTCGTAATGGATGCTCGAATTATAACGAAAAACCAACTTTCTAAATTTAGACAAAGGCGCGAAGAGGTTGAGAGAAAACGGTTAGAGGTTCTTTTGGCGAAAAGGGATAAATTAAAAGAAAGGGGACAACTTGAGATTAGGAAAAAAGAGCGCCTAACAGCAGAAATTGCGGGGATGGGACTTTGGATAAATAAAGAAGGAATGGATGATGGGCTTTCAAAGTTTTCGTCACTCATTTAATACCCTCTATTTACAGTTTCGGTTGTTTTCTGGTTCATTTTAACTGTGCATATTTATTAATTTATTAGTTTGTTGTAAATCCTTTTGTTCCAGGAAATATTGTGAACATTTTATTGTTTGATAAAGAAGAGGATATTATCAACTGGCGTTTTGAACGATCATCTTTTTTATTTAATGGTTTGTAGTAAATCCTTTTGTTCCAGGAACTATATAGTCAAGAATAATGTTTGTTAATTAAATTTTACAATTTATTGTTTGACAAAGAAGAGGATATTATCAACTTATGTATTAAATTTAAATATAGATCGTGGTATCGGGTGACGATTAGGTAACAGATTTAGAAAGTTCAATTTAAATAGGTTGTGTGTACAGGCGATTACAATTAATAGATTAATTTAATTTCAACTTAAATCATCTTTGGGGAAACTTGTATTTCTGTAGCATAATAGCTAACATGATAACATTGATTGTTATAAAAAATATCTGAACAGACATATATATGGTTATACTGTAGAAGTACATGTATATGATTTAATCATGTTGCAAAAGACAACATTCGGTAGCAAATGCAGCTCTAACATACAGACATATTCATTCAGGGGGC
This sequence comes from Patella vulgata, assembly GCF_932274485.2. NCBI lineage: Eukaryota > Metazoa > Mollusca > Gastropoda > Patellidae > Patella > Patella vulgata. The sequence goes on from NC_065879.2 coordinate 95,250,900, forward strand.
GTTGGTCACGATGAAATGTGTTTTGGTAAATGTTATTGAGCGCTTTGTACGAAATAGAACAGATAACAGCATAAATATTCGTGTGTAAATGCTAGCATACCACACGAGAGAACGTGGTCTTAATTTTGAATTTGTTGTTAATATATTATCTTTTATGTTGCATTTACCCCTCCCCACTATACCAAATGCGAATTTAAATCTCCCCGAATCTCGATCTTTATTGTATTTGTAATACTTATAGAATATCGTCCCCATACTTTATCCTACAATGTTTTCTTTTTTCATAACAAACATCATACGGTACTATATAGTTATTTATCTGTGGGACAAAAAATAAAGTGTTAAATTAATAGATTTATAGAGGTCTTTATCCCTCACTCTCCGCATTACATGCCACTATATTTTCCTCGTACTTTATCCGACAATTTATTTTTCATAACAAATATCATGCTGCCCAATATATTTATTTATCTTTGGGATTAACATTAAAGTGTTATATACTATTCAAAAAAAGTAGGGGATATTTGATTTTGGGAGCATAATACTAAAATATGCAAATGACTACGAAAAAAGTCACTATAGAACCTAACAGAAGAAACATTTCCAGTTACATGTGACGCCCAAACGCACCAATAGCTACCGCATGGAATGCAGGTGATGCTTGGGATCATCATGGGGGTCCAACCCAAGATTTACACGACTCTGACTTTGAATGTTACAGTCATTGTGGCATTGAATTCCAGGGTGGAAACATCAGTTTAATTGTTTTAGTGACCAGAAAACAAATTCTGATATGCGTCGGCTTACCCAAAATGAAAGGGTACGTGCCCTTGGCATGCTACAGATCGGCACAACACAGGCGGTTGTGGCGCGGACGATGAATGTTTCTCAGTCTGTCATAAGCAGGCTATGGTCCAGATACCGTGATACACAATCTGTACAGGACAGACCACGCTCAGGTCGACCAAGGGCGACAACTCAAGCCCAGGATCGATTTATCCGTACCTTGACCTTGGGAAATCGTGTCATCACAGCAAATCAGATCAGCGCTCGTCTTCAAACAGACACTGGTGTGAGAGTGAGTGGCCAGACGATTCGGAATCGACTGCATAGGGGTCACCTTCGCGCCCGACGTCCTCGCGTGATCCCTTGTTTGAGAGATCATCACATTCAGGCAAGACGTCGTTGGTGTAGGGATCGTCAACACTGGGATAATCGACGCTGGAGCAATGTGATGTTTTCAGATGAGTCAAGGTTCACTGTTGATTTTTTGGACAGACGTAGGAGGGTGTGGCGTCGTCGAAACGAGCGCTTCCAAGACGTTAACGTCATCAGACATGATCGATTTGGGGGTGGTTCTGTTATGGTGTGGGGAGGCATCACTGTTGCTGGAAGAACGGCCGTACATGTTGTTGCAGGGCGTGTTACAGGCCAGTACTACCGGGACAACATCTTGGCAGTCCATGTTGTGCCGTTCGCACGACGTCATGGCCGCCGTTTCATCTTCCAGGATGACAACGCAAGATGTCACAGGGCCAGGATCGTTACAGGTTACCTCCAACAACAGAACATCACCCCATTACCTTGGCCAGCACTGAGTCCCGACCTCTCCCCCATCGAGCATGTCTGGGACATGCTTGGACAGAGGTTACGTCAACGTCAACAACGTCCTGCCAATGTCCAAAAACTTGCTGCTGCGTTGCAACAGGAATGGGACAATCTGAACCAAAATGACCTTAGACGTCTCATTAGGAGTATGCCACGTCGGATCAATGCTTGTTTGGCAAACAGAGGAGGATTTACCCGTTACTGACTTGGTTGTGATGCTGTGGTAACTTTGCTGTTTCACCCCGGGTATCATTTTACCCTTATAATGGTCAGTCTGTGCCTTACTTAGTCTAACGATCATTTGCAATAAATCGATGAATGTGAACTTCATTTCATTTTGTCATTTGTTTCTTCGTCAGTTTCATTAGGTGACTTTAATAACACTTAAAAATCAAATATCCCCTACTTTTTTTGAATAGTATATTATTAGATTTATAGACGCCTCTCTCTCTCGCTCCGTCTGTATATAACATGCCATTTGAAACAGACCCGGTGTCTGTGGGTATACAGAAATGAAAGCACTGTTTTTTTTAATACATATGTTTGGCTAATCTTTAAACAATTCATGTCAAACGTCGATCGTTTCATATCCAGCTAAACGTGTATTTTAATTTTCACTGTAGCATTATAAACAGTTAATATTAAGACATGTGAAGGCGTGGATATATTGTTAAAACATCTAAGCGTTTGCGCATGCGTACACATGTTAAATTCAATCGTCTCATAGAGTGTATTCCGTTACTTCGCAGCAAGGAAATAAACGATGTTTTCCGACTGCGATAATTAAAGTTCGTTTCAGGGGCTTCCGTACCATTTTTACCGCGACCAATTGACATAACTCTTATTCTCACTAAAAGTTATCTGCCTTGATTATGGAAGACAGGTAGATTTTGAGGCATTTATAACATATTTGCAAATGGTTATATCCTCAAAAATCAAATGTTGTCAGACTTCCATTGTTGATAAATGAAGTTTTTATGTTAAGTCTTATCATATAATGTTAAAATAATCCCGAAATAGTGTGTGTTTGTTGTTAAAAAAATTGAGTATGAACCACTCTACCTATTATTCTCAAATGTTGATAACGCATCCAAGCTAATATTCGTAGAATATTTTTCTGGATGATAGAGACTACAACTCCTATAGAACTAACAGGGGGGGTGAAGTTGTTTTATGTCGATCTCGCATAGGTCATACTTTTAAAACTCATATTTTCATTTTCAGATATTCAAAACATACTACAGTTTTCATTCTTTGCACAATCTGTTTGCCCAGCCAGGTTTACATGGGAAACTGCTAAACTTTTTAAATGAGACAGACTTTTACCATACATTTTAAATGTAAATAATTATATTTTACCCATATTTATTGTTTTCTAGTTATATTTAATTTACTGTGATATGATTTTATAATGTTTTGTGATATGAATTTTATTATTTACTGAACTGTGATATTTTGTTTTATATTTTTAAATATTATATCTATCTTGTGATCACATTTAACCTGTCTCAAAGAATTCATCATGTCTGGCGCAATATAGCTCGGTTGGTGCTGACGTGCCATAAAACAACATTTCATTTCATTCCAGTTTACTAATTTTGATACTAATTATGCTATCAATGTGGCTGTTAGATTTAGAGGTAAGTCCAAGGTGCTTATTTTCAGTTACTTCCATTATTATCCTGTGCCGGACGAAGTTAGGGAGCGGTATTGAAATGGGCTCCGTTCAAGATATCTTGAAAACACACACACACCTACCTATTACAGTAGTTGTGTCTTATTCTATGTAGTATTTTCTATGATTTACTGGTTGGTGTGCAAGTTTGTTTCCGGGGCATGTTATAAACAATTCAACATATCTTCATGCCACTTTGTACAAACAATAACCTATTATAGCAGTTGTGGCGTTTGCTGTTTACGAAATTCTTACAGTTAAACACGAAAATTTGATCATATATCAGCTAAGTTACAGAAACTCCATTGGCTTCCAGTTCGAGCGAGGGTTCAATTTAAAGCTCTTGTGGGTGTGTTTAAATCAATTTATTCTGACACCGCACCTAGTTATTTAAAAGAACTCTTTGATTTCTATACTCCCCGGCGATCCAACCTTCGTTCTTCAAGTGATCGTAGCATATTGAGGATTCCCAAATATAATAAGCGTTCTGGTGAATATGCTTTCTCCGTCAGAGCAGCTAAAATGTGGAATGATCTTCCAAAAACTCTTCGAGAGTCCTCTTAAGACTAACTTAAAAACATACTTTTTTCAAAAATGTTTTTGAACTGTTTTGTTGTGAATGCGCTTAGAAACACTCGATGTGTAATGAAGCGCTATATAAATCGAACAATAATAATAATAATGCATAGTGTATTTCTGGCTACAATACAGGGTGTATAATGTCTGGTTACAAATACATGCATTGAATTCCTAATTTTACAATTTATTCCTTTAGCATTGATATTGTTTATGATTGTATGCAATTTAAAAAAATAAATTATTTATTTGTTTCTTTAATAGTGTATCATAACATTTGATTATTTACATGTCAATTTTTTTTTGCATATATGCCTTTTGTGACCTCAGGGCATAAATGCCAAAAACGTTTTATTATATTTCTCTGTTAGTCATAATTAATGAACACGCATTGTGTGTGTGTTACTTTTTTATCAGACGGAATTTGAATTCCTAATTTTTTAATGTGTGCCTTTATTTTTAAAGATACGTTCCCAGAAATGTATTTATCGGGTGGTTATTTCCAATAAAAGTATGGCAATTTTGGTATATATGGAAAGTAGAAATATCCAATCTTACTAGCAAAATACTGGATTCCCTGAAAAACACTCATGGAGCGCATACAGGACAAAAATGTAAGGGTTTCCCTAATTGCACGCGGAGATTGAGAGCTTGATGTACATGTTGATAAACTTTATGAAGAGTTAGACGTACAACACTTTCTGAGATAAAAATCACGGAAAAAGACGCGGGCAGTGGATAATTCGAGAATTTAATTAGGCTTCGATATTTGTATTAAATAGTCAGCGATTAAAGACAACATCGACTTGTGTATGCAATGAATTCTCCTCCGACTTCGTACCCGTTGCTAAGTACCGAGGGCGGTAAGTCACGTGACACAAACATGACCTCTTTTGATCGATGTTTCGATAGCAAGGGAGATTCCCTGACAATTACAATGTTTTGAGAAGGGAATGTACGCGGGAATTTATCTTTAATAAATAAATGTATTTTTATTTGTCATAATAATTGTGGTTTTCTATTCCTGAAACAGCTATTCTTTGCGAACTGTCACCTAAAAAAAAACACTGTGTGAGGTTTTTGTTAGATATATATACATCCAGGAAAAGACCCCTGACCTGTGGTTGACACGTGACCTCCCACTTTCTGTTTCACCTGGTATGGTCAAAAATATATTTTGACTAACTGTAAACTAATAAATAAACAAGAAAAATTTGTTGTGTATTCATCACGTCAAAAACCAGATTGGGTAAAGATTTCAAAGATCTGGGATTTCTACGTGGTTGGTTATTAATCTTTATAACTTATTTTTTTTTATTTCTTTTACGCTGTTATTATTGTGGTACTTTTAATGTGTGCCAATTTATTGTTTTTATTATTCCAATTAGTTTTTATCATATTGTCTATCTGCATTTTATAATTTTATTGAATTGTAAAGCCCATCTGAGCACTTTATGAAAGGTGCGCTATAGAAATACACCAAAATAAAATTAATAATAATAATAATAATAATTAGCGTTGCCAAAGGGTTTTTAAATACTCAAAATGTCTCTAAAATGACTATTCCACTGCAAGCGTCAATTATTTAGATTCAATAATCTGAAGGAATTTTGAAAAAAATATTGAAAATTAAAAACGTTTTCGCATTTTGAAGATTGAGAATTGGAGGCACTAAAATACAGCATTTTTTAAAAACGCAAAAAAACCCCTGACCGAAGCTAATATCTCAGAAACTATAATAGTTAGATGTATGAAACTTGCAGAAATTGAAGTTAACGATGTACTTGATCAAATAAAATTATTACCAAACTGTTCAGTTATATAGTGTTTGTGCTATTGACTCTTAAAGTTGGGAGCGAAACCATAAAAAATTGACGTAACGATTAATAACCAACCACGTAGAAATCCCAGAGCTTTGAAATCTTTACCCAATCTGGTTCTTGACGTGATGAATACACAACAATTTTTTCCGTATTGTTGTCTTGTTTATTTATCGTAATACTCCCCATTCTGTTACTAATCGTAAACCTAGTGAATTGTTACTTAGTCGTGAAGTTCGTACAAGATTTACTTTGCTAAGACCAGATATTCAACAAACTGTAGATTGGAAACAAACTTGTGAAATTGCTAAACGTAATGTAAATCGTAAGGTCAGAGAATTTATTGTGGGGGAAAAAATAAGGTGTTAAATGTTCGTAATGATTATCCAAAATGGTTGTATGGTAAAATAGTTCGTTATATAGTTAAAATTGGTTATCGTGAACGCTAAGTTCATGTTGACCATATTCGTGAAACTTTTGAAGACAATATTTTACAAAATGATCATTTTGAGCCTATGATTAAAAGAGATGTAAATGTTGATGATAATAAAACTAGTCATTCTGATATTACTGATTGTAGAAGTAATAATTGTAATAATGATTTACATGTAGATAGTAATTCGTCAGTTCAAAATTCTACATGTAAATCTGCTTCTATTGAAGATAATAGGGTTAGACGTTTAGGTAGAATTACAAAACCACCCGAAAGACTTTTTGAATCTATCTAAAATAGTATATTTCATGTTTTCTGTTACAAGTTACTGATACAGGTATTACTATGTTATGTAAACATACATAAATTTCTGTTAATTTATAATCTTAAAAATATCTAACATTTTAGTTTAGTGTGGAGGGATATTATGTCTCTGAGTTCCATACATTGTACAACAATGTTGCAGTATATATGATGTCATTATGGTATGTGACCTTTGACCCAGGTTAATTATTGTACCCCTCTAAGGTGAATAAAAAGAAGCATGTTCAAGATGGCTACTAGTTGAGTGTTGGTGTTGATTGTTCTGTGTGAATACACCACAGACAAGAAGTAAGACACAGATCAAGAAGACTTGATGAATAAAGTGTTATACGTGTGGGTCTTTTGATAACTTGTTTTAGGTTTAATCTATTGACCAATTCAAATATCTTTCCAGTAGGATAACGTAACGCGTCGTAATTAAAGTCACCAAGAATGTTTATTATCTTCCTTGGCTGAAGAAATCCTTTTTTCTATAGCACCAAAATTGAAAGGACTCTTATCTGGCGTGTAGATCATATAATTTAAAAAAAAATAACTTTGTCATTTCTGTTTTATTTGGATATTGGCTAAAATTTTCTGGTTAGGTTTAAAAATTTCGAGTTCTAAAGGATTTCCTACTTTGTTAAAAAGGTTTGTAACATTCGCAGGTAGGAATAGTTGCTTCTAGTTTCGATTTACATACGTAATACTTTGTTAAGAATATTATTTGATTTACAAAAGTCCATAAGCGGATATTGTCAAAAATTGCTGTTTTAAGAATTTCGTACATTTCGTTCCATATCCGTTGAGTATATAAACAAATGATTCACAGTTTCAATATCTGAATGACAGAAGGAATACAGAATTAATTCTGTCAGTCTTAACTTAAGTAATTTATTTGTGTAAATTATTCTATGGATGTACTTATGTTGGAAGTTCTGTAATTTAGAGTTAATATTTACATTGTAAGCTAATCTGAGCATAATTTTCACTAAATTGGCGTATATATATACCCCCCCCCCTTCCCATTTAGTAATCAATGATAATTTTTCGTATTTAGCTAAAATCATGTGGTTATAAATGTGTTGAGCAGTTGTAGATGTTAAATCTCGTTTATACCACGCTTTCAAATTTTCGTTCATGTCATCTTCTGTAACTTTGTTATACGTTCGATCAGGTATATCATTTAGATTTGCGTGGGTTTTAAGCATATTTATAACGATTAACGCTGTATCATTTAAATAAATTGGTCTATCTTTCATTTGCATAACTTTAGCAAATAAGATTAACGTTCATAATAAAAATTGTATAGTCATTCCTCTCTTTAAATATATTATTTATTTGTTGAGCACAATGCTTATATATTGTTTTTTTTTAATGGAACATAGTTAATTAGGCTGTACTCATCTCTATTTATATAAAGACCGTTAAAATACGGGTATTCATACGAAATTCCCGTTATTGCGTTATAAATTACTGGAAAGTATGTTTCTTTGGCTTTTTAAATCTATCAATTATTTCCTGGCACATTCAGGATTATGCGCGGTCGTCTAGACAGTGCGGTGAATATCCTTATAGTGTGCTGGTTTAAAGTGTGTCAGGTTTCCGTGTATGTTAATAAGTCACGTGATAACCTACATTTGCATGTGAAAGTTGATGCTGTGCGAAAGATGCTATGTAGAAAACGTGAAGGACAAATGAGATGTGGCAGAGGGTAAATGTAAAATGTAATGAGAGAAATGCAAAATGTAGACACGTCAAAAAAACCCCCCAACATTTTCCAACAAAACATTTGACACTTAACGTTTTACATTTAACTCTTGCCTTAGAGGTATTTTGACTTAATCATTACCGGTATTAGGACTTTGTACATTGTACTTTTTACATATACTCAATGGAAAAGACATTGTAGCAGAGCATTTAGTATTGGTAGCGATACCCTTCCATACCTGCGAAAACCACGTTTTGAGTGGGAATTGAAGAAAATGTTTGATAGATTAATTAGTTTAAATATGATTGAAATCTTGTGAAAGATACCTTACCACGTACAAACTGTGTGATTTAATAATATATCTGGACTAAAAATATATCAGACTAATTTATCTATCATAAATGTATTTGCTTCTAATCCCACTCAAAACTGTGTGATTTGATGATATATTTGGACTAAAATCATATTCAAATAAATAAATCTATCACAATTTTGCTTCAAATCGTAGGGAGATACCCCAAGCTATAAAAAAGTATATTGTTAGAAGCCATGTTTGTCACCTAACTTGATTGAGGGGTTCAATAAAGAAATGACAACCGATCCGTAAGTAAAGCTGGCAGACAATAAGTCGGGTTGCGAGTTAGTGATACCCTGACATTTTTTCCCAGTGCTTGCCGCCTGGGTGTTTTTAGGGTTATCCAGCATTTTTGTAGTAAGATCGGGCGTCTATACGTTCCATATATACCAGATTTGGCATACTTTTGGAAATAAGCACCCGATAAATAATTATTTTATATTAATAAACTAATTCACATACTTATGGAAAAGAGATACTAATTAAACTATCAAGTTACGCCAATCCCATTCAGACATATTGTTTTTAAAAATCTACGCCTGTCACTGTTACATCAATTCAATTATCAAAATTATTAGAAGTTAATATTGAAAATATTATTCTGTTTAATCTGTTCACCCGATATCGGATATAAGTCAGCTTTAATCGGAAGTATTGATGCCACATACTATGTAAAAAAGAAACTAAGAGACATGCGACGGTGTACAGGGAGACGTGTGTAATGGCATACTAACAATGAATTCATAAACCTATGTAATTGGCCATAACATCAGATGTTGCAATCTCCGGTTTAAATCTACTTATAAAATTATTTTTATACAAGACATTTAATCTTCTTTAATGGATTTGTGCTGCTGCTCTAAAAAATTTGAAGAGTACAGTCAACAACCTGTTAGTAATGTGAATTCTTCCAACGAGACGTGATACTATGTTATTTTTTACATTTTACGTGAACCCATTTTTACATTATTATATGCTATTATCAACTAAATAATTACCCTGTTTAAAGTAATACCAGAATAATATACTTACTATTGTCGTAAAGTTTAAAATGTGGCTGTATTTCTGTGCGAACTGTTTACTTCAACAACTTGCCTTCAACTGACTATCTAAAATATAATTCATATTGAGTGTAATGCATTCAAAGATTCCCCGGGGACCTGAATGAACCTGAATAATAACAATAAGCTATATACAATAGAGACTGTTGGGGTGATTTACATATGGGTTATATTTAGTTATGTTAAAAAATGTAGTGCACCTGTAAAAACGGTATGCTTAAAGAAAATTGGCCTCGAATATGGTTTCAGAAACAAACTTTCGAAAATTGCCTCATATTTTCGAGCCGATAGAACCCCGTAGATGAGCACCTAAAAATCTGAAACTGGGTGGAATTATAGTTTATACTAATGTCTCTAACATATGTTACAACCATTCTTGTCCCATGTCATCTCTATATTTTTTTCAATTTTTTCAAAATCTTGGCTTTGGGTCATTCCATGTCAATTATCACCCAATGAGTTAAACCGTATCCCCTTCGATTTTGCTGAAATTTGGTTTATATGGTTATTAGGGCTGATCCGACCAACAGTTCCTGAGATACGGTCCACCCAATTTTGGGGATTTCAGCCAAAATATGGGCGTGGCCGCCAACATTCAAATGACCATAACCCAGTAACCTATTGGTCAAAATTGCTGGAATAAGTATTTCTGGAATGGGAATTTCACAAGGATTCCAATTCCATATCCATGTGTATTTTAAAGAGTGAAGACCTTTTGACTTTAAATTTGACTCGGAGATGAACTTTCATGAAAAATTTATCTCAACATGTTTTCTACAAAATGTCAAACAATTGGAGACATAATATCTTTTATAAGCATGTAAAATCAAGTTAAATAATTACACTTGAGGCTGAAAATCAGTGTCTTTGCATTCATGGATAAGCTCTGATGATACATAGTAACCTGCCGCAGTCTTTCCTGAAGATAGGTAACTATGATTCAAACAGCAAGTCATCCTCTTTCCCATTCCAGAAATATTTATTAACGCAATTTTGACTATTGGTTACTGGGTTATGGTCATTTGAATAATGGCGGCCACCCCCATTTTGGCCGAAATACCCAAAATTGTGTGGAGAATATTGTGGCATACTAAATGGTCCGATCGAAGGCTCGTAGAACCATACGTCAAGCAAAGAAATCTTCATGGCAAGGTTATGTCTCAAGGATCAATTCCCGTACCACATCTAAGTCTGTATGGGATAGTAATCGTAGGATGAAAGGTAAAAGTCGTGCTTTATCAGTTAACCATTTAAATGTTGATAATGCCACCTTAGCAATATTTCCTGATATTGCTAATTTTCCGGCCAGAATATTTTCATTTAATTCATCAATCATCCAATTTCTTGACCGATGCCTTTCGGGGCATTAAACAACAATAGGAGAAAAGGCGACTTATTTTTTTTCTAACACTTTTTGGGAATAGGTCACCGAAACTACAATAAAAACTTGTTTCCAAAGAATTCTAAAGGGTGAAAACTGACATGTTGCAAGCTTTACTATGTTTATAAAATATAATTTACATCATTTGGCTTTGTGTTCATTCTTTAGCCTTAGCTACTGCTATTTTTCTGGGCAGTACATTTTCATTCAATTCATCATTCAATGCCTTTCGAATGAAAGGCGACTTAATTACAAGTCCCGCAATGATGAATGCTACAATGATAACTTCTCCATTGCAGAGCTTCGGGATTCGCGAAAGTGAGCTCGGGATACTGCAACTGGTCCAGATGAAATACATAACCGAATTCTAAATCATTTACCTTTTTCCACTCCCTTGGATCTTTTTAACAGGATTTGGGTTGATGGGGAAATCCACACCCCCTTCGTGGTATGAAGCCACACTAATTCCCACCCCTAAACCGGGTAAAGATCATACGAATCCTACCAACTATCGTCCGATCGCTTTAACTAGCTGTATTTGCAAAACCATGGAGAGATTGATCAACCGAAGGCTTGTTTGGTACCTTGAGTCCAACAAGCTTATTACAGACCTCCAATGTGGATTCATCATCATCTCGTTCGATTTGAAACGTTCGTCAGGGCTTTCATCCAGAAGCAACATTTAGTTGCAATATTTGTTTATCTGAAAAGATTTAATATTTGTTTTTAATTATATTTTCTGTGATATTTGTTTTTATTTACCTATATAAATGTCTGTGATATTCTTTAAATTTGTCTTGTTAAATTCACCGCATTATGTTAGGCGCAATATAGCCCGGTTTGAGCTGACGTGCCATGAAACTCCATTTCATTTATTCATTTTGATCTGGAGAAAGCTTATGATACTACAAGGAAACATGGTATCATGCGCGACCTCCATAACCTCGGCCTACGAGGTCGCTTACCTATCTTCATTAAAAATTTCCTGGAAGATAGGTCATTTAAGGTACGACTGGGGTCAATATTCTCCACAGGGAAGTATTTCATCTCCTACTATTTTTGCGATAAACATTAATACTACCCCAGCGTGCCTTAAACCATGTTGATGACTTTTAGATGTGCTATGGTTCTACAGGCGTGCGGGTAATCGAACGTAAGTTGCAGCTTTGTTTGAATTTACTTTCGAACCCCTTTCGTCTGAGGCTGGTATCAGCCTGGACAGTACTGCGAATATCTCCCCCAAAGATCGATGTCGATCTTACGCAACATAAAACGAGAGATACTAGCTCGACGGTGTTTCAGTCTCTCTTTCGTGAGCTAAGGTCTAAATATGGTGATTATGCTCCAATTTTCACAGATGGTTCGAAAGATGATGATCGGGTTGCTGCGGCTACCATGAGACGATATCTGTCCACCTTCTACCTGCTGCTTCCATCTTTAAAGCTGAACCCCAGGCCATTCTTCAGGCTTTGGAATTCATTCGATCATCATCTAATTTAAAATATATAATTTTTACTCATTCTTTGTCCTCACTACAAGCATTAAATAGCAAAACCCATTAGTAGCAGACATTTCATACCAGTTGTCCTTTGCTGGTTTCCCGGTCAAGCAGATATTAAAGGGAATTACCAAGCAGACTTGGCTGTCATGTCTGCTTTGGATCTTTCCATATCTGATTTTTTTTTATGTCATATAAAAATTTTAATTTCCAGTAAACTCATTCAACGGTCTTGGGATCTTGCAGGCACAAACAAGCTTAAGCACATTAAGCCAAACTCCTATAGAAGCAACAGGAGGGATGAAGCTGTTTTATGTCGCTCTCGTATAGGTCATACTTTTTAACACATATTTGTCCACCGCCTTTTAAAGAAAGCAGGGGACTATTAAAATGAGTTCGTCTGTCTGTCTGTCCGTCCGCCTGTCTCTCTGTTAGAATGTTTAAACTTGGTGTAAGTATTTATTAGGTCAATTTCTTGATGGAGTTCGAAGATGAGCATTTTCTTCTTAGAGTAAGCAGAGATAACTTTAGTTCTAATTAAGTGAGAAATGCTCCGAACTGGGCTAATGAAGACGGGCATACGCCATACAGTGTGCTCTTACATCGAATTCCAACTGTCAAGGGATATTTTACGTGCACGCCAATGTGTACACGGGACTTCGGTTTTTCATCCCATCCGAACGACTCCGTCCTGCATCACTGACAAAGGGGAATCACGGCGGAAAATCTGGATGTACTTTCTCGGCCAATGCAGGGATCGAACACCCGACTTCCAGGCTACCAAGCCAGCGTCTTACCCTCTTTGCCACAGTGACCCCCTAATTAAGTGAGAGTGATGCAATTTGGTGTATAGTTTCATCACATCAATACCCTGACTAAGTTCGATAATGAGCATTTTCTGCTGAGGGTCAGCAGAGCGATAAGCAATGTGATTGTTCGAGACTTTGGAACACAATATACTCATTCTAATTGAGGTGGAATGTTCACACTTGCCGTAGGTATTAGGGGAATGCCTTGATGGAGCTCGAAGATGTGACTTTTCTGCTTAGGGTAAGCAGAGATAAGCAATTTGATTGGTTGATGCTTTGGGACACGATAACTTTAGTTCTAATTAAGTGAGAGTACGGGCACTTGGTGTATAATTTTTTTTTTACATCACTATTTGATTGGTCAAGACTTTGGAACATAACAACTCTGCTTTTAGTTGAGGTAGAATGTTTAAACTTGATGTAGATGTTCATTTCTTGACTGAGTTCAATTTGATTCTATCTGATAGAGAGTGATGAAACTTGGTGTATAGTTTGATTGCTCGATACTTTTGAAAAAAATCAATGTGCCATTAATTAATGTGTCGTCTATTTATTTTGGGATTTCGGCGGGGAAATTCAGCCTCACTGTTGGCTTGTTTCATCTTAAAGTGTGAGCCTCAACCGGAATGTGAACACTGTCAAGTACCTTTGAAGGTTAAGGACATTTTGATTGCGTGCAAGTATCTAAATGGCATTAGATTAAATCATTACCGTTGCCACTCTTTACATCAATTGTTTGCCCAACCGGGTCTGTATGGTAAACTACTAGACTTTTAAAAGACAGATTTTTTTCAGAAAATTTTAATTGTATACTTATGATTTTCATTTCTAATTTTTTTATTATATATACATAAAGGGTTGTGATAATTGTTTTTAATTGATATTTACTGTGATATTTGTTTTTAATTGTGTATATATATATATATATAACTATTGTGATTAACCTTTAGTTTGTCTCGTCTAAATCACCATATATTTGGCGCAATATAGCCCGATTGGTGCTGACGTGCCATAAAACAACATTTCATTCATTCATTCTTTTGGTTGTTTCCAAAGATTTCAGTTATTGTTTCTAAATGCTGTTTTTTCTCTCCGTGAAGTGTTTTTTCCCCCGTTAAATGTTTTTTTCCGTGAAACGTTTTTTTCTCCTTGAAGTGGTGTTCTCCGTGAGATGTTTTTTTCTCTCCGTGAAATGTTTTTTTTTCTCCATGAATTTTTTTCCCGTGAAAGTTCTTTTTTTTCGTAAAATATTTGTTTTTCTTCGTGGAATGTTTTCCGCCTAAATTAACATACTGCCTTGTCCGCGCAAAATGAGGAATCGCAGACTTGGGTATCAGTTGGTTTATTGAAGTGTGCAATTTGAAATCTTAAATCAGAAGATAATTATCGCTTTTAATTAACTTTGTCTGAAAGTTGTAGCACCATTGGAAGACGCTAAACCGGTCGCCACATCCGGCGTATCACCCATATATCTTTTCTTACTACATATTTTGGAACCACCCTTGATCGTCTTGTTTTGTCTCTGATCGCATTTATAACTCTGACATCCCACATTAATGACAGTTTCACGTTGTAATTGAATATACTGCATCTTAATTAGAATCACTAACAGGATCAACAAATACAAGAATTTCTTGATTACAGTTTTATATTAAGCTCCGATACAATAGTAATACATACAGTAGTTACAAGCATAGATTATGATCAGCTAAGCAGATATTAAAGTTTTCATATTCACAATCACTTCCTGTCACATGTCATATCAAGAATCTGAACAAGATAAAAATCTAAAAAAAAAATCATTAAAATCGGTCAAAAACTCGCGAAGTTAATGCGATTTTTCACTCGTAAACAACTTTGTCGGCACGAAAAACGTCAAAGGCAAAATTCGAAATTGTGACCATAAATTCGACCTGATCCCAGCTATCTAGAAATGTATTCATTTTGGAAATAGGAGACGTATTCCCCAAACTACGGCCTATTGTTGATTTTCCACTTTTTCTCATATTCAGTTCAAAATGGTGACCATCAGTTGACCGATATCAAAATTCTAATCCGATAGATTTTTAGGCATTCCTTCAAGGATTCAGAAAATGTAACTCCCATGTCTGTAAATAAAATACTGCAAAAGCCTTATGGATGTTTCACGTTTCAAGATGGTGGCACTTCCGGTTCAATCGGCACACATCAGTACTTACTTAGCTAGTACAGAAAACAATTCAAGGCACTCTAACCTATATTTCATCGATTTTTTTGAAAACTTTTGATCCTTAATTTCATCATGGGGAGATAATTTAGAAAATTTCTATAATGACATCTTTCAAGTCGCATCGATAAGATCTGTTTACATACTAAGCGACGAATTTGAAGTAAATGTTTCAAATGCATTCGTTCGTAAAATTCGGTGATTTCGTATTCGTAAAACGTTTTGAAAATATATTTAATCAAAAGCTACTACCCAGTTTTGGGGGGTGATGTGTGTGTGTGTGTGTGTGTGGGGGGGGGGGGATAGGTCAAAGTTTCAGAAAGATCCTAGGGTTAGATTCTGAGAAATCTGGTTTGCAGGAGACACACCAAAACAAAAAAAAATAATAATAACTAGATCTGTTATGCAGATATGAAAGCTTTCATATTCACGGTCAGTTTCTGTCACATGTCATGTGTTATATAAAAAATCTCAACAAGGAAAAATAATTATTAAAATCGATCAAAACTCGAATTTATATGCATATATACTGAGCGCCATGGAAAACGCATCACTTTTTTTTCCCCAAATATTTTATTACTAGGTGGTTTTGTATGCATAATTTTATGCAATACTACGAACTATTGTTTCACACAATGCTCCCAAACGCAAAAAATATCGGCCCGTGTGCAAAAAAAAAAATTGCACGAGATGCACATGAAAAACCCAATATTCACGTGCAGCATTGAGTGAGCCCTTTAAAAGCATGTTTTCAACTTAATGTGCAGTACATGAACTGTGAAACGTCAATCTGTCATAAGTTTTTGTTGGACGTGTGAAGGAATCGAGCTAGAGATGCCGAGACTTACTGAAAATCAACGGCATGAAGCCATGGGAATGTCCAGGGCTGGTATGTCTACACGTGCTATAAACAGACACTTCAATTGTCATCAGTCCACTATTGTAAGGTTGGTGGAACGTGTTCGAGTTACTGGATCAACACGTGACCGTCAACGTCCTGGTCCACAACGCGTTACAACCCAGGCTCAAGACCGCTACATCCGGGTCACTCATCTGCGTGACAGATTCCGCCCAGCGACTCGAACAGGTGCAGCAGTCGTCGGAAGACAAGGACCAGTAAGTGCCAACACCGTAAGACGTCGTCTAAGAGAAGTAGGACTCCGTGCACGACGACCTTATGTTGGAGCTATCCTCAGGGATCATCACCGTCAGTGGCGTTTGATATGGGCTCAAGGACACCAGACATGGAGAAGAGTAGACTGGCAAAGTGTGCTCTTCAGTGATGAGAGTCGCTTTCATCTTTATCACGCTGATGGCCGTCAACGTGTGTGGAGACGTCTTGGGGGAACGTCTTGCAGACTGCTGCGTCTTCGAAACGAATCGATGGGGTGGGGGAAGTGTAATGGTGTGGGGAGGCTTCACATTTCATCACCGGACCGCCCTACACATTTGCAGGGGTCGCGTTAATGCTGTAGCCTACCGTGATGATGGCCCGTGGAGGACACACGCGCTACTGACATCTGTGTCGTACTTGTGGTTTTGACCCCTCTGACTTTGTACCCTTGATTACAAATTAAACATCCATTAGTGTACAAATGTGTTGTTATTGATGTGTTCCCATTTGAATATTGTTCACAATAAGAAGCAAAATAAATCAGATATGTTTACAGGATCATTTTGTTATACGAAAAAAAAACTAAGTGATGCGTTTTCAATGGCACTCAGTATATATATAGTGAGAGTAACATTTCACCCGGACAAAAGAAATCTGGGAAATAACTGAGACTTGTATTTCTGTAATCAAATTGACTCCCTGTTCCAGAAGTTTAAAATACGGATATAGATGTTGAAAAACGGGACAGATGAGAAAATGAAATAAAAATGGCGAGAAATAACTAAAAAATGTCAGGAAAATGTCGAACAAATAAATTGTGTCGTGCGATGATCATTTGGAAAATTATACAACCCTAAATTGCACGGGTATTAATATGATATAAGCTTGACAGAAATTGCCGTGTAAACAACTTTGTCGGAAATTCGAAATTTTGAAATACCAAAAATTCGTGTCTGAGCCGAGGTATCCAGAAATGTAATAATTTATGTAATAGGAGACGGATTCTCTAAACCACAACCTATTGGGTATGTTTTCAAGCTCATTAATGTGTAATTTTCACTATTTTTCATTTTTCAAAATGGCGTCCATCATTTGCCAGAAATCAAAATTCTAAGCTCTACATTTTATGGGCATTCCTTTAAGGATTCGGAAAATATAATTCCCTTGTCTGTAAGTAAAATATCAAAAAAAAGCCGTAAGGATATTTCACATTTCAAGATGGTGTCACTTCCGGATTGAGCTACAAACACCATTTTTCGTGTACGAATCAGTAGTGTCGTAGCTAGTACAGAAAAAAAATTCAAAGCAATCTGACCTATATTTAGTCGATATGTTTACAAACTTTGATCCTTAATTTCTCCAAGGGGAGATAAGTTAGGGTATTTCTAGTGATATCGTTGAAGTTGGGTCAATCAGATCTACATACATTCCAAATTTCATGAAAATCCTACCAATATTAAAGAAGTTGTCAATTCTGTTTTACTTCCGGGCCGAAATGTCAATGACGCAATTTTCGAAAATCGGAAATAGCAGATTTGAAGTAAATATTTCAAGATACTCAAAGAAAATTTTTTTTAGTAAAATAGGTCACATAGTCAAAAGGGTTATGGTTATGTAGGTCAATTTCTTCGTTCGTCAAATTCTGTGACTTCGGATTCGTAAAACGTTTTAAAATGAAACTGGGTTAATGAAGACGGGCATACGCCATACAGCGTGCTATGAGGGAAATTTTGCGGCAGCGGCGCTACGGCCTACTCTTATATCGAATTCCAACTGCCAAGGGATATTTTACGTGCACGCCAATTTGTACACGGGACCTCGGTTTTTCGTCCCATCCGAACGACTGTTCAGCTGTCCTTCTTAGGCCCTCCGTCCTGCATCACTGACAAGGGGAAACCACGCCGGAAAATCGGGATGAACTTTCTCGGCCAATGCAGGGATCGAACACCCGACCTCCAAAACGTTTTGAAAATATATTTAATCAACCGTTCGCACCCCATTTGGGGGGTGGGGTAGGTCAAAGTTTCAGAAAGATCCTATGGTTAGATTCTGAGAAATCCGATTTGCAGAAAATACACACAAAAAAAATAATAATAAAAATAATAATAACTAGATCTGCTAGGCAGATATGAAAGCTTTCATATTCACGGCCAGTGTCTATCACATGTCATGGGTTATATAAAGAATCTCAACAAGGAAAAGGAATTATTAAAATCTATCAAAACGAGAGAGAGAGAGAGAGAGAGAGAGAGAGATGGGTTTAAAGTTAACTCGACACAAACTAGGTCATTTCGGGACTAACATGGTTTAATTCGCTTGCGCGTAGGGGTCTTTAGCAGCTGGAGCAAACCGGAACCGGAGGACCCGGAGAAAACCCACGAGGCTGGATGGGCAACCCTACTACTTGTCACGTACAACCGGGGATTCGAAACCACGCATTCCCCCTGCTGGTTCTATAGGAGTTTAGCCAGTCTCCTAAGAGAGGCGTAATGTGATAAAGTTTGTTTGTGTCTGCAAGATCCCAAAACCGTTGCCAGCGGTTATATATAAAAAGTTAATGGACGATTTAAAATCGGTGAAAGGTAAAAGAAATTGTGACATGGGAAGATCTAAAGCCCACATGGCAGCTAAGTCTGCTTGATCATTCCCTTTAATATCAAGATGACTGGGGAGCCAGCAAAGGACAACAACAGTCAGTGCTCCTAGCCTTACATTGAATAAATATTGCATTGTCAACATTGAGAATAACTGTTACACTAACAAAGTAACAACATTGATTCAATGTGTATAAATCAACTAAATATATTTTCAAAACTTTTTACGAATCCAAAATCACCGAATTTTACGAACGAATGCATTTAACCTACAATGCTGTAATTTTGTGACTATTTGACCTATTTTACTAAATCTTTTTTCTTTGAGTACCTTGAGACAATGACTTCAAATCTGCTGTTTCAGATTTTCGAATTTCGAAAATTCGTCGCTGTGATTTCGAACCGGTATTTATGACCAATTTGACAACTTCTTTAATAGTTGTACGATTTTCATGACATTTAGCATGTACGTAGATCTTACCGATGCGACTTCAAAAATATGATTAGAAATTTTCTAAATTATCTCCCCTTAATGAAATTAAGAATCAAAATTTTCAAAAAAATCATCGAAATATAGGTCAGAATGACCCAATTTATTTTTTCGATACTAGACAAGTAATTATTGATTCATACACAAAATATGGAGTTTGTCGATTGGTAATGCCACCATCTTGAAACGTGAAAAGTCCCTAAGGCTTTTGCGATATTGCACTTACAGACATGAGAGTTATATTTTCTGAATCCTTGAAGGAATGTCTAATAAACGTTCAGAGCAGAATTCTGATATAGGTCAACTGATAGTCACCATTTTGAATTGAATATGAATATGAAAAATAGTGAAAAATCCACATTGTCGTGGCTTAAAGAATCTGTCTCCTATTACCGAAATTAATATATTTCAGGATAGCCTGGATCATGGTCGAATGTTTGGTATTTGAATATTTCAAAAATTCGAATTTCGCCTTTGATGTTTTCCGTGCCGACAAGGTTGTTTTCTAGTGTAGGCCCGCGCATGCACGTCACAACCCTACTATCCTGCACACCAACTTGAAACTCACCGGGTATCTGGCTTATGGCCCCAAGCACAATTCCAAACAAGAAATTTTAGCGCCCGACTCATAGAGATGGATGCGCCCTGGTCGGAAATGGGGGGGGTAGCCGAAGTTTCGAAGAGATAGGTCCATTTTGTAAAAAAATCCCTTCATAACAAACATATTTAGCTGCTTTTTACTTCGCGCATGCGCAACGCTGGAACCAAAGGTACCATGACTACCAAATTCCGGCTAGGAACTTTTCACGTTGGTACCTAGGTGCCCAGAAAATTTCAAGGCGACACCTGCAAGTCGTTTGTTCTTGGCACGGCTCCAGATCAGCTGCCGTTTTCATTTTTTCTTAGTCCAGATACGGCTTCCGTAAGGGGAAAAAATAGGAATTTCGCCACGACACCGGAACGGATTGTCCGAGAACCATGAAATTTGGACACAATACGCCTATTACCATCCCGGATTCTGTACTTTACTCCCATTTTGATCCGATTAAAAAAAAAAGAAGAGTTTTAGCAACAAAAAAAAAAAAAACAATTTTCGGAATTTAATATTAGTTTTAATTAATTTTGAAATTGCAAATGCAAAGGGATTTTATCGCGTCTTCCGTATGTGATAGGTATTGGTACTATACACATTATCCTTAAAAGACAATTTTTTAAAATGACCGCAACGATGTTTGCGACACTAAAATCCGAAATCGCCTATTTTGACCTTTTTTGACTGCTGAGGCATCCTTCCGGTGGTCAAAATCTCTGGAATTTCCAGCGGTTGGCTGCGCCGCGATAATATTTATCTAAAAGGAGAAAAATTTCGCGATATAATACTTACTGACATGGGAGTTACATTTTCTGAATCCTTGAAGGAATGCCTAAAAAAAGTTCAGAACAGAATTTTGATTTCGGTCAACTGATGGTCTCCATTTGAAATTGAATATGAAGAACAGTGAAAAATCCACTTGAACAGACGTGATATTAATGAATATTTTTATGTGGTATTTACCTACGGTTAAAGAGTCATCTGATTTGACCAAAAATTGGCGGGTGTGGCGCCAGGCAGGGTAAGCTTACTCTTCCGGACACCTGTTACCACTGTTTGTCGTGTATTTTGTACACGAGGAGCAGTCCATTTCCTGATTACACTATTTAGCTCGAATACACTATTTTGCCAATAACGTTTTTTAGGACTTCGAATTCTGTCTTATGGTTTGGCTTGTTCGTACATGGTTTTATTTTATTTGTCACCGTATTTTACCTTGACCCCCATTGGCTAATTCAGTTTTTCAGTCCTGGATTAATTATTGTCCCCCGCCTTTCGAAGAAAGCAGGGGACTATTAAAATGGGTTCGTCCGTCTGTCTGTCCGTCTGTCACACTTTTTGGGACACAATAACTCTCTTCCTAATTAAGCTAGAATGTTCAAACTTGGTGTATGTGTTTATTAGGTCAATGCCTTGATGGAGTTCGAAGATGAGCATTTTCCGCTTAGGGTAAGCAGAGATAAGCAATTTGATTGGTTGATGCTTTGGGACACGATAACTCTCTTCCTAATTGGGCTAGAATGTTCAAACTTGGTGTATGTGTTGATTAGGTCAATGCCTTGATGGAGTTCGAAGATGAGCATTTTCCGCTTAGGATAAGCAATTTGATTGGTTGATGCTTTGGGACACGATAACTTTTAATTGAGCTAGAATGTTCAAACTTGGTGTATGTGTTTATTAGGTCAATGCCTTGATGGAGTTCGAAGATGAGCATTTTCCGCTTAGGGTAAGCAGAGATAAGCAATTTGATTGGTTGATACTTTGGGGCACGATAACTCTCTTCCTAATTGAGCTAGAATGTTCAAACTTGGTGTATGTGTTGATTAGGTCAATGCCTTGATGGAGTTCGAAGATGAGCATTTTCCGCTTAGGGTAAGCAGAGATAAGCAATTTGATTGGTTGATGCTTTGGGACACGATAACTTTAGTTTTAATTAAGTGAGATTGATGAAACTTGGTGTATAGATTTATTATATGAATACCTTAACTAAGTTCGATAATGAACATTTTTTGCTGAGGGTAAGCAGAGTGATAAGCAATTTGATTGGTAGAAACTTTGGAACACAATAACTCTCCTTCTAATTGAGGTAGAATGTTCAAACTTGGCATAGGTGTCTATTAGGTGAATGTTTAAACTTGATGTATATGTAGATGTTCATTAGGTGAATGTCTTGACTGAGTTCAATAATTAACATTTTGAGCTGAAGCTAAGCAGAGCTAATCGATTTCATTTGTCGATGGTTTGGGACAAGATAATCTTGATTCTATCTGATAGAGAGTGATGAAACTTAGTGAAAAAAATAAATGTGCGATTAATTAATATGTGTCATCTATTTATTTTGCAATTTCGGCGGGGGACATCAGCCTCACTGTTGGCTTGTTTATTGTTCGATTTGTATAAAACAAAGTTCATATGCTCCATGGTCCAAAATGTCATTTTTTTGTTACCGGTACATTTTCCTTTCGGCAACGGAAGTGACGTAAATTTAGCAAAAACTGAAATTTGACAGTTCGGTACCACTTTTTGAAAGCAAATATTATTTTTTTCAAATCTGGTATGACTGAAAGGGTGTACCCTGTTCAGGCGCAAAAATCATCGAGCTCAGTTTTTTTAATTTTTATTTCGTTTTCGGATCACTTCGATTTAAAGGTGAAAAAATGAGCTATTCACAACCCATTCAGGTTTTTCATATTTTAAAATATTTCTTCGCAACTTTCATAAACTTGAAATAATAATCCATACGAAGAGAATGTATGTGAAAATTAGTTTGTAATATGAGCAGTTGCCGAGAAATGTGCAATTTTGCATGAGTCACTTTTTACGCTAGTTTGCCTGTAAAAGAGTCAATTATTATTCGATTTTCATAAAAGTGACACCGTTTGATGCGTAATGTCAATTTGAACTAGCTAGGTCAAACCAAATTAACATTTTCAATGTCACCGGAAATGACGTAATTTGGGCAAAAATTGTATTTATAGCCTTCAAAACCAGTAATTTATTCAAATGAGTCGCATTTGTTACGTGTTTAAAATTTTGATATTTGATTTCAATCAACTAATAGAATGAACCCATACGATCAAATAGATATCACAAAATGGTTTCTAATGGACGATTTTCAACAGGTAACTTTTCAAGGTTTTTGGTCCATAAAAGTGTCAATTATTATTCGATTTCCATAACATTTCCAGTATGTGATACCTAATGCCATTTACGATTTCATACAAGTAATTTAACACTTTTACTGTCACAGGAAGTAACGTCATTTTGGCAAAAACTGTATTTTTAGCCTTCAAAACAGATATTTTATTCAAATGAGTCTGATTTGTGTTGTTTTTAAAATTATGATATTTGATTCCAATCAACAAATAGATTGAACCCACAGGACAATACAGATACCAAGAAATGTTTTCTAACTTGTACAGTTGCAGAGAAATAGACATTTTCTACAAGTCACTTTTCAAGGTTTTTGGTCTATAAAAGTGGCAATTATTATTCGATTTACATAAAATTTTCACCATGTACTGCCTTATGCTATTTCTGATTTCATAAAACTAATTTAACATTTTCATTATTACCGGAAGTAATGCAATTTTGTCAGGATCACTTACATGTAACAAATGTATACAATGAATTGATATTGCTGGATTTGGTTGATTCTGCGTACATTTTATTTGATGTGTGCAATGCTTATATGGAAACCTGTTTAATGGTTTCATCGGTACCGGAAGTGACATGTTCAAGGGTAACGGGGCAACGGTGAAACCCGTCTTTACTGCATCGCAGTTCTAGTTATTATTATTTTCCATTTGAGTATATCTCAGAAACTACTTGTCGGATCGATTCGATGTCTTCGGTTTTACTGGGAAAATGGGTTTGACTTTTTAAAGCTGTTTCTAACGTTCTGCGACAATGCGAAATGTCCGAAATCACCGAAATTGTCGTTTTTCGAAATTTTGCCGTAATGTTATCAATAATTGTCGGATTGTAATATACTATTCAAAAAAAGTAGGGGATATTTGATTTTTAAGTGTTATTAAAGTCACCTAATGAAACTGACGAAGAAACAAATGACAAAATGAAATGAAGTTCACATTCATCGATTTATTCCAAATGATCGTTAGACTAAGTAAGGCACAGACTGACCATTATAAGGGTAAAATGATACCCGGGGTCAAACAGCAAAGTTACCACAGCATCACAACCAAGTCAGTAACGGGTAAATCCTCCTCTGTTTGCCAAACAAGCATTGATCCGACGTGGCATACTCCTAATGAGACGTCTAAGGTCATTTTGGTCCAGATTGTCCCATTCCTGTTGCAACGCAGCAGCAAGTTCTTGGACATTGGCAGGACGTTGTTGACGTTGACGTAACCTCTGTCCAAGCATGTCCCAGACATGCTCGATGGGGGAGTGGTCGGGACTCAGTGCTGGCCAAGGTAATGTGGTGATGTTCTGTTGTTGGAGGTAACCTGTAACGATCCTGGCCCTGTGACATCTTGCGTTGTCATCCTGGAAGATGAAACGGCGGCCATGACGTCGTGCGAACGGCACAACATGGACTGCCAAGATGTTGTCCCGGTAGTACTGGCCTGTAACACGCCCTGCAACAACATGTAAAGCCGTTCTTCCAGCAACAGTGATGCCTCCCCACACCATAACAGAACCACCCCCAAATCGATCATGTCTGATGACGTTAACGTTTTGGAAGCGCTCGTTTCGACGACGCCACACCCTCCTACGTCTGTCCAAAAAATCAACAGTGAACCTTGACTCATCTGAAAACATCACATTGCTCCAGCGTCGATTATCCCAGTGTTGACGATCCCTACACCAACGACGTCTTGCCTGAATGTGATGATCTCTCAAACAAGGGATCACGCGAGGACGTCGGGCGCGAAGGTGACCCTTATGCAGTCGATTCCGAATCGTCTGGCCACTCACTCTCACACCAGTGTCTGTTTGAAGACGAGCGCTGATCTGATTTGCTGTGATGACACGATTTCTCAAGGCCAAGGTACGGATAAATCGATCCTGGGCTTGAGTTGTCGCCCTTGGTCGACCTGAGCGTGGTCTGTCCTGTACAGATTGTGTATCACGGTATCTGGACCATAGCCTACTTATGTACAGATTGTGTATCTGGACCATAGCCTGCTTATGACAGACTGAGAAACATTCATCGTCGGCGCCACAACCGCCTGTGTTGTGCCGATCTGTAGCATGCCAAGGTCACGTAATCTTTCATTTTGGGTAAGCCGACGCATATCAAAATTTGTTTTCTGGTCACTAAAACAATTAAACTGATGTTTCCACCTTGGAATTCAATGCCACAATGACTGTTACATTCAAAGTCAGAGTCGTGCAAATCTTGGGTTGGACCCCCATGATGATCCCAAGCATCAACTGCATTCCATGCGGTAGCTATTGGTGCGTTTGGGCGTCACATGTAACTGGAAATGTTTCTTCTGTTAGGTTCTATAGTGACTTTTTTCGTAGTCATTCGCATATTTTAGTATTATGCCCCCCAAATCAAATATCCCCTACTTTTTTTTGAATAGTATATTTGATACATTTTGACATAGCCCGAGACAAGGCACATAGCTACAGTTCTTTAGATTTTTTATTTTCGACGAATCTTCGGAGATATTAGGCGCAAAATTTTGAAAGTTAAATTTTTTACGAAAAACATTTTTATTAATGAATATTTTTATGTGGTAGTTTACCCAGGGTTCAAGAGTCATCTGATTTGACCAAAAATGGCAAAATTTTTTGTCACCGTATTCATCCTTGGCTCCCATTGGCTAATTTAGTTTTTCAGTCCTGGATTAATTATTTATTGTTTGATTTGTATAAAACAAAGTTCATATGCTCCGTGGTCCAAAATGTCATTTTTTTGTTACCGGTAAAGTTGTCTTTAGGCAACGGAAGTGACGTAAATTTAGCAAGAATTACAATTTTGACAGTTCGGTACCACTTTTTGAAAGCAAATATTATTTTTTTTAAAATCTGGTATGACTGAAAGGGTGTGCCCTGTAAAGGCGCAGGAAACATCGGGCTCAGTTCTTTTAATTTCGTTTTCGGGTCAATTCGATTTAAATGGACAATAACACTCTTGCTGGCTTGAAAGCTCCAGAAAATAAATAATATCTCTATCTAAGTACTAGATGTTTAAGTGTCCTATTTTACTTGTCCAGAGGGTTCGAAAATATTTTTAAATTGAAGTTTCATTTGAAAAGGTTTACGTTAGAAGTTTCAAACCATAATGTGAATTTTTCAAAATTTTTAAATAAGGTGTGTTAAGATGAAATTTGTATCATCAATTAATTGAAATATTCTAAAATAGTACAATTTGTTGACCAGAATAAAGATTGGGACATATTATTTAGTTACAACAAGAGTGGTATTGAGCCTTTAAAGGTGAAAAAATGAGCTATTCACAACCCATTCAGGCTTTTCATATTTTAAAATATTTCACAAACTTGTAGCAATAATCCATACGAAGAGAATGTATGTGCAAATTAGTTTGTAATATGAGCAGTTGCCGAGAAATGGGCAGTTTTGCATGAGTAACTAATTATTATTGTATTTTCATAAAACTGACACCATTTGATGCGTAATGTCAATTTTAACTAGGTCCAACCAATTTAACATTTTAAATGTCACCGAAAATGACGTAATTTGGGCAAACACTGTATTTATAGCCTTTGAAACAAATAATTGATTCAAATGAGTCGTATTTGTTATTTTGTTTAAAATTTTGATATTTGATTCAAATCAACTAATAGAATGAACCCATACGATCATATAGATACCACAAAATGGTTTCTACCTTTTTCAGTTGCGGAGAAATAGACGATTTTCAACAGGTAACTTTTCAAGGTTTTTGGTCCATAAAAGTGTCAATTATTATTCGATTTTTATCAAATTTTCACCGTTTGATACCTAATGCCATTTACGATTTCATTCAAGTAATTTAAGATTTTCATTATCACCGGAAGTACCGTCATTTTGGCAAAAACTGTATTTTTAGCCTTTAAAACAGATATTTTATTCAAATGAGTTTGATTTGTAATGTTTTTAAAATTATGATATTTGATTCCAATAAACAAACATACCATCATACAGATACCAAAATATGGTTTCTAACTTGTACGGTTGCAGAGAAATAGACGATATTCTGCAAGTCACTGCTCAAGGTTTTTGGTCTATGAAAGTGGCAATTATTATTCGATTTACATAAAATTTTCACCATGTCATTGTGATGCCTTATGCCATTTCTGATTTCATAAAACTAATTTAACATTTTCATTATCACCGGAAGTAATGTAATTTTGTCAGGATCACTAACATGTAACAAATATATACAATGAATTGATATTGCTGGATTTGGTTGATTCTGCGTGGGGATCACGGTGGCTAAGTGGGTAAGGCGCTGGCTCGCTAGCCTGGAGGTCGTGTGTTCGATCCCTGCATTGGCCGAGAAAGTTCATCCAGATTTTCCGGCGTGGTTTCCCCTTGTCAGTGATGCAGGACGGAGGGCCTGACAAGGACAGTTGTCTAGTCATTCGGATGAGACGAAAAACCGAGGTCCCGTGTACACATTGGCGTGCACGTAAAAGATCCCTTGACAGTTGGAATTCGATATAAGAGTAGGCCGTAGTGCCGCTGTCCGGGCAAAATTTCCCTCATAGCACACTGTATGGCGTATGCCCGTCTTCATTAGCCCAGTTCGGAGCAAAACAGTAGGACGTTAAACCCCATTTCATTTCATTTGATTCTGCGTACATTGTATTTGATGTGTGCAATGCTTATATGGAAACCTGTTTAATGGTTTCATCGGTACCGGAACTGACATATGTTCAGGGGTAACGGGGCACTTGTCGGATCGATTCCATATCTTCGGTTTTACTGGGAAAGTGGGTTTGACTTAAATTTTAAACCTATTTCTAACGTTCTGCGACAATGTGAAATGTTCGAAATCACCTAAGTTGTCGTTTTTTGAAATTTTGCCGTAATGTTATCAATAATTGTCGGATTGTAATATTTGATACATTTTGGCATAGCTGGAGACAAGGCACATAGCTACAGTTCTTTAGATTTTTTATTTTCGACGAATCTTCGGAGGTATTAGGCGCAAAATTTTGAAAATTTAAATTTTTACAAAAAACTTTTTTATTAATGAATAATTTTATGTGGTATTTTACCTACGGTTAAAGAGTCATCTGATTTGACCAAAAATTGCAACATTTTTTGTCACCGTATTTTACCTTGACCCCCATTGGCTAATTCAGTTTTTCAGTCCTGGATTAATTATTTATTGTTCAATTTGTATAAAACAAAGTTCATATGCTCCGTGGTCCAAAATGTCATTTATTTTGTTACCGGTACATTTTGCTTTCGGCAACGGAAGTGACGTAAATTTAGCAAAAACTGCAATTTTGACAGTCCGGTACAACTTTTTGAAAGCAAATATTATTTTTTTTCAAATCTGGTATGACTGAAAGGGTGTGACCTGTTAAGGCGCAGAAATCACCGCTCTCAGTTTTTTTAATTTTTAATTCGTTTTCGGATCATTTCGATTTAAAGGTGAAAAAAGATGAAACAATGAGCTATTCACAACCCATCCAGGCTTTCCATATTTTAAAATATTTCATAAATTAGTAGCAATAATCTATACGAAGAGAATGTATGTGAACGGCAACGGTAGTGACATAATTTTGCCAAAAACTACAATTTTGACAGTTCGGTACCACATTTTGAAAGCAAATATTATTTTTTTTCAAAATTTAATATTACCAAAAAAAATGCGCCATGCAAAGGCGCACAAATCATGGGACTCAGTTTTTTTAATTTCGATTTCGTTTTCGGACTATTTCGATTAAAAGGTAAAAAAGGGTGTAAAATTAAGCTATTTACAACCTATTCAGCGTCTTCATTTTTTAAAATATTTCTTCTTAACTTTCTTAATCTCGTAGCAATAATCCATACGAAGAGAATGTTTTTGAAAATTAATTTGTAATATGCGCAGTTGCCGAGAAATAGGCAAGTTTGCATGCGTCATTTTTCACATTATTTTGCCTGTAAAAGAGTCAATTATCATTCGATTTTCAATCTGTTTTTATCATTTGATGCCTAATGCCAATTTGGTCTAGGTCAAGCCAATTTAACATTTTTAGCCTTAAAAACATATTTTATTCAAATGAGTCTGATCTGTAATGTTGTTAACATTATGATATTTAATTCCAATCAACAAATAGAATTAACCCATACGATCATACAGATACCACAAAAAGGTTTCTAACTTGTACGGTTGCAGAGAAATAGACGATTTCCTTCAAGTCGCTTTTCAAGGTTTTCGGTCTATAAAAGTGTAAATTATTATTAGACTAGCAGGATACCCGGCTTCGCTCGGGGGTCATAACTCCGAAACTGGAAGTGGTAGACTAACGCCACCTGGCCTATGTTACTCCCCGGTCCGAGCTACCCCTATACCCCAAATTTCAGACTCGGGGCAGACCTAGTGTAGCCGCCAACCCCGAACAGACCGGCTTCGCTCGGGGGTTATAACGCCGAAACCGGAAGTGGTAGACTAACGCCACCTAGCCTCTGTTACTCCCCGGTCCGAGCTACCCCTATACCCCAAATTTCAGACTCGGGGCAGATGTAGCCGCCAACCCCGTAAAAACAGACTTAGCTCGGGGGTGGTAGACTAACGCCACCTGGCCTATGTTACTCCCCGGTCCAAGCTACCCCTATACCCCAAATTTCAGACTCGGGGCAGACCTAGTGTAGCCGCCAACCCCGAACAGACCGGCTTCGCTCGGGGGTCATAACTCCGAAACCGGAAGTGGTAGACTAACGCCACCTGGCCTATGTTACTCCCCGGTCCGAGCTACCCCTATACCCCAAATTTCAGACTCAGGGCAGACCTAGTGTAGCCGCCAACCTCGAACAGACAGACAGACAGACGACAGTCACAAATATTAGTATAGATTTTCATAAAAATTTTCACCATGTTATTTCATAGACATAATTTAACATTTTCACTATCACCGGAAGTAATGTCATTTGGGCAAAAACTGTATTTTTAGCTTTCGAAACAAATATTTTTTTGAAGTGAGTTATATTTATTATTCGTTTAACATTATGGTATTTGATTCCAGTGAACATATAGATTGGATCAATACGATCATAAAGATGTCCAAAAATGGCTTCTAGCATCTTCCCCTGTCGAGAAATAACCAATTTTGTCAGGATGACTTTTACAGATTTTTTTCCCATTTTAATTTTCCATTAGAAAGTTAGCTAACTAATCGGTAAGTGGGTAACAAATTTTGTCAGGATCACTGTTTTCACATATGTAACACATGGTAACAAATGTTCAGATGCAATTGATGTTGGTTGATTCTGCGTCTATTTGTGCAATGCTTATGTGGAAATCTGTTTAACGGTTTCATTGATGCCGGAAGTGACATAAGTTCAAGGATAACCTGGCACCGGAAGTGACATAAGTTCAATGGTAACGTAGCACCGGTGAAACCCGTCATTACTGCTTCGCAGTTCTAGTTATAGATTAATTTTAATATTTTACTACAACATAAAATCAACATGACAACATTGGAGCAATGTTTTCGGTTCAATCACAAACGGAGCCCAAGATGAAATGTTGAAATGATAACATAACTAATATGACATTATTTCACTATAGAATCCTGATGATTGAAATGATAACATATATATGACATTGTTTTACTTATAGACGCCTGATGATTGTCATTAGTAAATATCCATGAAGATTTTTGGTCGAGTGTTTACTGGTTTGGGAGGTCTAGTGGGTTAACACGTGTGCGTGAAATCACACGATCTGTCTTTGCGTCACGTAGCGTGGTTTCAATTCCCCGTTTGCACGTGACAATGATAGTCGCCTGTCCATCCTCGTGGGTCTTCTCCGGGCCCCCCTACAGCTAATGACCCATAAGTGCAAGCGAATTATTGAAATAAATTTGAACCATGTTAGTCCTGAAAAGACCTAATTTGTGTCGAGTGGATGTTAAACCCAATTTCTCTCCCTCTCTGTTGCCCTGGTGAAGTCCACGTATAGTCCAGGAGCTAATGACAAAATAATATAGTCATCAGTTACAAAAGGTTTGACCCCCCCCCCCCCAAATTTGTGGCAGGTGTCAGATCGGGCACTGCTGGGGCGTATGGCCGCAGCAGCACCTTAAAGAAGCCCCCATGGGCCTAAAATTAGGTCGTAAGTTACATGGCTGAAATTTTCTAGGGACAATTCTATCCATAGTCGGAGTAAATATTTCACAAATCTAACCAAACCTTTTGCCTTCTCCAAGTCAGATCACGCCCAATATCGCCTCACGGAGCTAATAATATGGTCATCAGTTACATGGGTGAAACTTTCCAAAAACAAAGATCCACACTTGGTAAATACAATTTTCAAAAATCTAACCAAACATTTGGGGGGTTTTCAGTCTAAAGTATGTCCGGCCACACTCTAAAAATGGGACTTTCTATAAGGTCATCAGTTACATGGCTGAAACTTACAAGAAACAAATGACATGAAATGAAATGAAATGTAGTTTTATGGCACGTCAGCTCCAACCGGGCTATATTGCGCCAAACATATGGTGAAAATTACGAGACAAGCTAAATTATATCACAGAAAAACGTTATATGCATAAATAAAAACAATATCACAGTTAATACAATTAAAAATAAAATATAACTTTTATGCATATAAATATTAAATACAAAAATGATATGAAATATATATGCAATTAAAATTTATGATAAAATCCTGTCTCTTTTTAAAAGTCTAACGCTTTACCATATAAACCTGGTTGGGTAAACATCTGATGTAATGACTGACAACGGTAAAAATTCGATCTAATATCCTTGAAATGCTTGCACTCAATCAAAATGTGCTTTACTGTCAAAGGAGCATGACAGTGTTCACATTCTGGTTGAGGCTCCCGCTTTAAAATGAAAATATGAGTTAAAAAGTATGACCAATGCGAGAGCCACACAAAACAACTTCATCCCTCCTGTTGGTTCTATAGGAGCTTGGCCAATCTCCTAAGGCTTAATGTGATGAAGTTTGTTTGTGTCTGCAAGATCCCAAGACCGTTGCCAGCGGTCATATATAAAAAGGTTAATGGACGATTTAAAATCGGCGAAAGGTAAAAGAAATTGTGACATGGGAAGATCTAAAGCAGACTTGGCAGCTAAGTCTTCTTGATCATTCCCTTTAATATCAACATGTGATAGTAGCAGCCGATAAATGTCTGCTACTAAAGGGTGTACAAGCTGCTTATTATTTATTGCCTGTAAAGAGGACAAAGAATCAGTAAATATAATGTGTTTTGAAGATGACGAGGATTTAATGAACTCCAAAGCCTGAAAGATGGCCTGGAGTTCAGCTGTAAATATGGAAGCAGCAGGAGGAAGACGAACAGAAATGGTCTCAGATGGCGTAACAGTAGCCGAAGCTACCCGATCACCATCTTTGGAACCATCTGTATATATTGGAGCATAAACACCATATTTAAACCTTAACTCTCTGAAGAGAGACTGAAACACCGCGGAACTAGTATCTTTCTTTTTATTTGTTGTAAGATCGAGATTAATATTGGGATGAGATATAGACCACGGTGGTGTCTCAAAGAAAGGGGTATTTGCAATACTGTCTTGACTGATACCAGCCTGAGACATACCGAATGATGGAATAACATTAGTCTTAAGTAAATATAGATGTTCATGATAGGGTCTAAATATGGTGTTAAATGAAATATGATGAGGCAGAGATGCAATTTTTGTAGCATACTGCAGTGTAAGTTTATCACGTCTGTCGTGCAATGAGGGCTCGTGCGCCTCGATGTATAAACTCTGCACACTGGAGATGTTCGAAATGCTCCTAAACTGATTCTAAGTCCTTGGTTGTGTATGGTGTCGAGCTCTTTGAGATAAGACTCGCAGGCAGACCCATACACAATACACCCATAATCGAGTTTATATCTTATCAGTGCTCGATATAATCTGAGCAAGACCTTACGGTCTGCTCCCCAGTCAGTGTTTGATAAGACTCTCAATATGTTGAGGGCTTTCAGACATTTCTTCTTGGGTGTTTTTATATGAGGGATAAATGATAATTTCTTATCAAATATCAAACCCAAGAATTTTGTTTCCTCTACAACCGGAATGGGACTACCATCCAGTGTAAGCTCCGGATCAGGATGTAAACCTCTTCTTTGACAGAAATGCATGCACACAGTCTTGGATTTCGAAAATCGAAATCCATTGTCAGTTGCCCATCGTTGAATAGAATTCAAGCAAAGCTGCAACTGACGTTAGATTGCCTGCTTGCTGGTCGATCCGTAACACATCTGAAAGTCATCAACATAAAGACTGTGTGTATGCACTTTAGTCAAAGAAGAGGTCTACATCCTGATCCGGAACTTACATTACATGGCAATCACATTCCAGTTGTAGATGAAACTAAATTCTTGGGTTTGATATCTGATAAGAAATGATCATTTATCCCCCATATAAAACACTCATGAAAAAATGTCTGAAAGCCCTCAACATATTGAGAGTCTTATCAATTACTGACTGGGGAGCAGACCGTAAGGTCTTACTCAGATTATATCGAACTTTAATAAGACCAAAGAGCTCGACACCATACACAACCAGGGACTTGGCATTAGTTTAGGAGCATTCCGAACATCTCCAGTGGACAATTTATACGCCGAGGCGCACGGGCCCTCATTGTACGACAGACGTGATAAACTGGCACTGCAGTATGCTACAAAAATTGCATCTCTGCCTCATCATATTTCATATAACACCATATTTAGACCATATCATGAACATCTTTATTTGCTGAAAACTAACGTTATTCCATCATTCGGTATTCGCATTCAACCCCTTTTGTCAGAGGCTGGCATCAGCCATGGCAGTATTGTGAGCACCCCTTTGTTTAGTACTCCACCCTGGACTATATCGCCTTCAAAGATCCATTAAGATCTAACGAAAAACAAAAAGAGAGATACTAGTTCCACGGTGTTCCAGGCTCGATGGTTCCAAAGACGGTGATCGGGTAGTTTCAGCTACCGTCACGCCATCTGGAATCATGTCTGCCAGACTTCCACCTGCTGCTTCCATATTTACTGCTGACCTCCACGCCATCTTTCAGGCATTGGAGTTCATTCAATCATCTTCTAATTTAAAACACGTTATATTTACTGATTCTCTGTCCTCTTTACAAGCAATAAACAATAAACAGCTTGTACACCCAATAGTAGCAGACATTTATCGTCTGCTACTATCACACGAGTTTATCGGCAAGGACACCGTCCTTTGCTGGCTCCCCAGTCACGTTGATATTGAAGGGAATGATCAGGCAGACTCAGCGGCCAAGTCTGCTTTAGATCTTCCCATATCATTTACCCTTCGTTTACCCTTTACAGATTTTAAAGCTTTTATTAACCAATTTATAAACAGTCTTGGGATCTTGCAGACACAAATAAACTTCATCACATCAAGTCTCTCCTTGGAGATTGGCCTAGCTCCTACAGATCTAATAGGAGAGGTTGTTTTGTGTCCCTCTCGCATAGGTCATACTTTTTTAACTCACATTTTCATATTAAAGCGAGAGCCTCAACCAGAATGTGAACAATGGCATGTTCTTTTGACAGTGAAGCACATTTTGATTGAGTGCAAGCAACTCAAGGATGTCAGATCGCATTTTTACCGTTGTCAGTCATTACATCACATGTTTGCCCAACCGAGTTTATATCATTAAGTGTTAGACCTTTTAAAAGAGACAGGATTTTATTTTAAATTTTATTTGTATATATCATTTTCATGTATCTATTGGAATATTTGTATGCGCAGAAGTTCATGATATTTATTTTTAAACTTAAGAACTGTGATATTTGTTTTTACATTTATGTATATAAATAGTATTGTGATATCTTATAGCTTGTCCCGTATATTTCGCCATATGTTTGGCGCAATATCGTCCGGTTTGAGCTGACGTTCCATAAAACAACATTTCATTCATTCATTCTATGAAGTGACACCAAGCGACCTCATAATGATGGTTGCAAGATAGAAATGTCACATTTGTTCCATGTTCATGCTAAACATGTAAAGCGTCAATGAAGAAGGCATTTTTCTTCTTAATGATAGAAATAAGATGAAATAGAATTTAAAATTACGCTGAACAAATAAAGGAATTGGATTGATACATTGTCTTAATTTAGAAATTAGACGATAGCACGACATTAACAATCATAGAATTTTGAATCTAATATACCACCATATAGGACACTCAGCCGTTCTGGGCAGTGTGAAGATAGCTCGATTTTCGTTTTTCGATATTGACGAATAACACAAAAAGAACTACCCGTTTTTCGATATTCAGATTTTAAAATAGAAAATAAAAATTCAGGGAGGGATACAGAACAATAAAGAAACGCATTGTATTAACGACATTAACAAATTTAGAATTTTTAATCTGATATACCACCATAGTTAGAGATTAATTTTGATCGTCTTGTTCATGGCGTGAGAATTCTTCCTCTAGAAGTAGACTTGATAATAGGCAATATTACATATTCTTCTATAGTGTAGTTTCAACAAAACATCATACAAAGTTTTATTCTATTCAGTTAAACGTTGTCAACTGTACATAATAAAACTGAACACAGTATAAAAACATTTTATGTGACTCGGTCGTCAGTGTATTGATTGATATCAAGTAATGAATAACATTATTTTATCCAATCCGCTTTACGGTCTTAGAAATGGGGGATTTCCCTAAACAGATAGGCGTCGTCAAGTTATTTATTGTGTAAATAGAAACTAGAACTGCGACGCAGTAATGACGGGTTTCACCGGTGCCCCGTTACCATTGAACATATGTCACTTCCGGTACCGATGAAACCATTAAACAGGTTTCCATATAAGCTTTGCACACATCAAATAAAATGTACGCAGAATCAACAAAATCCAGCAATATCAATTCATTGTATACATTTGTTACATGTAAGTGATCCTGACAAAATTACATTACTTCCGGTGTTAATGAAAATGTTATGAAATCAGAAATGGCACAAGGCATCACATGGTGAAAATTTTATGTAAATCGAATAATAATTTCCTTTTTCATAGACCAAAAACCTTGAACAGTGACTTGTAGAATATCGTCTATTTCTCTGCAACCGTACAAGTTAGAAACCATTTTTTGGTATCTGTATGATCGTATGGGGTCAAACTATTTGTTGATTGGAATGAAATATCATAAACTTTAAAACATAACAACTCAGACTTATTTGAATAAAATATCTGTTTTGAAGGCTAAAATACAGTTTTTGCCTAAATGACGTTACTTCCGGTGATAATGAAAATCTTAAATTACTTGAATGAAATTGTAAATGGCATTAGGTATCACACGGTGAAAATTGTATGAAAATCGAATAATAATTGACACTTTTATGGACCAAAAACCTTGAAAAGTTGCCTGTTGAAAATCGTCTATTTCTCCGCAATAGAAACCATTTTGTGATATCTATATGATCGCATGGGTTCATTCTATTAGTTGATTTGAATCAAATATCAAAATTTTAAACAAATAACAAATACGACTCATTTGAATAAATTATTTGTTTCGAAGGCTATAAATACAGTTTTTGCCCATATTACGTCATTTCCGGTGACACTGAAAATGTTAAATTGGTTTGACCTAGTTAAAATTGACATTACGCATCCAATGGTGTCACTTTTATGAAAATCCAATAATAATTGACTCTTTTACAGGCAAACTAGCGGAAATTGTGGCTCATGCAAAATTACCCATTTCTCGGCAACTGATCATATTACAAACTAATTTTCACATACATTCTCTTCGTATGGATTATTGCTACAAGTTTATGAAAGTTGCGAAGAAATATATTAAAACATGAAAAGCCTGAATGGGTTGTAAATAGCTCATTTTTTCACCTTTAAATCGAAATGGCGCAAATACAAAACCAAAATTTAAGAAAAGTGAGTCCGACATTTTGTGCGCCTTTTGAAGGGGCATTTATCTTGATCTATCAGATTTGCAAAAATTAACATTTGCTAGTGAAAAGACGTTCCGACTCGACAAAATTGGAGTTTTTAGCAAAATTGTGTAACATCTGGTACCGATAGAAAACTTT
Source organism: Patella vulgata (assembly GCF_932274485.2). Lineage (NCBI taxonomy): Eukaryota > Metazoa > Mollusca > Gastropoda > Patellidae > Patella > Patella vulgata. The sequence goes on from NC_065879.2 coordinate 95,288,339, forward strand.
ACCGGTAATAAAAAAAATTGAGAATTTGCACGATCTAGACGATCACAAGGCTACAGAAATATGTAGTAAGAAAAGATGCATGGGTCGTATGTAGGATGTGGCGACCGGTTTTCACGTCCGCTCTCCACGTCAGACAGAAAGACTCATGGTGCTACAATGGACGCAGAATCAACCAAATCCAGCAATATCAATTCCATTTATACATTTGTTACCATGCGTTAGATATTTCAAAAATGTGATCCTGACAAAATTTATTACTAACTTACCACTAAGTTAACTGACTATATAATGGGAACTTAAAATGTGAAAAAAAAGTCTTAAAAAGTGATCCTGACAAAATTGGTTATTTCTCGACAAAGAAAGATGGTAGAAGCAATTTTTGGACATCTATATGATCGTATTGATCCAATCTATATCTCCATTGGAATCAAATGTCATAATGTTAAACGAATAATAAATATAACTCACTTCAAAAAATATTTGTTTTGAAGGCTAAAAATTACTTCCGGTGATAATGAAAATGTTAAATTAGTTCCAAGAAATCATAAATGGCATCAGGCATCAAATGGTGAAAATTTTATGAAAATCAAATAATAATTGACACTTTTATAGACCAAAAACCTTGAAAAAAGACTTGTAGAAAATCTTCTATTTCTCTGCGACCGTAAAAGTTAGAAACCATTTTGTGGCATCTGTATGATCGTATTGATTCATTCTATTTGTTGATTGCAATCAATTATCATAAATTTAAAAACATTACAAATCAGACTCCTCTGAAAAAAATATCTGTTTTGAAGGCTATAAATACAGTTTTTGCCCATATGACGCCATTTCAGGTGACACTGAAAATGTAAAATTGGATCCGCCCAGTCCAAAATGGCATTAGGCATCATATGGTGAAAAAAAAAAGAAAATCGGATTATAATTAACTCTTTTACAGGCAAAATAATGTGAAAAGTGACCCATGCAAAATTGCCGATTTCTCGGCAACTGCTAATATTACAAACTAATTTTGACATAAATTGTCATCGTATGGATTAATGCTACAGGTTCGTGAAAGTTGTCAAGAAATATTGTAAAAAAAAAAAAATCTGAATGCATTGTATATAGCTCATTTTTACACCTGTTTCAGCTTTAAATCAAAATGATGCAAATGCAAAACCGAAATAAAAAAAACAAAACAAAGCAAGACATATTTTGCGTCTTTAGTATGAGCATTCATCTTGATCTATTAGATTTGTAAACATTAATATTTGCTTTTTAAAAGACCTTTCGACACGTCAAAATTGAAGTTTTGGGCAAAATTACGTCACTTCCGGTGCCGTCAGAAACTTTTATATGTAGAAGTAAGTTGAGAATTTGCACCAGGTGGGCTTTTCTTTTACACAAATAAGGCAATAAATAATTAACCCAGAACCCATACACGGAAATTAAAATGCGAAAAATCTTAAAAAGTGATCCTGACAAAATTGGTTATTTCTCGGCAAGGGAAGGTGTTAGAAACTATTTTGTGATATCAATATGATCGTATTGATTGATACTATTTGTCCATAGGAATCAAATATCATAATTTTACACCAATAATGAATATCGCTTACTTCAAACAATGACTTGTTTTAGAGGCTAAAAATAAAGTTTTTGAAAAACTGACGGTACTTCCGGTGATAATGAAAATACTAAATTACTTGTATGAAATCGTAAATGGCGTTAGGTATCACACAGTGAAATTTTTTATGAAAATCGAATAATAATTGCCACTTGTATGGACCAAAAACTTTGAAAAGTGACCTGCTGAAAATCGCCTATTTCTCCGCAACTGAACAAGTTAGAAAACATGTTGTGATATCTATATGATCATATGGGTTTATTCTATTAGTTGATTGGAATCAAATATCATAATTTTGAAAACATTACAAACCAGACTCGTTTGAATAAAATATCTGTTTTGAAGGCTATAAATACATTTTTGCCTAAATGGCGCCATTTCCGGTGACATTGAAAATGTTAAATTGGTTTGAACTAGTCAAAATTGACATTACGCATCAAATAGTGTCATTTTTATGAAAATCCAATAATAATTGGCTCTTTTACAGGCAAAATAGCGTAAAAAGTGACTCATGCAAAATTGGCCATTTCTCGGCAAATACTCATATTACAAACTAATTTTGACATAGATTATCTTCGTATGGATTTATGCTACAAGTTTATGAAAGTTGCGAAGAAATATTTTGAAATATGAAAAGCTTTAATGGGTTGTAAATAGCTCATTTTTACACCTTTTTTCACCTTTAAATCGAAATGGCGCAAATACAAAACCAAAATTAAAAAAAGTGAGTTAGACATTTTGTGCGCCTTTTGTAGGGGCATTTATCTTGATCTATCAGATTTGCAAAAATTAACATTTGCTAGTGAAAAGACGTTCCGACTCGACACAATTGGAGTTTTTAGCAAAATTGTGTAACATCCGGTACCGATAGAAAACTTTACCGGTAATAAAAAAATTGAGAATTTGCACCATGGAGCATATGAACTTTGTTTTATAAAAATCGGGCAATAAATAACTAACCTAGAACCGATAAACTGAATTAGCCAATAGCGGTCAAAAAGAATTATCGAGACAAAAAATGTTCACATTTTTGATCAAAGCAGACGACCCCTTAACCCTGGGTAAAATGCCGTAAAAAATTATTCATTAATAAAAAAGTTTTTTGTAAAAATTTAAATCTTCAAAATTTGGCGCCTAATATCTCCGAAGATTCGTCGAAAATCAAAAATCTAAACTACCGTAGCTATGTGCCCTGTCTCAGGCTATGTCAAAATGTATCCAATGTTAAAATCCGACGATTATTGTTAATATTACTGCAATATTTCAAAAAACGACAACTTTGGCGTTTCGGACATTTCGCATAGTCGCCGAAGGTTCGAAATAGCTTTAATCTCTAAGTCACACCCACTTTCCCAGTAAAACCTAAGACATCGAATTGATCCGATAAGTAGTTTCTGAGATATGCTCAAGTGGAAAAAAAAAATAATAATAAGAATAATCTTAACAAAAACAATAGTGTTTCACACAAGCTACGCAGTGTGAAACCCTAATAAAATAGAAGAATAATTCACAGTGAGCAAATTATACAGGCACTGTCATGTGGCTAAACTCATAGATATAATTATTGATTGTGTGTCAAAGGTCAAAGTGAAACAAACTGTGTTTACAACATGATCATTCGATAAAATATATGCGCCTAAACATTGCGGGCTAATATTTGAGAGAGAGGGGGGGGGGGGGCGGCGGAGAGATTTAACGTTCAATTGACACAGACTGGCTGATATCTGGACTAACATATGATTCAATTTTATTTTATTCACTGCTTCGCTTGCGCGTGATAGTCTTTGGCAGTGGGGAAGTAAAACGTCTGACCCGGAGATAACCTACGAGGTTGGACGACCCTACTCCGGGGAATCGAAACCACGAAACTTGACTCAGTGGCATACATTATGATTAAACACACACCGTTTGACCACCCAACCCGACAAATAATATTAAAATGTAAGATAAAACAGTAGTCAGTCAACCCATTTTTAAATGTATAGAATATATAGCAATTGTATATCAAGATTTTAATTCTATTGTATGAAATAATAGAGGTCATTTCAATCTGAAAGCCTATTGTAATTACTAAAATTATTAAGATTTCATTGGAAAACTTCTTATTCCTGTTAAGATTATTATTATAGAATCTTTCTGAAACGTTGACCTAACACCCCCCCCCCCCCAAAAAAAAATAAAATGGGTGGTGACTTTCGATTAAATATATTTTCAAAACGTTTTAAGAATCCGAAATCACCGAATTTTACGAACGAAAAATCATTTTCACCTGCAATTTCCGTTTTTTGATTTCAAAACATCGTCGCTTTGATTTTGTCCCGGAAGTTGAGTCGACTTTCATAGCTTCTTTAATATTAGCACGATTTCCATGAAATTTGGAATGCAAGAAGTTCGGACCCATGCGACCGTTTTTCTTTTAACTTATCTCCCTTTGGAGAAATTAAGGATCAAAGTTTTCAAAACAATTGGCAAAAAGTAGGTCAGATTGCCTTGATTTTTTTTCTGTACTAACTGATGCGTTCACAAAATATGAAGTCTGTAGATCGAACAGGAAGTGTCTCCATCTTAAAACGTATAGAAGGCTTTTGCGATATTTTACGTAGAGACATGGGAGTTACATTTTCTGAATCCCTGAGGGAATGCCTAAAAACGTGCAGAGTTTTGATTTAGGTCAACTGGTGGTCACCATTTCAAATTTCCACTTTGACGTTTTTCATGCCGCCAAAATTGTTTACGATTGAAAAATCCACATTAACGGCTTCGAAATACTCGGAATAGGCCGTCGTTTCGTGAATTTGTCTCTTATTTCCGAAATTAATACATTTCTGGTTAGCCTCCTTCCAAAGATGGATGGTGGCTTTGGACCGAATATATTTTCAAAATGTTCCACGAATCCGAAATCACCGAAATTTACTACATAGTTGTAACTTTGTGACCTATTTCACTAATTCTTTTTTTCTTTGAGTAGTTTAAACCATTTGCTTTAAATCTGTTATTTCCGATTTTCGAATTTCAAAAATTACCTTCATTGACATCTCATCCCAACATAACAACTTCTTAAATATTAGTACGATTTTCATGAAATTTGAAACGTAAATAGATCTGGATGATCCAACTTCAACGATATCATTAGACATTTTCTAACTACCCCCCCCCCCCCCCTTGGAGAAATTAAGGTTCAAGTTGCCTTGAATTCTTTTCAACTGTACTAGCTATGTGTACACAAACTATGGAGTTTGTCGTTCGAACCGAAAGTGCCATTATTTTCAAACGTGAAAAATCCCTACGATTTTTGCGATATTTAACTTACATACATGGGTGTTACATTTTGTTAATTCTCGAATCAATGCCCAAAACACGTTCAGAGCAGAATTTTGATTTAGGTCAACTGATGGTCACTATTTTGAATTGAATAAGAAAAATAGTGAATAATTGCCAAACGGGCGTTAAAATAAACAAAATAGGCCGTAGTTTGTTGAATTGGTCTCCTATTTCCAAAAATGAATGCATTTCTGGATAGCCTAGACCAGGGTCCAATTTGGGGGATTTCAAAATTTCGAACTTCGCCTTAGACGTTTATCGTGCCGACAACGTTGTTTACGAGTGAAAATTTCAAGAGAGATAAGAGCGATATAGGCAACATGGCGAAACACCGTGTTTACATTGACAACGAATGACGACGTGTGACAAAATACTGCCGTGTACCTCATTGAACTCAACTTACGAGCGATGAACATTACAGCTTAATGTGGCGGACAGCAATAAATAGAATTGAGGCAAAGATAAAGAAATTGTTGAAGCCGGGAGTGAATTATGCTGTCGTCTGAGAGATCACTTTTCTTCAGTTTCAAAGTCACGTTATTAGAAGCCTATTATGTAAGATCTATTTTATTAGTTAAGGTACTGTTATTAGGCATTAATAACCGAATGTAGACTGGTGTTACATAGTTAACGTACTTATATTTATTATTAAATTGGTGCGTGAAGCCTATACTGTCACTGCCTAGTTACGAATTATTTAGGATACCTGAAAACGGTTTTAATTTATTTATGAAAAATGTTTCGTGTTTTTCGGGAAAGTGTTTTCATAAAAGATGGCGTTTGATAATGGTGTGATAGTCCTGTGTGCAGATATTTGTCAATAAAGATTTGAGTTGAGGAACACCCCCACCTCTCCCCCATCACACACACAACAGAACGCTATGTTTTCTGACCATTTCTGAAAAAGGGGTTTTAAAATATATATGTAGCCTCTATCATTTTCACAAGGTTTGCAGCGGGGTGGTCAGTAGAACGGATGAATGCGGAATGCTCAATATCGATAGGACTCATCTATGACGAACGGCTGAACCAACTATATATTTTTGACTTTTAACATCATATAGTATATTTTATTATTAAAAACTAATATTAATGTAATAATAATAGTAGTACACTTTTAACGCGCTAAATTCCATACATTAAGTACATGCTCATAGCGCTACACAAAGTCTGATGACATGTTGGTTTATGTGCTATAACAGTTTTATGTCTCATAGTATTCTTTAAACAAGTGTGTTTTTAATAAACTCTTGAATTGCAATAAAGTTTGTGCATCTTTAACTTCTGATGGTAGTTTATTCCAAAATGTTGCTGAGATATTCTAGAAAGATCGCTTTTGGGACACAAACTAAGTTTTGGTTAGCCGATCGTAGTGTTCGGCTAGGGTGATATTTTGAGACTAGTTCCGATAGATAACTTGGTGCGGTTTGGTGAAAACCCTGATATGTGAATAAGAGAATTTTAAATTTTACACGGGCCTCCACTGGGAGCCAGTGAAGTTCTCTAAGCACTGGCTTTATATGTGAACACTTTCGTCACAGTTCTCGCTGCCATGTTCATAGTCCGTTGATTTGTTCTTTGGGCAAATTACCCAAAAGACTGTTACGATAATCTAATCTTCAGAGCACAAAGAATCGCACAATGTGGTGAGCAGCGTCTCTTGAGATCAGATATCTTATGGACCCTATGTTACGGAGGTGAAAGTGACAAGTGCGATTAATGTTATAAATATGTTGTTCCATTGATAAACTTGAATCCAGGTGGACCCCGATATTTTTTACTTTTTTGAGAAATCAATCTGTGATTCTCCAATACGGATGGATGCATGATAAACATTCGCCATTTTACTATTCGTTCCAACTAGCATGGCTTCAGTTTTTGAGGTTGGAAGCGGACGTTAAATAAAGCTATTTCACACACAGAGGAATTTCAGTGAGTGCCCGTTTCGGGCTGGAATTTTTCGGGCCAGCTTCGGCTGGCTCCCGAGCTTTTCCCTGCCGCCGCCTCGCCCGCGAGCTCTGCGGCGACGGGAGCGCGTCCGAGTGACCCTGCCCGAGTGCCCGTCTCGGAGTTGGAGAGAGATGCAGGGGAAGAGACGGCCGGGGCTGGAATTCCTCGAAACGGCCGATGCGTCGCGCTCTCGAAGAATTCCCGCTAGACATTCGACCGCCCCCGGATCTCGGCGACAGTTACAGAGACGAGGGACCCTGGCCAGAATGGGAAAAGGCGGAAAACGCCTGGGGGCTAAACATGTTAATCATTGAATTCGGCAATGCATGGACTTAGTTAAAATAGAACATATTCTGAAACTATAAAACAAGTTGCATCACTCTCTCCTTCAATTGGAATCGTGCCTCAAAGAACCGACCAATGAAATTAATTGGTGCTGCTTAGCAGAAATGTTAATCATTGAATTCAATCAAAAAGAGTTGTTATATCCCAAAGTCTTGGCCAATCAAACCGCTTATCGCTACTTAGACTAAGCCGAGAACTATCATCAGCCATTTTAGTCAAGGCATCATTAATATGAAAGTATACTCTTACCCAATTAGTTTTCTTGTTCCCAAAGTGCGTATCGCTGCTTAACCTTAGCGGAAAATGCTCTTCATCAGACTCCTTCACATAATTTACACAAACACCAGGTTTGGACAATCTGCCTCAATTAGACGGCGACTTAATGTGTCCCAACGCCTCGACCAAAGTGTTCACCAATCAGATTGATGTCACTAATGATGTCTATATTGATGCAATAAAGGCATACACCAAGTTTCACCAATGTCACTTAAATAGTCGCGGCCAATGAAATTGGTTATCGCTCTGCTTACACTAAGAAGAAAATGCTCGTGATCCAACTTAGTCAAGGTATGGAACTATCAACCAAGTTTGGTCATTTGAAAGCACCGACCACTCAAATTGCTTCATTCGGCTAAACTGAATCTAATAAACACCAACACCAAGTTTGAACATTTTGGCTCGTTTATAAGGACAATAATTGTATCCTCAAAATTATGACGGACGTACGAACAGACATACATACACACACATTTTAATAGTCTTCTACCACTACAATTGGATACTCATGTGAACAATAAATTATAAAGTTATAAACACCCTTAAACACAGCAATGCCATAGCGTGTAAAAATATATAAAGTATAAGTATATAATATGTGAACTAATTGAATATAAATTCTATAAACGTGATAAACGTGTATCAATCGATAATATTTATCTATTTTTGTAAAGAAAATCCATGGATTATTTATTTTATCAAAAAAAGCACTTTGTTAAAACACAATACGTAACATGATCTGCTGTGTGGTCCAAGAGATTATAAAAAGAATCCACGTGCGTGGCGATTACCAAATGTTTAGATTTTAGCTATTTTGGATAGCCCTGTTTATTACACAATTAGTTTCTCTGATTATTCTGTTATATACTATTTATTTAAATGAGCCTATTACATTTCGCGCGTTCTGACGTAATGTAGGCGCATTTGTCACCAGACACTTTACGGTAACATATTAGAGCTCTGGTTAATGCCGATTGATTTTGTTACGTCGTTATGTACTGGCTGTTAATCGGACAGTTAACCAGACATAATTTGGGACAATGTTTCAGTGGGATTAGGTCTAATCAAACGCAAAACTGCGAGGGGTATGACTAATAACGGAAAATATAATTGAAGCTAATAAAACTATATCCTCAATTGAGTGGTTTAATAAAAGGTTAATTACGTTTAAACTCTTCGACTAGAAGCGGAATACCAGCCGGTGGTACAAATATTGACAGCAACACCAAGCCGAATTTTTTAAGGCCTGAAATCCATGCTTCGGACTTTGCAATGGCTCTTCTGAATTGTTCCCGTCTATCTTCCAATTCCTTTTCTGCCTGCCTCCGCTCTTCTTCCGCTGCCATTTTTTCTCTCTTCATCTCTTCTTCCGCTGCCAGTTTCTTCTTCCTAATCTCTTCATTCTGCTGCTTCTTTTTTTGTTCCAGTCTCTCCTTTTCCTTCTCCAATTGCTTCCTGCTTTCCTCCATCTCATGATCCCTTTTTTTCAATTCAGCCTCAAATATTTGTTTTTCGTTTGCTAGTGTCCTTTCTCTAGCTATAGCTTCAAGGCGTTTCTTCTCAGCTTCTTTTTCCGCTCTCTCTAATTCTAAGCGCATATCTTCGAGTCTCCTTTGCTCTTCCTCCGCCTCGCGTGTAATTCTCTCGTGTTCAATTTTCTGTAGTTCTGTTTCTTTATCCTGCGCAATCTGCACCTGATTCTGCCGCTTTCTCTCCATTTCAATCTTCTGGTTTTTTGTTTCGATTTCCTTTTCTTGTCTTTCTCTTTCAAGTTCTAGATTTTTTCTTTTTTTTTCTATTTCGATACGATTCTTTTCAGCTTCCGATGCCATTTCCTCCTCAATTTTCTTCCTCCGTTCCTCCATCTCTTGGGATTTTATTTCGCGTTCTCGCTCTAACTCTCGTCGCCGTCCTAATAATTTCTGTTTCTCCTCTTCAATCTTTCGTTGTTCTTCCTCGTCCTTTAATCGTTGTTTTTCCATTTCCTCCTCCAGCTTCTGTGTTTTTTCCTTCATCTCTTCTTCGAGTTTGCGTTCTTTCTCATCGAGTTCCCTTTCTCTCTTATTTTTCTCCTCCTCTATTTGCTGCAGATATTCTTGATAAACTTTTTCAGCGGCTTCATACATGGCCCCTGTATAGTGTTTACCACCATTGGATTTAATGGTTTCTCTTACTGCGTGTAGTACATCTTCTACATCGTTTGCCAGATTTACAGGATCGGCATAATTATTAATGGCCACGCAACGACCGTTGCACTCTTTTATGATCGATTTTACTGTATCTGGACATTTTTCCAAAAACTGGTCAAGCGTAATTGCACTATTGGTCAATGCATCTTTTGATGTAAAAATACAAACTACAAAATTCATAACTTGTTCTCCGAAAATATGTTTCAAGTTATTGATCGTGTCGCGCTCTTCAGCTGTAAATCTACCAATGCTCATAACAAAGAAGATAACGTGTGGACCTGGAGATGAGAGATTGATGCAGCGACCTATTTCCGTTTCAGTTTCCTGATTAGACTTCCTTGTATCGAATAAGCCTGGTGTATCAACTATGACAAGCTTGTTACCATCTTCTAACATTCTGGTGCCAAACTCACATTGCGTTGTTTGAGAGATTCCAAATGGGGAAGATGCAAACGCCGTCTTCTGTAGCAGACTGTTTCCAACTTTACTTTTTCCTACTCCAGTTTTACCGACCATTACTATTCTTATTTCTGGAAATTAAGAGAATATAGATTGATTCATTTTTGATTTAAGGACGTAGTCAAAATAATGTAGAGAATTGTACCTACTGGCCAAACGATTACAATTAAGAATTATAAATCATATGTACTTAAAGACAGTGTTTACTGTGTATCTCATACCAATTTGATTCAAATTACTTCAGTCAGTTATATAGAAGGATAACTCGTGTTTGTCATTTTTGGCGTAACATCCCGTTTCTTCAAGTGTTTTATTACACATCTGCCGTAGCAATGATCTCTGTTTTAAAATTGTATGGAATTTGTTTAACCAGTTCTATTACACATGTAATAATGACTGACACCAAAATTGACCTTTAACCCCAGTGACTTTCAAAATGCCGCATTATCTTTTGTCAAATACACAGCAGTTTCTGGCTAGTATGCTTCAATTTACATTTGACTCTTTAATCTATTATTAGTTCTTATACTTCTACGTAGTATTAAAACTATTTTATTATTTTTAACCTTTTTAAGAAAAAGTAAATACTCTATACATATAAACTCTACATGTATACCATCAAAAAATATTTTACAGCAAGAGCTCAACGAATAACTAAAACTTTAGAAAATTTTATCGTGAAGTGACGTCATAGACGTAACAAAAACCATATTAAGACATCAGAGGAAGCTTTTTTATTTTTCAATAAATTTAAATGCAGCTTGAGTTTTGTCCAATAGAATGTGGTCTGTAACCTGCATGACCTAATTTTATGCTTAAGTTTCAAAACGGTATAATTTCTGAGCGTATTTCTTTCATTTTTGAAGATATCGACTTGAATCTTTCAGAATCCGCCATTAATGGGTAAATTAAATGATTATTGCCCTTCTAAAATCGATTTCATATAATAAACTTCTTTAATTTTTCATTATATAAAAAATATTTGTCAGTAGGAGTCGTCTTTCAACTTACAGTAATCTCGTCAAGTTAAATTTCAACGGAAGTGCCATCATTTTGAAAACGTGGGTAAATTTTTAAAATCTATCTTATACTACAATTCTTATCCGAGTTTCAATATATTTTTGAAAACCATTGTCAATTCTTAATCGATCGGTGCAATTAGAATTTTAATATTTGACCAATTGTTTTTTAAAGTGACGTCATTTTATTGAATTTTATTTTTGAAAAAGTCAAAAACCTTGAAATGAGGTAAAATGTTGATGCTTAACGATTAATTGAGTCATTTAGTGTTTATTCTGACTGTCTTACCAAACTCTGTTTGTAAACAAAGATTCTGTTCGACTTTAAAATCACAATGGCCATACAAAGTTAAATATTTTTGATTTAAGTCTTCAGTTCAGATTAAAAACAGACCCAGCACACGATGATACCTGACACTTGATATATAGTGCACAAGGGATGCCAAATTGTGTGAAATTTGCAAATTAATATCTTTGTAAATACTGACTCTAATAGAACCATTTTTGGACTGATATTCCTTTTAGAGATTCAACTTCACAATATTAATGTTTGAAAGAGATTAACAATCTCTCTGAAAACCTTCGGCAACTGTTATTACCACTCAAGCGCTAATTAATTTCAGGCTGTCATTAATACTACTCTTTTATTCCACAGAAGATATTGTCTATTGAATATATAAGGAAGGTAATGCAAGTTGTCTATTGGTCTTATATGGGCCGTTTTATCTATAAATTTGAATTCCATAATTATATACTCTGGTATGAGTCGTGCTCAATAATTGTGAAAGACAAAAGACAAAAAGCTTTGATTATTTGTATTTTCCCCAACGGAAAATTTTTAAATTTCAACTTTTCTAAAATCAGTTCTATCGATTTTATAATTTTCTCAAAGTTTAGTTTCTTTATAACATCCAAATTGTTAAACTATATTTATCCCAATTTAATTTTGAGTTTAAGTTTGATAAAGGCTACTTGAATTCAAGTCAAAGGTTTAAAATTTCCAGAAGATGACACGCCGTTTTACATGTTCGTACCTAGGACGTTAAACCACCAGAAAATGTGTAGCAGAGTACGGTTAAAATAGTATGTTAGGCTACATTGATAAAACCCAATTAATTTGTGTTCTAATTAGCATTCTTCGTTTACAATTAGCTCGTTTCCAAACGAATCTATCACCAGCAGATAACGAAAAGAAGATGCCATCTAGATTCCAGGCCGGTAGGCGAACTCTAAATTACTTTTGGGCATGTTCACCCAATCATTTCATTAATAGCTTGGTGTCAGGGATATCAAAGAAACGAACTCGTTCCGGTTAGAATAAACCCCGATTAAATTCATAAAACTAATTCGTAATCTCAAGAGGGGTTAATATTGCGATTATCAACTTCAAACGAAATAATATCGTTATCCCGGAAATATTACAAATGCCACAAATTTAAATTAATAGTGTTAAACAAGCAAATTGTGATGATCTGTTATGGAATAACCCCACTGAATAAAATAGCGATGGTTACTAGACACCGATGCTGGTTCAAATAACATTTATGAGCTTCGGGTCCATAAATATGTAAGTCCTTAGTAAGAATTAATTAGTAAATACGTACCCTTCAAATCGTGTGAGGAGGCGGCCATCGCCTGAAAGAATAGAGAGGACACGTGTATTTTTGTTTGTTGGAAAATCAAAGGATAATTATTTAATTCATTGGAAGTAAATATTTGAAGTTACTTCTGTCTTCAACCCTCGCGTGAAATATTGCCATGTGTTATTCGTCCTGTAGAAAGGAAATATAGGTATATTCACCTCTTCTGTTCCAAACAGATTGTTGTTCCATTATGCCAGGGTTTTACTACTTGAAATACGAGCGTAGATCAACATAGTCCTTTATTCGATTGATCAATCTCTCTATGGTTTTGCAAATACAGTTAGTTAAAGCAATCAGACGATAGCTGGTAGGATTTTTATGATCTTTACCTGATTTAGGGATGGGAATTATTGTGGCTTTATGCCTCGAAGGATAGAACCATCAACCCAAATCCGGTTAAACAGATCTAATAAAATTAAGAGAGTTTGAATGAATGAATGAATAAAATAGGGTTTTATGGCGCCAAACATATTGTGATTCTTTCGAGACAAGCTAAATCATATCAAAACACTTTGTGTGCATAAATTAAAAACAATATCACAGTATATCAAAATAGTTAAGCATTTCTCAATATAACCTAGGTTGGGCAAACAAGTGATGTGTGACTGACAACGGTAATATTGTGACCTTGTATCTTTGAGATGCTTGCACTCAATCAAAATGTGTTTAACTGTCAAGGGAACATGACAGTGTTCACATTCGGGTTGAGTCTCGTTTCAAGATGAACATGTGTGTTAAAAAAGTATGACCTATGCGAGAGCGTCACAAAACAACTTCATCATCAGAACCTGATAAACAAACTTCAAATTATGCAAAACACTGCAGTCAGGATCCTCTGCAGATCTGACAGAAACTGTCACATTACACCTGTTATAAAAGAACTTACTGGCTACCAATCACCCACAGAATCCATTTCAAACTCTTGTGTATGGCCCAGAAATTTTTTAATGAAACAGCCCCAGAATATCTTAGTTCAGTGCTATCTGAATATAACCCCAAATGCACCCTAAGGTAAAATATCATCACCTTCTAACAGTACCAAGTTGTAGACTTAAATCCTTTGGGTGTTCAAGCTGTTTATTGTTTGAAGCGAGGACAGAGAATCAGTAAAGATAATGTGCTGTAATAGATGCGATGATTGAATGAACTCCAATGCCTGAAGAATGGCATGGAGTTCAGCTGTAAATATTGAAGCAGCAGGTGGAAGACACACAGAAATAGTCTCAGATGGTGTCACAGTAACCAAAGCTACCCGATCACCATCTTTAGAACAGTCTGTGTAAATAGGAGCATATTCATCATATTTAGACCTTAGCTCTGAAAATAGAGACTGAAACACCGTGGAGCTTGTATCTGTCTATTTTTGTTGTGTAAGATCGAAATCAATCTTTGGGGGAGATATAGCCCACGGTGGAGTCCTAAAGAAAGGGGTATTCGCAATACCGTCAAGGCTGATAGCAGACTCAGACAAAAGGGGTTGTATGCGAATACTAAATGGTGGAATGACTTTAGTCTTGAGCAGATATAAATGCTCATGGTATGGTCTAAATGAAATATGATTTGGAAGAGATGCGATTTTTGTAGCATACTGCAGGACCTTACGATCTATCAATATGTTGAGGTGGGGGGTTGGATGGCCGAATGGTTAGCATTGGCGCGTGCTGTATCATAAGGTCTGTCATTGAGTCAACTGGCGGGTTTTCGAATCCCCGGTTGTACGTGACAAGGAGTAGGGTCGCCTGTTCAACCTCGTGGGTTTTCTCCGGGTCCTCCGGTTTCCTCCCACTGAGCAAGCGAATTATAAAAAAAATTAAACCATGTGTTAGTCCCGAAATAACCTAGTTTTTGTCGAGTGGACGTTAAACCCCATTTCTCTCTCTCTCTCAATATGTTGAGGGCTTTCAGACATTTCTTTTTTAGGTTTTTAATGTGGGGGATAAATGATAATTAAATATTAGTCCTAGAAATTGGAAGGCGATTGCATCCAAGAACAGTTCTGGATCGGGATGCAAACCTCGTTTCTGACAGAAATGCATGCGGACCAGCTCAGAGCAACGAGGGGGGCGGGAAGTGTTCTCGGGGGTGCTGTAATATTGACGGTCAATGTATATCTATTTTTTATGGTCGAAAATTTTTTCACAGATGCCAAATCAGGGTGGTGATCAGGCGTTTTCCAGATATAGGGGGTCAAATGTCTACAATGGGGGGAGAGGGGATGTCATTATGTTGACATAATATATTAATAAAACATAAATTTCTAGGTCTGCCCATCTCTAAATAAGTGTTTATGATGCCCCTGGACATCTGTTTTGATAGGTATGGAGGGGGTAGCAGGTGTGCGTGTGTGGAGGGGTGGGAATAAAATTGTCGGGAAATATTAAATTGTAATGGTACTTTTCAAGAAATCTTGAAATGTAAATAAAAAACACAGTAACTCAGAGATATGTTTAGTTATTAGTTTATTCTTTGTCTTCATCAGAAGATTCAAAATAAAAAGTTTATATGAGCGAGATAAATAATTTCTTGGTAGCTGGCCAACAGCCCGAAATCTCTTTGGATATGTTTCACAACCAATCCACAGTGTAAATCTTCATTCCAGCTATGAAGCAAAGGGCCACGTATACGGCACGGTGATAATAAAGTAATGTCTTATTTTTTCACCCAGAAAATCTTTTTTCTAGCGTCATCTACTGATGTAAGTCGCCTTTCGCAATATTTTCTACCTTTGCCCGTCTCATTATTGATCAAAATTTTTATATTTGAATAATCGTTTGCGAAGAGAATGATTGGGATGTCTATTTCGCCCGGGCAAAATATAATTTGTTTCAGCACCTCCATTAATTTGCAATGCGAAGAGGAGTAGAATGAACTCCGGGGCCTGAAGTATAGCCTGGAGCTCAGCTGTAAAAATAGAAGCTACAGGTGGAAGACGCACAGATATGGTCTCATATGGCGTCACAGTAGCCGAAGCTAGGCGATCACCATCTTTCGAGTATATATAGGAGCATAATCGCCATATTTAGACCTTAGCTCTCGAAAGAGGGGTTGAAACACCGTGGAGCTAGTATCTTTCTTTTTATGTTGTGTTACATCGAAATCGATCTTTGGGGGAGATATAGCCCACGGTGGAGTCCTAAAGAAAGGGGTATTCGCAATACTGTCATGTCTGATTCCAGCTCCAGACAAAAGGGGTTGTATGCGAATACCAAATGATGGAATAACTTTAGGTTTAAGCATATATATATGTTCGTGGTAGGGTCTAAATATAGTATTATATGAAATATGATTTGGAAGTGATGCAATTTTCGTAGCATACTGCAGGGCAAGCTTATCACGTCTGTTGTGCAATGAGGGCCCGTGCGTCTAGACGTATAAACTATGCACTGGAGATGTACGAAAGGCTCCTAGTCCTTGATTGTGTATGGCGTCAAACTCTTTGGGATAAGACTCGCGGCCTGACCCATACACAATACACCCATAATCGAGTTTAGATCTTATTAAAGACTCTGAATATGTTGAGGGCTTTCCGACATTTCTTCTTGAGGCTCTTTATATGGGGTATAAATGATAATTTCTTTTATCAAATACCAAACCTAAGAATTTCGTTTCGTCTACAACTGGAATGGGATTGCCATCAAGTGTAAGCTCCGGATCAGGATGTAAACCTCTTCGTTGACAAAAGTGCATACAGGCAGTCAAAACTGCAAACTGACGTTCGATTGTCTGCATACTTGTCGATCCGTAACATATATGAAAATCATAAACATAAAGAGAGCCGTCGACCCCACGTTTAAGGCACGCCGGTATCGTATTAATTTTAATAGAAAATAGTGTGGGAAAAAATATACTTCCCTGAGGGACTCCCATTTCCTGTGGATCCGTAACACATCTGAACGTCGTCAACACAGAGTGCCGTCGACCCCACGTTTAAGGCACGTCGGTATTGTATTTATTTTGATGGTAAAAAGTGTGGGAGATAATATACTTCCCTGAAGAACCCCCATTTCTTGGGGAAATGGGTCAGAGAAAATTGATCCCAGGCGTACCTTAAACGACCTATCTTCTAGGAAATTGGAAATAAAGATAGGCAACCGACCTTGTAAACTTAAGTTATGGGAGTCACGCATAATCCCATATTTCCATGTGGTATCGTACGCTTTCTCCAGATCAAAGAAAATGGCAACTAAGTGTTGTTTCTGGATGAAAGCGTCTCTGACAAACGTTTCAAATCGAACGAGCTGATCAAGAGTGCTCCTTTGGGACCGAAATCCACATTGAAGGTCAGTAAAAAGGTTGTTGGACTCAAGGTACCAAACAAGACTTCGATTGATCAGTCTCTCCATGGTTTTACAAATAAAGCAATAGTTGGTAGGATTCGTATGATCTTGACCCGGTTTAGGGATGGGAATTATTGTGGCTTCACGCCAGGTAGGCGGGAATTTCCCATCAACCCAAATCCGGTTAAAAAGATCCAATAAAATTAAGAGAGTGGAAAAAGGTAAATGTTTTTGGTAGTGTATTTTATCTGGACCAGTTGCAGTATCTCGAGCTCGCTTAAACGAATCACGGAGCTCTGCAATGGAGAAGTTATCATTGTAGCATTCATCATTGTGGGACTTGAAATTAAGTCGCCTTTTCTCCTGTTCTCGAAAGTCATCGGAGGAGAAATTTGATGATGAATTGAATGAGATTGTACTGGCCAGAGAATTTGCAATATCAGGAAAGGTTGTTAGGGTGGTATTATCAACATTTAGATGGTTGACTGATAATGCACTACTTTTAACTTTAGTCCGACGAATCCTATCCCATACCGATTTGGAAGTCGTGCGGGAATTTATTCTTGAGACATAACCCTGCCATGAAGACTTCTTTGCCTGGCGTATGGTTCTACGGGCCTTCGCCCGGACCATTTGGTATGCAGCAATATTTTCCATTGAAGGGTGATTCTCGAGTTGTCTCAAAATACGATCACGCTCTTTAAGAGCGGATTTGCAATCATCGTTATACCATTGTTTGTTGAAACGTTTAGGTTTAGTCGTGGTCTTTGAAATCGCCTGCTCAGCTACACCTTGGAGGATTGAAGTGAATAAGGCAATAGGATCATCTGCATCATCTAACTCCTTGGGGGGGGGGGGGGGTTGGATGGCTGAATGGTTAGCGTGCGCGCGCTGTATTATAAAGTCTGTCATTGAGTCGACTGGCGTGGTTTCGAATCCCCGGTTGTACGTGGCAAGGAGTAGGGTCGCCTGTCCAACCTCGTGGGTTTTCTCCGGGTCCTCCGGTTTCCTCCCACTGCTAAAGACCCCTACGCGCAAGCGAATTATGTAAATAAAATTAAACCAGATGTTAGTCCCGAGGTGACCTAGTTTGTGTCGAGTGGACGTTAAACCCCATTTCTCTCTCTCTCTAACTGCTTTGCATCAAAGGAGAAGAGACACAAAGATTCAAAACGAGCCCAATCAGCCTTATGCAATTTCCACCTCTGAGGTCTTTCGACCGGAGAGGGACTATTTTCATCAATCACGATAGGAAAGTGGTCACTGCCACATTGACCCTCCACGTAAAATCCTGAAATAGGACCGGGGAGCAAATGTGAGATCAATGGAAAAAAAGGAAGTAGTTGCTGGGTGTAGGTTAGTAGGCGAGTCATTATTTAATAAGCACAGCTTATTAATGTTAATGAAGTCAGCAATTTGATTACCTCTGATATTATCACCAGGACTACCCCAGAGTGAATGATGACCATTGAAATCCCCCGTAAGGTATTGATCTATCGGGGGGCAGTAGTAATAAAAAACATCATACGTCAAGTCGAAAAATATGCACTGGACCTGGGTAGACCACCCACCCATTAAAATCGTGCGTAAAAAAATATGCACCATCATTTTTAAGAAAGACCACCCTAAAATCTTGCGCAATAAAATGTGTTCTTCACAGTTGCTTAATTGACCACCCAAAAATCATGCGCAAGAAAATGTGTTCCTCACAGTTGCTTATTAGACCACCCTAAAATCTTGTGCAAGAAAATGTGTTTCTTGAAATATCTCATTTTAGACCACCCAAAAGTATGTGCAATACCTGACTACTAAAAGGCTGAGCAATAGAACAAATGACAAGACGATATGTTATAAATACAGTATTTATATTGAGTTGATGTTCAACAAAATTCTGAGTCTGAATTATTAGCAAAGATAGTCTAAGACTGCCCATATGCAGAGACAGGCTAAAATATATGAACTTAGGCTTGTACCTATTCATTTATTGTGCTTTCCCATATCCACTCACATCTACTGATCACAGGTTGACCAATTTTGACCAGAGTGTGAAGAAGTAAAAGATTACCCAAATCTCATCTCGGCATGCTGCGGTGTTGTGGGTAAAAAAGATGTTGACCCTCTCCACACGACGTGTTTATTCGGAGTGGGCTGGCAAACCAAATTGACAGGACAACAGTCGATCAAATCACGGGATAACACTTGATTGAAATGATAAGGCTTTGAAATATTAATGAATATTTATGTAAATAAACATATACAAGAAACAGGAGTTACAGTACAAACATAAACAAATTGACAGTTCTAATTCAATATTTAGAGTTCACGAGTCACGGAATTCACAGTTCACAGATTTCACGATGTCTATAGAGATCCGCCATGTTAGAAAGCATGGGTTTTCACGAAATTAAAGTTCACTTTCCCGGAGGAATTATAAAGTTAATCACAGACATCACCTTACGACACAAAGTTCACCATTCACTTAAGTATCACAATTGTCCTAAAAACATAGTTACCAAACACCACCTCCGAGACGGGGAAAAAACAGTATCGAAATGAAATGAAATGGGGTTTAACGTCCTACTGTTTTGCTCCGAACTGGGCTAATGAAGACGGGCATATGCCATACAGTGTGCTATGAGGGAAATTTTGCCCGGACAGCGGCACTACGGCCTACTCTTATATCGAATTCCAACTGTCAAGGGATCTTTTACGTGCACGCCAATGAGTACACGGGACCTCGGTTTTTCGTCCCATCCGAACGACTAGACAGCTGTCCTTGTCAGCCCCTCCGTCCTGCATCACTGACAAGGGAGAACCACGCCGGAAAATCGGGATGAACTTTCTCGGCCAATGCAGGGATCGAACACCCGACCTCCAGGCTAGCGAGCCAGCGCCCTACCCACTTAGCCACCGTGATCCCCAAACAGTATCGACACGGCATTGTAACATGCTTAAGGGTGAATCTTGCGTTTTGATTGGTGGATTAGACACTGTCGATTTGACAATATATAACACCCCTCTGTTTTAGCAAGGCGAATAACTGCGCATATAAATATTACAGTGTACTTTTTTTTCATTTTGTGCTCAGTCATCTTCCTCAACTCAAATCTGTATTGACAAATATCTGCTCAAATGACCATCACACTATTTTCAAACTTCATCCAAACACATCTCTGAAATATAAAACAGAAGAAAATCAGTCATAAACAGGCATCATAAATTATTCGTAACTAAGCAGTGTGGACAATTTTGTTTTGTTCTTTTGCACTCTGCAGTGTTTACTTTAAAGTGGACAATTTAAATCAAAGTTTGCCCAAATTCTGAATAACATGATCTGCCTGATAATGATTCATTAGTCTCAAGAAATTGTTTGAAAATATAGTCACTAGGGGAGGTGAAATAGCAGCTGATTTGGGCCTAGGATAACGGGAAATTATGCTAAAATTGACAATGACAATGATTGACAACACGCCAGAACGATATACATAGCAACCACTTGAATCCTAGGCGGCATGACGCAGTTTTATAGGGTATTCTGAGGGGGTGTATGCAAGAACTGCTCTTCTCTGAACTAGAACTAGCACTAAAATTGTGTTGACGGTCTGCAAATAAAATAATAAAGGCTAACAACTCACCCATGTTAAAGTTATCAAAACTTCGAAAGTGTAGAAATCATATTGTTGACAAGATTTATCCCTGTGTAGTCTCGGTTAACAGGCCGTAACTAATTCCAAAACCGCGCATTTATTGTAATTTTATATCCCTATTTTTTGTAGACGTATATGTACGTAAACTATAATTTTGGATACGGTCTAAAATACGATTCTATTTTGATGGGGTTGTTATTAATATGAACTGAAACACTTCGTATCCCGTTTCATGCAATTTTCTTGCAGGGACCCATTAGACCAACCAATTTTCTTACCCAGAAATGTTTTTTTTCTTTCAGAACTCTGTTAGACCACCCAATTTTCTTACCCGGAAATGCTTTTTTTCTTTCAGAACTCTGTTAGACCACCCAATTTTCTTACCTGGAAATGCTTTTTTTCTTGCAGAACTCAGTTAGACCACCCAATTTTCTTACCCGGAAATGCACCTTTTCTTGCACTTTTTTCGGCTGGCAGACCCACCCCACCCCCCAGTTGCTGTTTGCATTTTTTTTACAGTTGCCCCCTGGTTCTATCAGGTCATCAAGATCCCTGGGGTTTAAATTTAAACTTGGTGGTAAGTACACAGAGCAGAGAGTAACAGGAATGTGTAAAGTCACCCTAGCAGCCACAGTCTGCAGAGGATTGGTTAGGGGGACTTGACTCTGTGGGACATCTCCATTAATTATAATGGAAACACCACCATGTACTCTACCATCATTAGTAGAAAATGATGATATTCAACAAAATGCTTAAATGGTAATTTATCAGATGTTTTAAGAAATGTTTCTTGTAAACAAATAGCTAATGGGTTGAATTGTTGTATTAGGATTTGGATTTCATTAAAATTAGGTTAAAATACCACGACAGTTCCATTGAAATATGGAATTAACCATCGTCAGGGATGTTTAACAGGACTTCTTGGTTGTTATTTGGGATTGGGGTCGTGAATCTCCACAACAACATCCATCATATTGTCCTGATTCCTGAATCTGTTATAGGTCTGGACAGGGTCATCCTCGTCCTTCCTACTACGGAAGGACAAAAGTTTTGAACCGGCCTTCGAAGTTGAAGGTCGGTCTTTAGTGTTTGTTGGTGGTTTTCCACCTTTTGGGGGTAGTGTGGGTGGCTTTCCACCACTTGAAAGAGGAGTGTCGGACACAATCTCCTCTGCTGCTGTAGATAAACTTGTCTGAGTGCCGACGGCAATACGCTCGGGTTTCTTTGGTATTGGAGGCTTAGTGAATGATCCTGCCTGCTCGGAAGCTGGCAGGGACAACTAGGTCTGACAAGCAACGGAAACGGCCTTCGACTTCGCTATGTTTGCAAACAAAGTTGCAAATACGGGCGATGGTGTGGCAAACTCCTAACGCCTCAGGGTAAGAAATATTTTTTTCTGTTTTTATCTGTTGCACCTGTTTCTCTTTTTTACACAAAGGACACACTCTTGAATAAGCAAAATGAGCTCCTTTGCAATTGGCAAAGTGATAATGGAGTTGACATGTTTCACTTTCATGGCCATCTTGGCCACACCGTGCACAAATTAGTTTTCCCATACATACATTTTTGCTCTGCCCAAAACGTTGGCATTGAAAGCAACGCAATGGTTGGGTAGGTACGGTAAAACTGGAATTAAGAGAAATCCAGCTTTTATCATTTGGGTCAGTTCTGGTCGGTTGAAAGTCAGGATATAATTGTTGGTTTGGATGATGTTACCATTACGCTCGATAGAATATGCGTTTTACGACTGTGAGCAGAGATTTTCAAGCATCTCTTCCCCATTGCTACCTTCTTAATCATGGGGCCTAATAACACCTCTAGAAACATTTAGACTATTATGAGGCGTTACTTTAATTGGTATATTCGCTAAAAGAGTCGATTTTAATAATGACAACTAGATTTTTTATTTTGAGAAGCCATTTGTAAGCTTTAAAGATTCATCACTGACTGCTCTCCAATCACCAAGGGTTGCAACATCCATACAGGCTATTGCGCGAATATCCAGCGTTGACGCCCGACGAGAACAGCCAGTGATATACTAAAGAGGAGATCTTATGCTTCATCCGATTGACCCAAACCGCTGCTTCGGAGAAGATGCTCCAGGACACAAAGGTTAA
Organism: Patella vulgata; assembly: GCF_932274485.2. Taxonomy (NCBI): domain Eukaryota; kingdom Metazoa; phylum Mollusca; class Gastropoda; family Patellidae; genus Patella; species Patella vulgata. Next base: position 95,311,188 of record NC_065879.2, read on the forward strand.
AAGGTTAAACTGTACTAAACTAATAACACAGTAAGGGAAAAACAAATCATCTTCTTATCAGCTAACACGACCAAAGCCGATTGATCAGAGTGGGCCATTCTGACCTCCCGTCTATGTGAACCATGGGCCAAAGTAATGTGTTGCCGAGAAAGGGCTCGTAAGCCAAATCCCCACTCAATTACCAGGATTCCACTCGCCATCGACAAGGGTCACAACGCACGGCAAATACGTTGCCCCATTACAGGGATCATTTCAGTCGCCTCTTACGACACGCAGGACATACGAAGGGTATATTATTATCACCCCCTAAACTCAAGGGGGGGGGGGGGGGCGAAACGCTTTACAAATCCGAAATCACCAAATGTTAATGACGAAAGAATTAACCTACATATCTGTAACTTTGTGAATATTTGACCGATTTTACATATTCATATTTCTTTGGGTACTTTAAAACATTTTCTTTAAATCTGCTATTTTCGAATTTCAAATATTACGTCATCGACATACTATTTCGGAAGTAAAAACAAATTTGACAACTTTTTTAATATAAGCACGATTTTCATGAAATTTGGAATAGCAGTAGACCTAATTCAATTCACTTAAACGGGGTCTTTAAAAAAATTTTGGAGAAATGATTGATTCATTTAACACGACAAAGTTGTTTACGAGTGAAAAATCCGCATTAATGGATATAAATATTCGAATAGCTGGGGTTAATCCGATTCCAAAAATATAATATTCATTATAAGTTATCTTAGTTTATTGTTCGATATTTTCTCGGCATTTTTCCAGCCATTATGCTTCTGGGTGTTAAACGACTTGATCGTTTTTTCAGAAACTTCTGCAACGGAAAGTCAATCCGATTCCAGCAATACGGTCTCAGCAATATCTTTTTATTTTTAGACTACCTTTTGGCCAGGATGGCCCGATCAACTGAGGACCCGTCTATAAATCTGGGTCCACGTTAAAGATCCCTTGACAGTTGGAATTCGATATAGCATTCTGTATAGCGTATACCGGTCTTCATTAGCCCAGTAGAAGCAGAATAACAGGACGTTAAAGCATAATTCATTTTATATTAATAACCGTGGAATTTAGGGTTGTATAATTTTCCAAATGATCATTCCACTACACAATTTACTTGTGGGGCACTTCTGTCTTATACCCAATAAATCCTTTTGTTTTTATTAACATTAGATGACACTATACATCTATCTTCATGTGAACAGCTTTAGAAAATTCATCTGTGATATTTTATAGTACAAGGTGAATGATAAAAGATCAAGTAATAAAGATTATAGTTTGTAATCCATATTTTAGAGACAGAAGTACCTTTGTTGGTCTGTATCCATGTAGTGGAGACTGAAGTACATAATTAATCAGAGGGATCACTAATAATTGAAATAAAATGTTCAACTCTCTTACCTAACTATATACGTACTTATTGTATGTATATAAGAAACATATATACTTACTATTATATGTTCAGTCGCTCTAATAATATATGCACTTAAACATGTATACAAATCTTTATAAACTGATAAAGACTACTGTACTGATTTCTATAACACCACAGATAATGTAATACCAGTATACTCTCTTAAACAGGTTATCTTAAACATACAAAACATGCTTAACTACGGCAGTCTTGATAATAAATGCAATTCAAAGGAGGATCATCCAGAGATAAAAGATATAATAGAGCATGACATTGATAGCTTTGCTACTGCAGGTTATAAACAATTATTTAAAGTTACACTACAGTCTACAAAATATTAATATTCAAGTGTGGCATTATATACAAACAATTTTAATTTTCTTTTTTCCATCCGGTGCATCATAAGGTCTGTCATAGAGTCTTTTGGCATGGTTTCAATTCTCCAGCTGCAGGTGACAAGGAGTAGGGTTAAACCCAATCTCTCTCTCTCTCCCTAATTTATGACTAGGGCTGAATTACATGAAAGAAACTTACCTACATCAGGGCTGGTATCCTCACAACGAATATAGCGAAGATCAAAAATTCCTGACAGGGACTGCAGGAAATCGGTCATTCAGTGATAATTTGTCATTTGAAGAAAAGGAAATTCATAAATTGATGGATAAATATCATTACCTGTGGTCTTCCCCTTGGCCAATACTATTGGACTAATGGAGTGCTACCACAGATGGTTGTATGTTCCCCCAAAGAATTCTACCAGAACCTCTTAATGAATCCACCCTACCAAAATCTTCTACAAAACCTCTGAATGTATCCTCCTTTTCATCCAGATCACCTGCCCAAATCTTTCAATGCATCTAGCATTCCGCCAAAACCTCTGGATGTATCCACCCTTCCAACCAATTATCTAGTAAAGATATCTTTCCCAACAAAGCTCCTGCCAAAATCTCCAGATCAGTCCATCCTTCCCCTAAATCTCCTTCCAAACCTCTTGATGATTCCACCCTTCAATCCAAATCTCTAGCCAAAACAGCTTAAACATACATTATGCAAGAGCTAAATCTGCTTATTGCAGGTCTTTCTTTAGGCCTGAAATGTTATCTAAACTATTAATTAGACATTATCCAGACCATAATCAACTCTTGATGACTATGAATTTTATCGTACCGACTTTAGTAATGATGATCAAGGCTAGGCCCAAAATTCTATCGCTAAGTTCTCGGTTCAGAGTGGATCAATTTGAATGAAATTTTCAGCAAATCCAATTTACATTATCTAGTTTTTAACTACTATAGTGAGAACTGCCAGCTCTTTATCTAATCTCCCATAATGTATCTTTAATGAATTAATCATCTTTCCTCTCTAAAGATATCCATCCTTTCACCTCCAACCAAACCATTAAAGCTAAATCTCTAGCCAAAACCTCTAGATAATTCATACTTCTTAATTAATCCATCCTTCTATTTCTCCTGTCAAAACCTTTTTAATAAAACTGAACACTTAATAAGTTATTACACAAAAATATCTAGCTTCTCCTCCTTTAATGACCTGTTTTATCTGTTATTTCCTATATCTTATATAATGTATGAAACAGTTGTTTACACCAAGTTTATATTTTAACAATGTGTATAGTGATATTTTAATTACATGTATTCTTCACATTGTACTATATTCTAGCTATTAAAATACTATTAAACATGTCCTATATGACATTGAATAGGTAACTTAATACCAGGGCGTGGGTGCATTTATTATTTGATTCTTATATATAACAAATAGCTTATTACATAATTTCAAACTATTTTAGATATCTAAACTTCTCAAGATGGTATCAGATGCTCCAGAAAGAGTAAGCATTTTGCACCTGTAATATACATAGGACAATATAGGACATATTTTTCAAGGGTGGTTCTCACTTGTCAGGTGTGGCTACATATGTTGCAAAACAAGTAAAGTGTACCTGATCACTTAGAAGACAAACATAAATGATGTCTGCATCTGATACAACCTTGAGAAGTTCAGATATCTAAAATAGTTTGAAATTATGTAATTAGCTATTTGTTATATATAAGAATCAAATAATAAATGCACCCACGCCCCGGTATTAAGTTATTCAATGTCATATCGGAGATTGGCATTCACATAAATGAACCATTTGAATAATAGTAAAGTGAAATGCTGCAGTTTGGGGCAAAAGTTTCCTCTTTGCATGCATCAACTTATTTACATTACGGCTAGTATCTTCACAATGATTATAGCGAAGATTGAAAATTCCTGACAGACTGCAGGAAATAGAACAATTGGTGATAATTTGTCATTTGAAGACAAGGAAAAATTCATAAATAATGGCATTAGCCTACCTGTGGTGTTCCTCTGGGCCAAAAAGGCTAATTCTGCCATAACCTCTGTTACTAGAGGAGACCAACAATAGCACATAAAAACTTTAATAATGTTGAGTTTATTAACATGTCAAATTCTTCTAACAAATAAATGTTTTAATCTTCTATCAAATGAGTTTTTCATGACAGAATTTAAGTCTGATTTACAGTAGGGCTTATAAAGGGGGATTATTCTTTAATGGCTTAATATTAATCTTGACATACACACAGAGATTGTTTCCTTAATGACTGCTATTAAACAGATATTTGATAGGATGTGCCAACATCTTATGTATATGCACATAAAAGGGACATACAAATACTCCACATAATTTTTTAAATAACCGTAAAGAGTAATATAGGGGATGGAGCTTTATCAAGACTGGTTTAAATGACTTTTTGATGAATGGCATTTTAATACATGGGTTATTCTGCACCATCATATATTCTTCCAGGGTCGCAGTTTTTCTGCTTACCTAGTCGACTTTTATCCCATCCATTTCTATACACCGACTTCATATCTGTCACTAGGACATTTCAACAACTGATCATTTCTCACTTATTAAATATCATGTCAGGTAACTCTCAATTATGTATTTGCTGGTCACATGACTGTGCATCAGTACAACATTTCAATTTAAATAGAGTCGAACATGTTGACATTTTTGCAATTTGACAGTTGTCATCAAAAATAAATTACTGACATTTTTGTTTCCATATTCCTTTTCACACTGCTTTCATCTTATTCATATCTACTCCAACTGGCAATAACAATATAGTCTGTTTGTTTCCTCCAAAACTGACATTTTTGATTCATTCATTCAAAAGAAATACAGCAACAAACTGAGGAGTGAAATGTAGGTGTATGTAAGCATACTTATATACTATTCAAAAAAAGTAGGGGATATTTGATTTTTAAGTGTTATTAAAGTCACCTAATGAAACTGACGAAGAAACAAATGACAAAATGAAATGAAGTTCACATTCATCGATTTATTCCAAATGATCGTTAGACTAAGTAAGGCACAGACTGACCATTATAAGGGTAAAATGATACCCGGGGTCAAACAGCAAAGTTACCACAGCATCACAACCAAGTCAGTAACGGGTAAATCCTCCTCTGTTTGCCAAACAAGCATTGATCCGACGTGGCATACTCCTAATGAGACGTCTAAGGTCATTTTGGTCCAGATTGTCCCATTCCTGTTGCAACGCAGCAGCAAGTTCTTGGACATTGGCAGGACGTTGTTGACGTTGACGTAACCTCTGTCCAAGCATGTCCCAGACATGCTCGATGGGGGAGAGGTCGGGACTCAGTGCTGGCCAAGGTAATGTGGTGATGTTCTGTTGTTGGAGGTAACCTGTAACGATCCTGGCCCTGTGACATCTTGCGTTGTCATCCTGGAAGATGAAACGGCGGCCATGACGTCGTGCGAACGGCACAACATGGACTGCCAAGATGTTGTCCCGGTAGTACTGGCCTGTAACACGCCCTGCAACAACATGTAAAGCCGTTCTTCCAGCAACAGTGATGCCTCCCCACACCATAACAGAACCACCCCCAAATCGATCATGTCTGATGACGTTAACGTCTTGGAAGCGCTCGTTTCGACGACGCCACACCCTCCTACGTCTGTCCAAAAAATCAACAGTGAACCTTGACTCATCTGAAAACATCACATTGCTCCAGCGTCGATTATCCCAGTGTTGACGATCCCTACACCAACGGCGTCTTGCCTGAATGTGATGATCTCTCAAACAAGGGATCACGCGAGGGCGCGAAGGTGACCCGATGTAGTCGAATCCGAATCGTCTGGCCACTCACTCTCACACCAGTGTCTGTTTGAAGACGAGCGCTGATCTGATTTGCTGTGATGACACGATTTCTCAAGGCCAAGGTACGGATAAATCGATCCTGGGCTTGAGTTGTCGCCCTTGGTCGACCTGAGCGTGGTCTGTCCTGTACAGATTGTGTATCACGGTATCTGGACCATAGCCTGCTTATGACAGACTGAGAAACATTCATCGTCCGCGCCACAACCGCCTGTGTTGTGCCGATCTGTAGCATGCCAAGGGCAATAACCTTTCATTTTGGGTAAGCCGACGCATATCAAAATTTGTTTTCTGGTCACTAAAACAATTAAACTGATGTTTCCACCCTGGAATTCAATGCCACAATGACTGTAACATTCAAAGTCAGAGTCGTGCAAATCTTGGGTTGGACCCCCATGATGATCCCAAGCATCACCTGCATTCCATGCGGTAGCTATTGGTGCGTTTGGGCGTCACATGTAACTGGAAATGTTTCTTCTGTTAGGTTCTATAGTGACTTTTTTCGTAGTCATTTGCATATTTTAGTATTATGCCCCCAAAATCAAATATCCCCTACTTTTTTTGAATCGTATATATACCTATATAACTTCGAGTTTTGATCGATTTTAAAAATTCTTTTTCCTTGTTGACATTCTTTATATAACCTATGACCTTTGACACAAACTGACCGTGAATATGAAAGCTTTCATATCTGCCTAGCAGATCTAGTTTTTATTATTTTTTTTATCCTGGGAGCCTATTTTTCAGTGCCTGTAATAGATACCGATCTGGGACCTAATTTTCTATCGGGAAACCATGTGGTGGGTACATGTACGTCATTAATATATACTGAGCGCCATGGAAAACGCATCACTTAGTTTTTCGTATAACAAAATGATCCTGTAAACATATCTTATTTATTTTGCTTCTTATTGTGAACAATATTCAAATGGGAACACACCAATAACAACACATTTGTACACTTATGGATGTTTAATCTGTAATCAAGGGTACAAAGTCAGAGGGGTCAAAACCAAAAGTACGAAACAGGTGTCAGTAGCGCGTGTGTCCTCCACGGTCCATTTAAACCTCTGTAAATAAATACAAAATACAAAAAAGCAATTCGAAAAATAAACCATAAGTAAAGGAACCATCTCAGTGAATAAAGCTATTAATATGCCGTTAACCCGTGTCGCTAACCGAATATTGTTTTTTTTATAGTAAATTAGACGAATAAAACATATAACGTTGCCATCGCGACCCTGATGCCCATGAACACAAATGACGAGTTTAAGACAAACCATGGCGGAATGGAATTGATTAATGGAATATAAAATTTATTATGTATTGACCATACTTTTCTGGTTAGATTTTAGCCTAAACACGACATGTGTGTTGGTGACAATTTTGGCAGTCATATCTGAATGACTCAAAAACTTTTTATATTTCTTTAACTTTTGGTATATCTAAATTCGGGCTATTATTTATGGTAGAAAGGTATAATAAAATGACCTAAAGCTTTAAAACATATTTTTAAATATGTTGATGCACCCTAAATTGAATTTGAAGCACCAGGGATAAATCAATAAAAATAGCTATAATGCATGATTTTATTGTAACTAGTGAACTGATAAATATTGTACAATTTATCTAAACAGTACGTTTATGAAAACGTGGTACTTTTCTGATATCTAGTTAAATTAACACTTACCCAGATCTTGGCATAAAATGATCACGGCTTAAACAATTCCGTGCGAATCAAGAATTCTTTATGTAAGAATAGAGCTTTATAAGACCGTAAATGCACCACACATTATGTCTTTATAAGATGGTAGCTATAATCTTTCAATCCAATCCCCTAATTAAGTATACCCCCACCCAATGATAAAAAAATAATAACATAGCAAAACGGTGTTTAATTCTGATCATCTAAATTATCAAATGATATTCGCCGAAGTAGTAACAGAGAAGGGCGTGTTTTAAGATATACATAATGTATCTTACTATTTTTCGCTTATATAATTTGATTTTCAAATACAAACCATTAATACTTATCTTAGCATTAAAACAATCAACCATTTGTGGTTATATTGAAATCTGTAAAAGACGCATTCTTTTTGAATATATTTTAATAAAGAATTCTTGATTCGCACGGAATTGTTTTAGCCGTGATCATTTTAAGTCATGCTTATGCCAAGATCTGGGTAAGTGTTAATTTAACTAGATATCAGAAAAGTACCACGTTTTCATAAATGTACTCTTTAGATAAATTGTACAATATTTCTCAGTTCACTAGTTACAATAAAATCGTGCATTATAGCTATTTTTATTTATTTATCCCTGGTGCTTCAAATTCAATTTAGGGTACCTCAACATATTTAAAAATATGTTTTAAAGCTTTAGGTCATTTTATTATATCTTCCTACCATAAATAATAGCCCGAATTTAGGTATACCAAAAGTTAAAGAAATATAAACAGTTTTTGAGTCATTCAGATATGACTGCCAAAATTGTCACCAACACACATGTCGTGTTTAGGCTAAAATCTAACCAGAAAAATATTGTCAATACATAATAAAATTTATATTCCATTAATCAATTCCATCACGCCATTGGTTTGTCTTAAACTCGTCATTTGTGTTCATGGGCATCAGGGTCGAGATGGCAACGTTATATGTTTTATTCGTCTAATTTACTATAAAACACAATATTCGGTTAGCGACACGGGTTAACGGCATATTAATAGCTTTATTCACTGAGATGGTTCCTTTACTTATGGTTTATTTTTCGAATTGCTTTTTGTATTTATTTACAGAGGTTAAAAGTTCAAATGGACATATTTAGCACCTTCTTGTAAACCGTTGAAAGATTTAAAGTTTGGATTAAGGTTAAGTGAATGTAGGTCAAACATGCCGTTTGACAGAGTGTGTATTAGGGTGTTAAAGATTAAAAGTTATTATGTGTACAACAATAAAACTATTTCAATTTCAAGTTGTCTAATCCAGGTTGTTGTGAGGTATGCATCTTAGTGTTTTGACGACCTGAAAAATATACTTAATTTTATTTAATTTTATTTAAACTTTTTAGAATCTTAGGATGATTTAAACTAAGACCGGTTCCAGATTCAATAATACATATAGCAAGTATAACAAACCTTTAAACCTTGATACGTTCACTATTTCGGGCATTAAACTAATGGCTGATATTGTTTGTAGATAATACTAAGCCTAGGTTAACATCTTCAAAACATATCAATTTAATTCAAGCCTACTGTCCTAAACGCAGATATAGCACAATTATTAGATAATACGAATTAATTAAGTTAAGCATTCCCCAATCATGGGTGAGAGAAAATCAAACCAACTTGAATATAACAACAATGTCTTCCACCAACACGAGCCACGTGTTAGATGATGAATGAATTTGTGACACCGAATCAATTAAAATCTAAGTGTTGTTATGAAAAATGTCTCGGCTCTAAATTTGTAAAACTTATTTGTTTAAATTATTGGGAAAAGAATGGTTTCTTGTGTAATTTTCTTATCATATGGAAAACCATTTTTTGTATTTTTAAAAATCCTAAATGTATTGACTTAGATTATAAAATTTTACATAATATATTATGGTCAACGGAAAAGCTATTTAAGATAGGTAAAGTAAGTGACGAATATTGCCCGGTTTGTAAACCAATGCACGAAGATATTCAATATTTACTAGATGTCATTATTAAACAGTTTTTTAAACTTCTAATTAAGAATATAATGAAAATAAATATAAGTAGTAATGAATTAGGCACTGTAATTTTATTTGGTCTCCAGCGGTCAAGTAAAACTCCACCAATAGAGTTATGTAATATTATTATGTGTACAATACGATTAGCTATATATAATAGATAATACATCCTGCGTACACATCTACGAAAAGAATGAGAGTGCTAAAGATTTTATTTTAAAATTTAGTTAGCCTCCAGGGTTCAATGATGAGATAAGCATCGATTTTTAACTTTAAATAAAAGAAACAAAAAGTCTAATTTACTATAAAACACCATTCGGTTCGCGTCACGGGTTAACGGCATATTAATAACTTTATTCACTGCGATGGTTTCTTTACTTATGGTATATTTTTCGAATTAATTTACAACGGTTAAAAGTTTACAATCCAACATGATGTTGTTATATAGTCGTGAAAATGTGGTATATTTACTGTCGCATTGTAATTTTTCCTTGATTTTTCACCCGTGCGGGTATAGATAATCTTATAAATGAATACTTCTTAGAATACAAGACGATATTCATCCCAACTTTACATGTAATGTTTAATTATCTTTTTGATTGTGGTGTATATCCAAATAGTTGGTCAACAGGAGTTATTATACCGTTATATAAAACGGGTGGCCCCCATGATGCTAACAACTATCGTGGTATAACCCTGAATAGTCATTTAGGTAAAATGTTCACGTCTATTTTTAGTAAGAGACTGCAGAACTTTAACTCTGAACATACTATATTATCAGATGCGATGTTCGGATTTAGAGAGGGTTTGGGTACTAGGGATGCAACTTTCACTTTACATAATTTAATACTTAAGACTTTGTCACAGAAAAAAGCGGCTATATTGCTGATTGATCGACTCTTCCAAAGCATTTGATAATGTCTCGCACACAAAAATACGACAGAAACTACTCAAACATGGCGTAACCGGGAAACTTCTCAAATTGTTAAAATCTATGTACTCCCAAATACAATCATGTGTCAAATTTAAAGGCGAATTTTCAGATTACTTTACATGTACCTCTGGCTTATTACAAGGCGAGTCTCTCTCACCATTTTTGTTTTCATTCTATGTCACTGATTTGGAAACTAAACTGCTTAGCTGTAATAGTGAACCTATAAGTATTGGTGACATCAATTTGTGTCTACTAATGTATGCAGACGATACCGTATTACTTAGCTACTCACCTGATAATTTACAGAATATGTGGAATGGTATAGATGAATATTGTTCGGTCAATTGCCTCGATTTAAATGCAAATAAAACGAAAATCGTCGTTTTGAGGTAAGATCATGTGTAATGCAATGTGGTATTATAGACATATTTTAGTTGAAGTAGTCAGTAGCTTTAATTACCTTGGTATAATTTTCAACTATAACGGTAAATTATCTGTTACCCGGAAAACTATAGCTCTATAAGGACAGAAATAATGCTTTAGTTTAATGCAAAACCATCAAAGACAACCATTTAATATACAAACCGGTTTAGCATTATTTGACACATACGTGGTCCCCGTTCTAAATTATGCATCAGAAGTCTTGGGATGTCATGCGGGAAGCCGATAATATAGAAAAGGTCAATAGGTCATTTTGAAAGAAAATGTAGGGTGTTAGAACATCAACAAGTAACGTATTAGTAGCCTTTGAACTTGGTAGACTTAGCTCCTTTAACACCCTAATACACACTCTGACCTACTTAGGCCTCTAAGACATGTTATGACTGAGCAAATCAGTTTAGAATATTTTCAATTAAACTTTTAACCGTTGTAAATTAATTCGAAAAATATACCATAAGTAAAGAAACCATCGCAGTGAATAAAGTTATTAATATGCCGTTAACCCGTGACGCGAACCGAATGGTGTTTTATAGTAAATTAGACTTTTTGTTTCTTTTATTTAAAGTTAAAAATCGATGCTTATCTCATCATTTAACCCGGGAGGCTAACTAAATTTTAAAATAAAATCTTTAGCACTCTCATTCTTTTCGTAGATGTGTACGCAGGATGTATTATCTATTATATATAGCTAATCGTATTGTACACATAATAATATTACATAACTCTATTGGTGGAGTTTTACTTGACCGCTGGAGACCAAATAAAATTACAGTGCCTAATTCATTACTACTTATATTTATTTTCATTATATTCTTAATTAGAAGTTTAAAAAACTGTTTAATAATGACATCTAGTAAATATTGAATATCTTCGTGCATTGGTTTACAAACCGGGCAATATTCGTCACTAACTTTACCTATCTTAAATAGCTTTTCCGTTGACCATAATATATTATGTAAAATTTTATAATCTAAGTCAATACATTTAGGATTTTTAAAAATACAAAAAATGGTTTTCCATATGATAAGAAAATTACACAAGAAACCATTCTTTTCCCAATAATTTAAACAAATAAGTTTTACAAATTTAGAGCCGAGACATTTTTCATAACAACACTTAGATTTTAATTGATTCGGTGTCACAAATTCATTCATCATCTAACACGTGGCTCGTGTTGGTGGAAGACATTGTTGTTATATTCAAGTTGGTTTGATTTTCTCTCACCCATGATTGGGGAATGCTTAACTTAATTAATTCGTATTATCTAATAATTGTGCTATATCTGCGTTTAGGACAGTAGGCTTGAATTAAATTGATATGTTTTGAAGATGTTAACCTAGGCTTAGTATTATCTACAAACAATATCAGCCATTAGTTTAATGCCCGAAATAGTGAACGTATCAAGGTTTAAAGGTTTGTTATACTTGCTATATGTATTATTGAATCTGGAACCGGTCTTAGTTTAAATCATCCTAAGATTCTAAAAAGTTTAAATAAAATTAAATAAAATTAAGTATATTTTTCAGGTCGTCAAAACACTAAGATGCATACCTCACAACAACCTGGATTAGACAACTTGAAATTGAAATAGTTTTATTGTTGTACACATAATGAAAGAAATTGTGTTATTTCACAGCTGAATTGCATGGTAAGAACCGTAGAACCACCTTGTAGGGAATAACTTTTAATCTTTAACACCCTAATACACACTCTGTCAAACGGCATGTTTGACCTACATTCATTTAACCTTAATCCAAACTTTAAATCTTTCAACGGTTTACAAGAAGGTGCTAAATATGTCCATTTGAATTTTTAACCTCTGTAAATAAATACAAAAAGCAATTCGAAAAATAAATCATAAGTAAAGGAACCATCTCAGTGAATAAAGCTATTAATATGCCGTTAACCCGTGTCGCTAACCAAATATTGTGTTTTATAGTAAATTAGACGAATAAAACATATAACGTTGCCATCTCGACCCTGATGCCCATGAACACCAATGACGAGTTTAAGACAAACCAATGGCGGAATGGAATTGATTAATGGAATATAAATTTTATTATGTATTGACAATATTTTTCTGGTTAGATTTTAGCCTAAACACGACATGTGTGTTGGTGACTATTTTGGCAGTCAGATCTGAATGATTCAAAAACTGTTTATATTTCTTTAACTTTTGGTATACCTAAATTCGGGCTATTATTTATGGTAGGAAGATATAATAAAATGACCTAAAGCTTTAAAACATATTTTTAAATATGTTGAGGCACCCTAAATTGAATTTGAAGCACCAGGGATAAATAAATAAAAATAGCTATAATGCACGATTTTATTGTAACTAGTGAACTGAGAAATATTGTACAATTTATCTAAAGAGTACATTTATGAAAACGTGGTACTTTTCTGATATCTAGTTAAATTAACACTTACCCAGATCTTGGCATAAGCATGACTTAAAATGATCACGGCTAAAACAATTCCGTGCGAATCAAGAATTCTTTATGTAAGAATAGAGCTTTATAAGACCGTAAATGCACCACACATTATGTCTCCATAAGATGGTAGCTATAATCTTTCAATCCAATCCCCTAATTAAGTATACCCCCACCGAATCATAAAAAAATTATAACATAGCAAAACGGTGTTTAATTCTGATCATCTAAATTATCAAATGATATTCGCCGAAGTAGTAACTGAGAAGGGCGTGTTTTAAGATATACATAATGTATCTTACTATTTTTCGCTTATATAATTTGATTTTCAAATACAAACCATTAATACTTATCTTAGCATTAAAACAATCAACCATTTGTGGTTATATTGAAATCTGTAAAAGACGCATTCTTTTTGAATATATTTAAAAAAAAAAAAAAAGTTAAGTACAACAGTCCAGTAGGTTTTGCTGCATTGGAAAAAAACATATTAGTAACGCTTTTTCAACAAGCAATTGTTATACTCTTAGTGATTTGTAGAGCGTCAAATCACAATGTTGCATTATAAACCTCAGAATGCCTCGTTCGGCATTTCTGTCCAAACGAGGCAAAAACATGTCAAAATTTTTGCTCCGATTTTGCCTCGTTGTAACGAGGTAAAAAAAATACCTCGTTTCTCTGGAGTCTCAAAACGTGTTTTTTTTAAATTGCCCTGTTTTTGGAACGAGGTATTTTGTTCAGAACGAGGCTGGGTAAAATTCCAGTCATCTAGTTTTGGATTTGGGGAAATTCATTCTCCTTTTCCCATAAATACAGATTGCCCTATTATTTAATTATCAAACCAAACAGCATGTAATCAAAGAACGCTTGTATCCGCCATATGTAATATTGTCACGTGACATTGTTATGTTTTGTTTCGCTTTGGAAATGAAATGAAATGTTGTTTAACGTCCTACGCCTCTGCACCTAACCTGGGCTAATTGAAGACGGGCATACGCCATACAGTGTGCTATGAGGGAAATTTTGCCTGGGCAGCGGCGCTACGGCCTACTCTTATATCGAATTTCAACTGCCAAGGGATCTTTTACGTGCACGCCTATGTGTACACGGGACCTCGGTTTTTCGTCCCATCCGAACGTCTAGGCAGCTGTCCTTGTCAGGCACTCCGTTCTGCATGTTTCGCTCGGGAAGCGTTTATTATACATAATAGAACTCCAGTGTAGTAAGCCATAACTATGAACAATATCATGTCCGAAATAAATAATCTAATTTGTAGATCTGCAATTGGTAACATGATGGTCCGAACATTATTTGTTGACAGCAAATACCGCTAATAATTATCTTAAATAAAATACCTCGTTTAGTAAACGAGGCAATTTTACCCAGCCTCGTTCTGAACAAAATACCTCGTTCCAAAAACAGGGCAATTTTAAAAAAAAACACATTTTGGAACTCCAGAGAAACGAGGTATTTTGACACGTTTTTGCCTCGTTTGCACAGAAATGCCGAACGAGGCATTCTGAGGTTTATAGTGTTATGTAAGATATAATGGGTTGTTCAAACTTATTTGCTCGGTTTGTCTTTAGACAAGTATATGATATAAGATTTAAGCTTAACAAGTATTCTTAACAAGTATTAACATCTATTGTCTAGTGTAAGATGTGTGATTCTTAATAATTAGTTTTCATTGTTCTGATACCAACGCCTATTTACTCGGCTTGCTATAAAAACAGACACTAAGTCATTAGCCTTTCATTGTTCTAAATCAACTATAGAGTCCCAGCTGTCAATCAGCCTCTATGTGCCTACAAGTTATCAGCTTAATTGTTTATATAACATGTAAACCCATCAGGATTGTCTGCCGAGATCACGTGCTTGTAAATATATTATCCAGTATTGAAATATCTTCTAATCAAAAAGACTTTATGTATTATATCACATACTCATAAGTGGTGCCGTGAGCGACGAACCAGGGGTTATGACCAGACCAATGTTTTTAAAGTCCTGACCACTAGAAGATCGAAGCATTTTATTAAGAGGTAAATCTTTTTTCCGATCCTAATTATGGCAGCGGTTACTGCTGATATTAGCGTTATGTTTAATAATTTAACTGCCGAAATAAGCGGTTTGTCTTCAACGCTTAAACATTATGTAGTAACTCAATTAGCTCAACAATTTTCTAGTATTAAGAAATATGACACTTCACCTCCTGTATCTTGTTCAAAAATTAAATATATTGCTAGTATGAAAATTACTAAAACAAAGATATCTATTTAGTTTGTTTTACAAATGAGTTATGTTGATTTTTTTTTAAATAATATGTAAATTATAATTGTTTGTTTCGAACACATTTTGGCTTAAAATTAGTAGTAACTATTGAATGCCCATAATTCGAAGTGAAATGTTTGTTGAAAAGAGATACTAATTAAACTGTCAAGTTACGCCAATCCCATTCAGACATATTGTTTTTAAAAGTCTACGCCTGTCACTGTTACATCAATTCAATTATCAAAATTATTAGAAGTTAATATTGAAAATATTATTCTGTTTAATCTGTTCACCCGATATCAGATAAGTCAGCTTTAATCGGAAGTATTGATGCCACATACTATGTAAAAAAAACCTAAGAGACAGACGACGGTGTACAGGGAGACGTGTGTAATGACATACTAACAATGATTTCATAAACGTATGCAATTGGCTATAACATCAGATGTTGCAATCTCAGGTTTAAAACTACTCATAAAATTATTTTTATACAAGACATTTACTCTTTTTAAATGAATTTGTGCTGCTGCTCTAAAATATTTGAAGAGTACAGTCAACAACCTGTTAGTAATGTGAATTCTTCCAACGAGACGTGATACTATGTTATTTTTTACATTTTACGTGAAGCCCCTTTTACATTATTATATGCTATTATCAACTAAATATTTACCCAGTTCAAAGTAATACCAGAATAATATACTTACTATTGTCGTAAAGTTTAAAATGTCGCTGTATTTTTGTGTGAACTGTTTACTTCAACAACTTGCCTTTAACTGACTATCTAAAATATAATTCATATTGAGTGTAATGCATTAAAAGATTCCCCGGGGACCTGAATGCACCTGAATAATAACAATAAGCTATATACAATAGAGACTGTTGGGGTGATTTACATATGGGTTATATTTAGTTATGTTAAAAAATGTAGTGCACCTGTAAAAACGGTATGCTTAAAGATCTGTCAGTCAATTAGACGTGGGTTAAATAAGTAGAGTACCTTTTACAGAAATCTTCATAGCTAATACAATTTTACTATTTGAGATTTCTACTTTTTTGATTATGTCCAAAAACTGAAAGTTGTTTTTTTTCCGAGAAATGTTTTTGTTTCTGTATTTTGCCGCTAGCTCATTTATGATCTAAGAAATTAGATTGGAATCGAGTTCTGATAATGATTGCATATTTTTTCAACTGGTCAAAAATAGAAAGCCAAACTACAAAATACTGTAACCGATCAACAGTGCAGATTTATGCAGATTTATGAATTATGATTAAATTATATTACAAGTTTAAGAATAATAAACGGGAAGATAAAGACGGGTCTTATGCATTTAAATAAAAACAAATAACTTCCAAACATATAGGTAAATAAGCGCTATGAATTCCAATGAAAATATATATTTGAAACAAATCTGATTAGCCCCTATAGAACACAACCTAAAAAATATTAAGACCAGCCCATTTATGAAAAAAGGATCATCCCCCAAAATGTTGCAAGAGAAGATTTTTTGTGGTTTCTGGTAGTGCTGGGTGTACTGAATGACATCCAAAGCGTTTACCAAAATGTGAGTACATGAAAGTCCCAAATTTTGATGTCAAATACCAGTTATTTGAATGGTAAAACTTCAAACAACCATAAAGTAGTCAATGTTGTAAAGGAATTAAACTAGCACCTGCAATAATGAAATGGTTTTCAGATGACCAATGCCCCCTTGTACCATTGTCGAAGGTACCCCTACCCTAAATTTATAAATGGGCATAATTACACTGTTTTATTATAATATGGTCTCTAAGTTAATGTTTTTGGGATCCATTTTATTATTTGAAGATATATCCAGTGGTTTTGTCGGGTACCGTATCCCAGTTTCAGGAGTATCCCTTTTGAAATAGACCTACCCCTGCACTGCTTTATCATAATATAGCAACTTTGGTATCTGAACTATTTTTTTGTGTCAGTATTTCATTTCAAGATATGCTCAGTGGTTTTAAATGTCCCCTTATACCATTTGCATTGTATTGGTACACCTCCAAAACACAGTGAACCCACATTTATCAATATTCGTAACTCTGCACTAGCTACTATCACATACTGGCTTTGTGGTATGTACATGTGTTTAGAGGGATTCCCCTACCCCGTAACCGATCTGGAGAGAGCTTATGATACCACATGAAAATATGGTATCATGCGCGACCTGCATAACCACGGTCTGTGGGGGCGCTTACCTATCTTCATTAAAAACTTCTTAGAAGATAGGTCGTTTAAGGTACGCTTGGGATCAATTTTCTCTGACCATTGAAATGGGGGTTCCGCAGAGAAATATATTGTCTCCCACGCTCTTTTTCTCTGACCCATTTCCACAGGAAATGGGGGTTCCCCACACTCTTTGCAATAAAACTTAATACGATACCAACGTGCCTTAAACGTGGGGTCGACGGTTCTCTTTATGTTGATGATTTTCAGATGCGTTATGGATCGACAAGTATGCAGACAATCGAACGTCAGTTGCAGCTTTGCTTGAATTCTATTCAACGATGGGCAACTGACAATGGATTTAGATTTTCGAAATCCAAGACTGTGTGCATGCACTTCTGTCACAGAAGACGTTTACATCCTGATCCGAAACTTACGCTGGATGGTATACCCATTCCAGATGTAGATGAAACCAAATTCTTGGGTTTGATATTTGATAAGAAATTATCATTTATCCCTCATATTAAAACCCTGAAAAAGAAATTTCTGAAAGCCCTGTAGTACTATCAGATGGTCAATCTGTAATATTCAATCTTCACGCTGTGTTTTCTTCCGGGACGAAGTTACAACTACAGTTACAACACTGGAAGTGTTACAATTCTTCCTAGTCTCAAATATGATATATGTTTTATAACAAAGTAAAATGAATATGACCAACATGCTCATAAATCTATAGCTAAGTTAACGTATCACAATAACCAGCATATACTTTCTATATTTGTGATTATGAAGTTTAGAATCAATAATATGAACAGTATAGGAGTAGGACGTTAAACCCCATTTCATTTCATTTCAATAATATGAAAGATAACGCTATTGTTCTAGCCATCATATTTCTCCATTCTTTGTCTTTAGACCCCCTGTCTTGTTATTGTCAAAATTTTCATCAACAATTTTAATTTGCGTTTCAGACTTTAACTTATACCATAGCTAATATTTTGACAATGGAGAATCAGTCAAGGCAGTATTGCGAATACCCCTTGCTTTAGGACTCCACCGTGGGCTGTATCTCCCCCAAAGATTGATTTCAATCTTACACAACATAAAAAGGGAGATACTAGTTCCACGGTGTTTCAATCTCTATTTCTAGAGCTAAGGTCTAAATATGGTGATTATGCTCCTATTTACACAGACGGTTCCAAAGATGGCGATCGGGTAGCTACGGCTACCGTCACGCCATCTGACACCATTTCTGCTGCTTCCATATTTACTGCTGAACTCCAGGCTACTTTCGGGCTTTGGAGTTCATTAAATCTTTATCTTTAAAACACATTTTATTTACATTATAAATAATAAGCAGTTTGTGCACCCTTTAGTAGCAGACATTTATCGTCTGCTACTATCACACGAGTTTAACGGCAAGGACACCGTCCTTTGCTGGCTCCCCAGTCATGTTGATATTAAAGGGAATGATCAAGCGGACTAAGCTGCCAAGTCTGCTTTAGATATTCCCATATCACAATTTCTTTTACCTTTCACCGATTTTAAATCGTCCATTAACTTTTTTTTATATATTACCGCTGGCAAGGGTCTTGGGATCTTGCAGACACACACAAACTTCATCACATTAAGCCTCTCTTAGGAGACTGGTCAAGCTCCCATAGAACTAACAGGAAGGATGAAGTTGTTTTGTGTCGCTCTCGCATTGGTCATACTATTGTTTAACTCATATTTTCATTTTAAAGCGAGAGCCTCAACCAGAATGTTAAGCACATTTTGATTGAGTGCAAGCATTTCAAGGATATTAGATAGAATTTTTACCATTGTCAGTCATTACATCACATGTTTGCCCAACTGGGTTTATATTGTAAAGTGTTAGACTTTTTAAAAGAGACAGGATTTTATCATAAATTTTAATTGTATATATATCATTTCATTTTTGTATTTAATATTTATATGCATAAAATGTTGTATTTTATTTTTAATTTTACTAACTGTGATATTGTTTTTATTTATTTATGCATATAATATTTTTATGTTACATAGTTTAGCCTGTCTCGTAATATAGCCCGGTTGGAGCTGGCGTGCCATAAAACCACATTTCATTTCATTTCTACCCCGTAACTTGCTATTTTAGAAGATGAGTGAAACAGGAAAGCAATAGATGTACAAGGTATTATTTACCAATTTGCTCTACATAGAATATTTATCATTTCGAGAACACACAAATTTGCTCTTAATTAACTGAGCTAATTTTGTTAAAATAAGTGTCAAACCCTAGTTTGTCGGAATATATATCACATGATTATTTCTTTTACCAATTATCTTAATGTTTTATATTTCATCTTTACCCTGCAATTTTATTTGTTTTACCAAATAGTTTAATTAAAATTTTTATTGACTATCGATATTTTATCCGTACCTGTACCCTGCTATTTTATTGTTTTCAATCCTATTATCTTATTTTAATAGTTTGATTTTAATTTTTGATGATTTGTTTTACATTGCGTACTTACAATCATTATTTTATACAAGCGCCACAGAGCAGATTTACAAGCTGAATTTTCAAAATCAATAAATTATTCTTATTATATGTAAAAGTTCCTGGTGACATTATATTTGATTAGAAATTGTAGTCTTGATAGACAAAAATAAACTTTTGAGGTATAGGCATGGTTATTTAATCTAAGGCATATATCAAGCACCAATGAAGTTGGATCTGTGTTTTAATCAGATTGAATTAAACATAATAACATAATGTCGCTGGTCATGGAATCTTGAAGGCACAAACATATTCATCACGTAAAGCTCCTATAGAACTAACAGGAGAGATGAGGTTATTTTGTGTCGCTCTCGCATAGGTCATACTCTTTTAACCCTCATTTTCATCTTGAAGCGTGGCGACTCAACCAGAATGTGAACACTGCCATGTTTCTTTGATAGTTATGCACATTCTGATCGAGTGCAAGCATCTTAAGGATATAAGATCAAATTATTACCGTTGCCAGTAACTGCATCAGTTGTTTGCCCAACCGGAGCTAATCTGTAAAGGGCTAGATTTTTTAAAAGAGAAAACTTTTATTCAAAATTTTAATTGTATATATTTTATCATGTATTAAATTTTAAATATTTACATATGTAAAGGATTTGATATATTTATTTTTAATTATATTTTCTGTGATATTTGTTTTTAAAATTATATATGTAAGTACATCTCCGTGATATTGTTTTTTATCTCATTAAATTCACCATGTTTGAAGCTGACGTGCCATTGAACAACATTTCATTCATTCCATATTTTAGTTTATCAGATGAACTTATTGTTGAAGATGGGCGTAATCTACGTCAATTATTTTCTCAACCGGAACTATATAATAAAAAGTTAAAGTTTTTAAAAGAGACAAACTTTTACTAAAAATTTTAACTGTATATATTTTAACATATGTATTGTAATACATATGTAAAGTGATATATTTATTTCTAATTTTATTGTCTGTGATATTTGTTTTTATTTACATATATAATTACAACT
Source organism: Patella vulgata (assembly GCF_932274485.2). Taxonomy (NCBI): domain Eukaryota; kingdom Metazoa; phylum Mollusca; class Gastropoda; family Patellidae; genus Patella; species Patella vulgata. Next base: position 95,332,343 of record NC_065879.2, read on the forward strand.
TCGTGATATTTCCTTTATTTGTCTCATTAAATTCATCATGTGTTTGGCGCAATATAGCCCGGCTGGAGCTGACGTGCCATTAAACTCCATTTAATTCATTATTTACCATACCATCTTAGAATTTTATTTTTCTACGGCTATATTTTACCATAATTAGATTACAGTTTGGGGTAATGCCAATAAAGGTAAACTAGAGGTCCTGTATAAACTTCAAAAACGTGCATCAAGGAGCATTTTGGGTGAAAAACCTGATTCACATACGGCACCGTTGTTTGAATCTCTAAACTGGCTTACAATCTACCAACGCATTCAATACAACCAAGGAATGCTCACCTTCAAAATTCTAAGAGACAAATTACCATCATATTTATATAACACATTCTATGAAAATTCTAAATTCACCGAAATTACCATGACTTTGAGATCAGAAAGTCAACTTAAATTAGCAATTCCAAAAGGTAAGAAAAAGGCAATGACATGTACATTTCAATATACCGCCTCTGTATTCTGGAATTCACTACCTCAAACTATGAAACATGCGTCTTCAAGTTTCATCGTCCAAACGGAGTTACTAAAACATGTTAAATCTTTGAACCCTTGTTAATTACTGTTGTCCTCTGAATGTATGTTTATTTGCCTTTCTTTCTTGTTTGTTTGATATTCCTTTATTATAATCTTGTATATTATGATATATATGCACTCTGTAAATATTGTTACTCATGTACTAAATATCTCAGAAAATAAAGTCATTATTATTATTATTTTAAGCTTATTCCATTCTTGTATGGTAGAAGGTATAAAGAATTTAGAAAATAAAGTTGTTCGACAAAAGATAAATTATTGCTTTTACGAAGATTATAAGGAGTTTTGGAAAACAGAATTAAATTGTGGAGGTATGGAGGGGTTAGCTGATTAATAATGTACATTAAGATCAGTTTGTGACGCCTTCGTGTCTCTTGTAGAGTGATAAATCCCCGTTTCTTCATATAATACCCGCTTATACTTAATGTCCTCGATCAGGCGCCCAATCACCAAGTTAGGCAAACAGTGGTAGAAATAAAATGAAATGAAACTCTCAGACTAAGCTAATGAAGACGGGAATACGCAATACAGTGTGTTATGGGGGTAATTTTGCCCAGACGGAGGCGATGCGGACTACTCTTATATCGAATTATAACTGTTAAGGAACCTCGGTTTTGTGTACCATCCTAACGACTAGACAGATTTCCTTGTCAGGCTAGGTAAAAAATGTTATGCTAAACATATCGTCTTAATGATAGAAATAAGATGAAATAGAATTAAAATTTAAGCTGAACAAAATAGAAATTGGATTATATTATTAGAAATTACGCGAATAGAAATTAAAAAATAGCTCGACATTAACAAATTTTGAATGTAATACACCGACATAGTCCTATTTTATAAATACATTTATTACTAAGCACACTGGTGTTAAGAGATTAATTTTGACCTGTTTATTCGTAATGGCGTGAGAAATCCTCCCCTCGAACTAGACTGAATAATATTCAATATCAAATACTCTTCAATAGTGTAGTTACAACAAAACATCATACAAAGTTTTTTTCTATTCAGTTAAACGTTGTCAATTGTACATAATAAAACTGAACACAGTATAGAAACTGTTGAATAACATTATTTTATTCAATCCTCTTTACGGTCGTAGAAATGGGGGATTTCCCTATACAGTTAGGCGTCGTCAAGTTATTTGTTGTGTAAATAGAAACTAAAATAAAATAGAAGAATAATTCACAGTGAGCAAATTATACAAGCACTGTCATGTGGCTAAACTCATAGATATAATTATTGATTGTGTGTCAAAGATAAGAGTGAATTGTGTATAAAACATGTTCATTCGTTTAAATATATGCCTAAAGCCTTGGGGCTAATATTTGAGAGGGGGGGCAGAAAGATTTAACGTCTACTTGACACAGACTAGCTGATTTCGGGACTAAAATATGATTCAATTTAATTTAAGCCTTGATCGATGGACATTTGGTGACAAACACATTTAAAATAGACTGGTCAGACTGAAGACAAAGGCTAGGAAGCTGGGTAAAAGTAAGGCTAAGTCCAAAAAATCTACAAAAGCACACGACGATTTTCTTGACACGCCATTTTTTTCTAGGGATAGCGGACGAGACTTCATCGGCAGATACTAGTGAAATTAATTTCATAAATAGAGAGACTTGGATACGGTGGCTGATTTAGGACACCCAAAAAAAAAAAAAAATCTCGAACGGCGGGGTGCAAGGGCGGGGATTGAATGTAGAAATACGGCACGGATCGCGCCAGGGTAAATTAGCTAGTGATGGCATCGAGAGTTGATTATGGTCTTGATAAGTTAATTAATGTCTAATTAATAATTTGGATAAAATTTTAGGCCTAAGTAAAGACCTGAAATAGGCGGATTTAGCTCTAGCATAATGTATTGTATGTTTAGGTAATTTTTTTTTCAAAGTCATTATATCGGAAAAACTGAAATGTGCGCGTATAAAATGTCCCTTCCATTGATGTCCACGCATCTGTCACTTCAAGCCGGTATGTGCAGGTAAATGTGCAAATTGTTGAGACATGAATTAATTGTTAACCCTGTTGTGGATAGTTGAGAATAATATTAGATTTGTTGTTGGTCGGTGAAATGCTTCCTACTACATTTTACGCATAATAGAAGCCTGTATTTGAGAAATGATTGGTCCAATCGAAGGAGCCATGGTGAGTAAGACGCTGGCTCGTTCACCAGGTGGTCTAGGATCGCTCCCTGTAGTTTCAGGTGCGCTTTTCCTGTGAGCGGTGCTGGACGGGAAAGGGGACAATGGCCAGGACAGTGTCAAGTCATTCGGCGTGTACGTAAAGGAACCCTTCCTTGCCAGTTGGGATTCAAATTAAGAATAGGCTTTAGCGCAGCGAATCTCAGCATAAAATTTGATAACTATATACAAACATTTCAAATATACAGACATGGAAAATGAAATCAGGTGAACCATGTTAAAATCGTGAATCTAACAACATTAAAATTCAATCACCAACATTGATTTTGGGAGATGGTTTAATATGTGATTTAAGAGAGAAAAAGGAAAATGAACCGTGAATATTATGATCACTAGATTGTCAAAGGAATTTGTTGTCAAATTGATTTCGGCTCACCAGTAAATTCCTGAATAAAATACAATAAATACTTTGGTAACACCTTGCTAGAAATGACAACTAGTACACCTAAAACTAAAACTGAACCTTCCTTTCATCTTCCACGAGGTAATCGCTGACCAGATAACCAAGCCAAAATGTTCCACGAACATTGAGTTTCTTGATATCTTATCTAATCAAGTCCATAATCAAGTCCATAAAATGCACCTATGACCTGTCTACTCTAATAGATATAAGAAATAATAAGGGATACGGTGGTTTCACAGGCACTTCTTATATTATTTAGAACTGTTTTCACCGAGTCAAAACAATATGGTAGGTGATCTTACTTATTGTAGAGTTGTAGTCTACATAATCTAAGATGTTTTAAGTTCTTTCAAATACCAGTTAGAAATAATCGAATAAGATAAAATAGTATTTGATACCCGTCTCGTTTGTGTTGATATGATTCATAACGACTTGTGAAATCACGTTGAAATTAATAAATAATTACATTAACTTGAATACACTCTTACAGCCATAAATAGTGTCTAAATGGTCAGAGACACTTTCCGGACGATTTCTGGCTGATCAAATTACTCAGCAATGAAGTGAAATTTTATTTCTTTTCTAAATCCCTTACCATGCAAACACAATCGATGGTGGTTTCCTGTGATACAGAACTTGACAAATATATGCCTAATAATACCAAGGTTGTGGACACTATAGAGGTCACAATTTTTATTGGATTATACCCAGGATGTGGGCCATCCAGAGGGTCGAATTTTCATCCAATTTTGATATACCCCAAAGGTCTGGGATCCTTTCGATATTGGCGCATATTGGACCATAACTTTTTGGATTATGGCCCCTGATTGTATGAAATATTACGTTTTTAGCTTATGGATCCTCTAGAGGTCACCATTTTTTTACATTTTTTTTTTCAAATTGATTTATTGTGGAATTGTTTGGTTGAAAGCCAGACTGATACTTATATAGCAGTTTATTTTCTTTTATAAAATTATAAAGATTTTTGAATAAGATTTTCTCTAGTATTTTACATAATGAGCATGTTAATTGGTCTCTAGTTGTCAGGGAAATGCGGATCACCCTTTCCTTTATACGCTGCAATGATATGAGAAGTCTTCCAAATATCAGGTAATAATTGGTGTTCTAATGAAAGATTAAAAAACTTAGTGAGAGGTTTTGTGATTGACAGAGTTATCTTTTTTAGCACAGCTGGGCTGATGTTATCGGGACCAGAAGGCTTTGAACAGTTAAGAATTAGTAGCTGGTCTCTTACTTCTTGTTCACTTACAATAAATTGATGTAATTCGTTGTTACTACTAGAAGCAAAATTTGGGAGGTCAGGTACACCATTTAATTTTGAAATCGAGGCAAAACAGGAGTTCAGGATATTTGCCTTATCAAGTGGGTGTGTGTGAACGCGTTTTTAAAATATTAATGGAGAGGTGGCTATCTTTTCATTTTCCAAATTTGCAATAGATTTAGCTATTTTCCACCATTTATTTGAAGGCAGGTTGTTATTATTTTTTTGTTGTTCTAATTTGCTTTTATAATTACTTTTAGCTTCCCTAATTAATGTTATTACTTCATTTCGTATTTTTCTAAATAATAGCCAATGATTAGGATTATTAGGTTTTTTGGCGCGTTTGTGTGCTCTATTTCTTTTTCGTATTTTTATACGTATAGTGTTATTCATAAACGGCTTATCATTTGGTCTTATAGTTACTACTTTTGTTGGGATATACTTTATTAATGCTTTATTTAAAACATCTAAAAGGCTTTGGTAATTTTTATTAATATCGTCATTATTAAAAAAAACTTTTGACCAATCGACATTTATTAATTTATTATTTAAACCTTCATAATCAGCAAGTTTATAATTTCTAATAGTTCTTTTGTATGTTAATTTTTTGTATGTTTTTATATTTAAAGATAATATTATTGGTGAATGTGTACTGCATATAGGAGCATAAACATTAGTATCTGATATAAGTGATTTTTTATTAGTAATAAAAAGGTCGATACACGAGCCGGGTAGCGTTGTGAAATTTGTGGGAACATTTATCAAGTTTTCGAGGTTTAATCTTTGTAATAGTTTTTTAAATTTAATACAATTACTTGAAGTACTTAGAATGTTAACGTTAAAATCCCCTGTTAGAATTAGAAAGGGGCCACTATCAAGTGCATTAGATAACGTGTCGTAAAATATATCCCAAAATGCAACTCTTGTATTTGGAGGTCTATAAATAACCCCGAGTAAGAATTTAGTATTATCGGTAAAAATCTCTATAAAAATTAATTCAATATCAGGGTTTATGAGATCATGCCTTATCTGAAAATGTAGGTTATTTTTAATATAAACAACAACCCCACCCCCATGCCTGTTCCTATCTAATCTTACAGGACTTGTATAACCAGGCAGTAAAATCAATGAATCTTTAATAGTGTTGTCTACATGGGATTCGGTAATACATATTATATCATAGTTGGAGAATTCAGCTTCAATTATATCTAATTTGGGCAATAAACTGCACACATTATTGTGGACAATAGAAATATTACCTGTACTTAATGTATTAAACGGACCAGGGTTTTGTTCTATGCAACCGATAATTAGCAATGTTTTAATTACAAGCAGTAGATGAATATTTATACCATAACAAAAGATAGGATGTAAGATCATATATAAGGAATGTTGATTGTTCCGTTTAAGAGGACACATATTATTAGTTTTAATCGTGACTGTCGTTAAGTAGTATTTTACGTTCACATGTAAAAACGGGACATATATTTATATCTATTTCGGTATGCATCTATAATGAGATATGACTTTAAATTAAAATTTATTGTATTGTATTTATGCTAAAAACAAATTAATAATATTGACTACAAAGTGCAAAGTGAATACTCCAGGGATATTTCCAACTTTTTATGCATGTTAACTTACATTTAAAAGGTGATGAACTGAAATATTGATATTTTATAAAAGATTGCAATATAGTGATTATATTTTTTTGAAAATATCGCAATATCTGTTTTTCAGGGATATTACCCAGCTCGATATGAATATATGTATAAAGTGATTTATATTCAAGTTTTAAATTTGAAAAACTTGTAATTTCTAATCAATTATGTTTGATGAAATATATGAATAGTCCAAATTAAACAGCAGTCATTTGCAACTGCTTTAGTCCATTCTAGACAATTAACCGCTCATTTTTAATTACTTCCACATTGTTTTCTGGGATATGTTTTTCTTTGGTATGTCAACAGTTTTCCGACGTGGTTTCCCCTTGTCAGTGGTGCAGAACGGAGGGCCTGACAAGTACAGCTGTCTAGTCATTCGGATGATACGAAAAACCGAGGTCCCGTGTATACATTGGCATGCACGTAAAAGATCCCTTGGCAGTTGGAATTTGATATAAGAGTAGGCCGTAGTGCCGATGCCCGGGCAAAATTTCCCTCATAGCACACTGTATGGCGTATGCCCGTCTTCATTAGCCCAGGTTAGGAGCAGAACAGTAGGACGTTAAACCCCATTTCATTTTATTTCATTTCACAAGAGACAATCCCAGTAACGTTTTATCAAATGTTTTTAATCTAAACAAAACTTGGTCATATTTTTAGTGTGTATACTTTCTTTTGGACATTAGTACTACGGTTAAAAAGTTGATCAAGAATTAATGAAGAGAATAGATGATGGGTGAATCCTACTGTTTTAACTAGAAACGGTCTAACTGAAGTCAATAGATATGTAACTGGACATCAAATCTGCCCAATACACATATTTCTTTAAATGTTATATTAATTAGAGATTTATTAACTTTGCATGGCCATAATCAACTCTCTAGAACATCGGATGCTCATAATTTTCAACAGATTTAAAAACGATTGGCAGTTAATGTTTTGATTAGAAATTGGAGAATGGTAGCAATGACTATTGAGATTCCGTTATTAAGTTAGCTCAGAATGGAGTAATTTGACTGAAATTTTCAACATATTCCCTTTTCATTATCAATTTTGTGGCTATTATAGCGAAATTTGTTATTCTTTGATTGTTTTTAATAAAACACATTTTGCCACATTTTGATTTTGTTATTTCATTCTGAATGGACATACCCTCAGGGCTGGGGCCATTACATTGCTAATGTAATTAATTACATTACCATTACCATTACTTTTTAAATGTAATCATTACAAAACTGATGTTTTCACTGTATGACTTGAAAAAATGAATTGAAAGTATAGTTAATTAAATTTTTTTTTTTTTTAAGTAATTTTATAAAATTCTCAATCAATCCAAATAGTTTTTCTATAATAATTGTATTGCTGATGAATTATTCAGCCTTACTCTAAAACAAAATATATATTTGTTTTATATTAAGTAACCATAAAATGATGAGATATTGGAAGGCCATTGTTTGGTATGTCACTTGTTACCTTGAGATTAAGATTAAAGTGTAGTAAAACTGTTAACACTGATCTAAAATTATAATGAATTGGATTTGTGTCGGGTACACTTAACCTACTTCTTTAGTGCTATACAATTTGAGGCCAGTTATATTGGAAATATTTATATGTGCCATAAAATGTAATTGAAAAGTAATTGAAACGTAATTGACCATTACATGCTTTTTGGAATGTAATTAATTACATTTCCATTACTCATTACTTTTGAAATCTTCCATTACTCATTACATGGCCATTACTTAAAACATGTAATGATTACATTCCATTACCATTACCCCAGCCCTGCATACCCTTTGTTTATTATACCCACAGAGGGGGGTGGGTGGATGGCCGAATGGTTAGCACGTGCGCGCTGTATCATAAAGTCTGTCATTGAGTCAGTTCGTGTGGTTTCGAATCCCCGGTTGTACGTGACAAGGAGTAGGGTCGCCTGTCCAACCTCGTGGGTTTTCCCCGGGTCCTCCGGTTTCCTCCCACTACTAAAGACCCCTACGAGCAAGCGAATTATGGAAATAAAATTGAACCATGTGTTAGTCCCGAAATGACCTAGTTTGTGTCAAGTGGACGTTAAACCCCATTTCTCTCTCTCTCCCTATTTAAGAGAACCAAGATATCATAAACAATGTCTTACATAATGACCCTAGGACGTTAAACCCCATTTCTCTCTCTCTCCCACAGAGTGGATGTACCCTTTGTTTATTCTGCCCACAGAGTGGACGTACCCTTTGCTCATCCTACCCAACAGACTTCATGTACTTATAGCTTATTAATAATCTCCCAATTGTTGGGGGGTTGGGTGGCCGAATGGTTAGCACGTGTGCAGTATCATAAGGTCTGTCATTGTGTCAACTGGCGTGGTTTCCATTCCCCGGTTGTATGTGACAAGGAGTAGGGTCGCCTGTCCCACCTCGTGGATTCCCTATTAAATATTCACTGGTATCTACTGGTAAGTTCACAAATGTGTTTTTCTTGAATAAGTTTGAATCATTCTAGATGTGTATATGACTAGTATGTCTACGGTTGTATGGCGTCTATGATTTGCCATGTCTTTATTTTGCAAAATTCAAATATTTTTCATATATTATTTAGCCAGGTGTGCTGCTGTTTTTTTCATGTGTTCCAAGGTGTGCCGTTGGTAATAAAAGGTGGATGATATTGAGTTAGAGACTTAGCTACGGCACACGGTAAATATGAACACGGTAAATATGAACACGGTAAATCAATACCCTTTTTTTCTAAATGTTCGCCTTATTTCTAATCCCATGAGTATTTATACATTTTGACTAATTGCATACATAGAGTATATAAAGACCCTTACGCGCAAACGAATTATTGAAATAAAATTGAACCATGTGTTAGTCACGAAATGACTTGGTTTGTGTTAAACTCTCTCTCTCTCTCTCTCTCTCTCTCTCTCTCTGTAACTAGCATGTGCTTAATTGTATATATACGAAACACGTTTGGGTATAAGCTTATCTATACATTTCATTTCATTTCATTTATAACACCATGAATTGGTTAAAGTTGAAAAGTGACAATTTGCCTTGAAATAAAAGCTTAGGTAGCGGAGGGCGCCAGAGGCCTTAGTACCCCACCCCCCAAGTTCAAGAGAAGGGACGGGGTTGTTTATGTTTGGTGTACTTATCTATGCAGTAGCTTTCTTTCTCCACTGAGCATCAACCAGAATGTGAACACTGTCATGTTCCTCTGACAGTTAAGCACATTTTGAATGAGTGCAAGCATCTCAAAGATACAAGATTACGGTATTACCGTTGCCAATCATTACATCAGTTGTTTGCCCAACCGGGTCTATATTGCATGTTTCATGTTTTAAATATACATTCATAAAGTTTATATTTATTTTTATTTGATATTTTCTGTGATATTTGTTTTTATTTATGTATATATAGACAATATTGTGATTATTAGTTTCTAGTTTGTCTGGAGAAATATCACCATATGTTTGGCGCAATATAGCCCGGTTGGAGCTGACGTGTCATTAAACAACATTTCATTTATTCATTCTTTCTCCGCTCTAGTGTGAATCGCTCATAACCTGGGGAACCGCGGTGGCTCGGTTAGTAAGACTTTGGCTTACTAACTTGGATGTCCCGTGTTCGATTCCGATGTTGACCGATAAAGAACCTCGTGATTTTGTTCCGGCGTGGCTACCCCTTATCAGTGTTGCAGCTTTCCTGTTAACCAGGACGAACTATACTTATACAATATATGAGATACGGTGTAGTGGGATAATAGAGACTTTTGTCAATCGGAATTTCCCCATCCGTATCACGTATCCGTATGGTATACGTGATACGTTGCGTCAATGTAGTTTTAGAGTTTTGGCAGATTTTCGCGTGGCTGAGCTGGGATAAGTTCTATTACAGCATCACCACCTGTACTAGTCAAATGCCTAGCCTACAATTTCCCATAAAAGGGCATAACTTCAAATTGCACGCAACCCTCGAATGGTACTTAAAACATCCGTTTCGAAGTAGCCTGCGCGTTTTAATATTATAGCCGTAGAGAAGCTTTAGTCGTCATTATATACGTTCTTTACACGATGCTTCTTCAGATATTATTACTTTATCACCTGACTATATGCAATTTTAATTAAAATTGTAACTTGTGATTTGCTGTTGAAATATTGGGTTTAACGGGAATATGGCTCTATTTTTTGGAGGCAGGTTGGATGGCCGAATGGTTAGCGAGTGCGCGTTGTATCATAAGGTCTGTCATTGAGTCAACTGGCATGGTTTCGATTCCCCGGTTGTACGTCACAAATGAAATGAAATGAAATGTGATTTTATGGCACGTCAGCTCCAACCGGGATATATTGCGCCAAACATATGGTGAATACTGCGAGACAGGCTAAATTATATCACAGAAAAACATTATATGCATAAATAAAAACAATATCACAGTTAGTAAAATTAAAAATAAAATACAACTTTTATGCATATAAATATTAAATACAAAAATGAAATGATATATATATATATACAATCAAAATTTATGATAAAATCCTGTCTCTTTTAAAAAGTCTAACCCTTTACCATATAAACCCGGTTGGGCAAACATGTGATGTAATGACTGACACCGGTAAAAATTTGATCTAATATTCTTGAAATGCCTGCACTCAAATCAAAATGTGCTTAACTGTCAAAGGAACGTGACAGTGTTCACATTCTGGTTGAGGCTCTCGCTTTAAAATGAAAATATGAGTTAAAAAATGTACGTCAAAAGGAGTAAGGTCGACTGTCCAACCTCGTGGGTTCAATAACTCGCTTGCGCGTAGGGGTCTTTAGCAGTGGGAGGAAACTGGTGGACCCGGAGAAAACCCACGAGGTTGAATATAGAGTCTAACATTTTAAAAGCTATAATAATAATAGAACACAGAAAGCCACGATAAAATACATATATGGGGTTTAAAGAACGATCAAAAGTATTCTCACTTTAAACATATTGATCCACAAAATACTCAATTCAAAGAAAACTTAAGTAAATTCTGAATAGCCTACTTGAACTAGACTAATTTTTATGATTTTCCAAGAGTCGTTCACCTGAAATATGTTAGATTTTATATATCCGCATGCATCGAAAATAAAATGTCACACCAGCAAAATATTGGTTACTTGTGGGCTCAATAACCTTTCGGTGACTTTTGTTGTTAAATCTTAAAAAAATGAACAGATGTTTGGCCTTATAAGTGACCGGGATAAAATTATGGTTTGACTCATTTAAATAGTTTGTTATAAATTAAGATCCTGATGTAAATTAGAATACAGGCCAATAATGTCTGTTAATCTATAGAATCAAAGATGTATGTGTGTATGTTGGCCTATCACGCTTCGTCGCCCCGATCCTCCCCCACATTATGTGGCATCAAATTAACCACCATGATCCCGTAAATGTTTTTGGCCATCGAATTTGGGCCGGGGGTGAATAATGCTTTGTCGCCGCGCTTAACCACCTCATATGTGGTATAAAATCAACCAGCATGAATGGTTTAAACCATCGAATTTGGGCCCCGGGCGAATTGAGGCCGTCGGTGAATTAAGCCCCTGTCGGATCTGGGCCCCGGATGTAGACGGGTATCATGCTAGTAGTCAAATAAACGTACATATTTCAAGAGCAATATTTTAGATTTGTTTTGATCGAAGCTGTGTAAGCTTGTTGGAAAATCAGTGTAAATGAATAAATATGTAGTGTTTTGTCTTCTTGGATTGGCATTTAGTAATTGAACATATTAACACAAGCTCCTATAACATTTGCTTGATAAAGACGAGAGTATAAATCCTCGTCTAAACGTAGCTTAGTATTTAACTCAGTAATTGTTTATCCATAAAATTGTACCTTGTGTTAATGTAGTGTTTTAGTCCGTTAAAACATCACTACATCCTGAATAAATGATTAATTATTTATTAATATTCTCGAATTGGGGGACAATTTGTTGCCGTAGTTTGCAAAAGAAACTGAAGATGGGCTAGACAGATCGATACACATCATATTATCTGTTTCAATAAATTTAGTGAAAACAGATTTGTTGATCTTTTTTTAAAACATTAGTATTGATTCCAAATTCAACCCATACAGATATAAAATCCCACCTGCCTCAAAACATGTGCCAATCCGCATGTAACAAGAATAACTATAAATTGTAAATTAAATAATAATACACAATGTGCCGTATTCTACTTGAGGCAACCGTTGTAAGTTCGTTCCTGGAGTTTTACTTCCACCGGGAATGGGTACCAATAGTTTGACGAATCAAATCTTGCCACTGAGCATATAAATGCATATTTGAAGAATCGTGTGAATATCTATGTGCTATTACCGTTTCACGAATTGTCCGTGCAAATCACGCCCTTCTTGATCAAAGTAACAATTCTATTTGTAAAAGCGTGCACGAGCTTATTCTGGATTCGTATTGGAAAACCTTTGGTATCAAGGCGACTGCAGTTCAGGGCCCTGTTTCTCGAAATCTTAACTGCAGATAAAATCCAAATTTTAGTGGATACTTCAATTTTGATTGGCTAAGCACTAAAATCAATCTTATATTATCCAATCAAATTACTAAAATTTGGATTTTATCTTAGTTAAAATTTCGTGAAACAGCCCCCTGTTGCTTTATTAAAAAAGATAATTGATATTAAACTATAAAATTTACTGACCTATATCCGTTTGAGATTGCCCAAGTAAATAAAAATAAGTCCCAAACGATTCGTTACCCCGTCGGGTAGCGTATTCGTGCCAGGGGCGGATCTAGGAATTTTTGCAGGAGTTGCCAGCTTCCTGAGACAATGTATCCTCCCCACCTCCCACATGGCCTCTGTCGTCTTTTTGGCGTATATACATACACATTGAGCTTTTTAAACAGAGAAATTCAACACCTCAATTTTTATTACGAATTAATACAATGACATTGTGATTCAATTTCATGGATGCAAAGCATTAATTGTGATATCACATAATATGTCCATATCATTATCTTGTGCTTTGAGTGCCCATCCTGTCCCACATATGACGATAAAGGATAAAGCACACGGCCGAGAAACTTTTCTGATAAAAAGTGTTGATTTACAAAAATTTTTATGTAGCTAAGCAGTCGACCCCCATCCCCCCTGCGTGCGTAGAGCGTTTTGCATTATATATTATACCTGATAAGATGTTATTACTATATTCATCGTTATAAATATGGTTTAAAAATTGTAGTTATAAAAGCTTATTTCTCAAAGGTATAAAGATATTCACAAGACTCTTCTGTGCCCATAATTTCAGCTTACATATTTGTTTCAATAAAAGTAGTGAAAATATATGTATTTTGTGCGGTCCTCCTGCACTTACTATTAACCATTAGTTGTCATATCAAATTGAATCCATACAGATATCAAAACATGTGCCAGTCCGCATATAACGAGAATAAATATGAATTGTAAATGGTTCACACACCCGTTCAGTTGTGTTTTACACAATACATCCATTATTTCCCCTTATTGTAGAATATTAATAAATAATTTATACATAATAATTAATTCAGGATGTAGTGACTATTTAACAGAAAAGTCATAATTTAACTGGTACTACTCACTTATCAGTCATAATTTTAACTGGTACTACTCTTATATCGAATTCCAACTGCCAAAGGACCTTTTACGTGCATTCTAATGTATACACGGGACCTCGGTTTTTCGTCTCATCCGAAGGACTAGACAGCTGTCCTTGTCAGGCCTTCCGTCCTGCATCACTTTGGCGCTCACAAGGGGAATTCGTTGAGGTTCGCAAGTCCGTTCGTTTGACACTTTGTTCTCTGGTCGGATAAGCTAGTGATCAGGCGACGGACGGTATCTGGTCAGATCTATTTATCTCGACGATCGATACCTGACCGAATACTGTCAGACAGCATTTCCGGCAGTCTAATTTTCTAGGGGAGGTCCCCCATACCCTCCGTAAGGACTCCCTACTTTGACGCTCGTGTGTGGGCTTCGTCGAGATTCGCAAGTCCGTTCGTTTGACACTTTACCTCAACGATCAGTGCCAAAAATACTGCCAGCCTGCATTTCCGGCAACCTGTTTTTCAAAATTTTCTGGGGGAGCCCCCCCCCCCTACTCCTAGTTGAAGCTCGTGCTTTTAACCTTGGACTTTGCCACTGCCTACTATCAAAAATCATTATATTTCTGTAAAATATTGGGCCAATATTACCAAAAAATGACATTCAAGTACACTCTGGACTTGAGGTTCACAAGCAGATATTCCACGCGGCGCGAGATGCCTACAATAAACTGCTTGATGAAACAAAGTTCGACTATCATCGTTCACGGATTGAATGCGCGGATCAGAGGACTCTGTTTGGAATAGTCGATGAGTTGTCTGGTTCGAAAAGGTCAACTTCCCAAGTACTGCCTGATCTTGAACCCAGTGACCTACCTGATCAATTTGCATCGTTCTTCACGCAGAAGATCAAGAACATTCGTGAGAAGATCGGCAATGGTTCGCCAGTTGTGGACTTTTCGGATGAAACTTCTTGTCGGTTGATGAACTTTGTTCCCATGACGCAGGAGGCTGTCACAAAAGTGATCGGTGATATGCCAAATAAATCATGTGCATTAGACCCAATACCAACTTCTCTAGTCAGGGACTGTATCAATGATCTTTCTCCAGTGCTGACCAATATTGTCAATGGCTCTTTTGCCACAGGAGTTTTCCCCCGGTCTTGCAAGGGCGCGTTGGTCCGCCCTCTGATAAAGAAGTCAGGTCTTGATAGAAATGAGTTCAAGAACTACAGGCCAGTGTCCAATTGCAGTTTTATTGACAAGTTTTTAGAAAAATGTGCCTTCGTTCAGTTGAATGCCTACTTGGTAGACAATTCCCTTTATGGTAAATTTCAATCTGCCTATCGGGAGGGACATAGCACCGAAACTGCGCTCCTTAGAGTGCATAACGATGTTATGCTCTCTCTAGACGGACAGAGGATGTCATTTTAGTTATGCTAGATCTTTCGGCTGCTTTCGACACCATTGACCATGACATACTCATGCAGCGCCTTCGCACGAGGTTTGGTATCGGTGGCTTTGCCCACGATTGGCTTGGGTCCTTCCTTCGTGGACGAACACAAGTTGTCACGATCGGGTCTTTGATGTCGAAGGAGCCACATACACTTGAATACGGTGTTCCTCAAGGTTCTGTTCTTGGGCCTGTGTTATTTTCACTTTACATGTCACCATTAGAAAATATTATTTGCCAGCATGGATTAAACTGTGTCATTTTCGCTGACGATTCTCAGATCTACATGACTTGCAGGACCCGCACTGACTATTCTGTTGTTGCCTCCATAGAGGCCTGCGTGACCGAGATCCGCCACTGGATGCAGGCAAACATGCTTGCTCTTAATGACGGGAAAACCGAGGTTCTCTGGTTTACGTCTAAAAACAAGAGGGTTAGTGATCGGGCCCTGGAGGCTGCTGTGCGGATTGGTGACGTCACAGTTCCCCCGTCCCAGTCGGCCCGGAATCTGGGCGTAATATTTGACTCTTCCGGCTCTTTGAGCGAGCATGTTGTCGCCGTGTGTCGTGCTGCGTCGTACTCTCTCTGGCGTATAGGAAAATTGAGGAATCTTTTGGACCAAAGAAGTACGGAAAAATTAGTTCATGGTTTTGTTACATCCAGATTGGATTACTGCAACAGTTTACTTTTCGGCCTGCCTTCGTATCAAATTCAGAAATTACAGCTAATCCAGAATTCTGCTGCTCGGCTAGTTGCCAGGATGTCGCATCGATCGCGTGATTCTATCACGCCCATGCTACGTGAGCTCCATTGGCTTCCGGTAGAGAGCAGAATTCGCTTCAAAATTCTGTGTATTATTTTCAGAAGTATTCACCTTCGTACGGCGCCGCGTTACCTCAGTGAGCTGGTGTCCGTTCAGAGATCCGGAAGAGTCACTCGTAGTTCGGATGAGATCCGACTCGAACCACGCCATTTTACCGCATATGCAAAGCGCTCACTGACAGTCTGTGGGCCGGAACTGTGGAATGTTCTCCCTCGAAATCTTAGGGCAATCGATATTTACAGTCAATTTAAGGCCACTCTCAAAACGTTTCTTTTTAGGCAATACTACCTTTAAATTAATGATTGTATCTTTATCACATATCACGTATTCTTATTATGTATATTATGATATTTTTATTTTTATTGTGTTCTGTGTTATATGTATAAATTGTAAAGCCTACTGAGATAATGTATGGAGTGGGCTCTAAATATATTAATAATACTTAATAATAATAATACTTTTGTTTGTGGAAAATAAAGTATTTATTCATTGTTTAGCTTTCCATTTATCATTGTTACTATAAATATATGTTTAAAAATGGGGTTTAACGTCCTACTTTTCTGCTCCGAACTGGGCTAATGAACACAGGCATACGCCATACAGTGTGCTATAAGGGAAATTACGGTCTACTCATATATCAAATTCCAACTGTCAAGGGATCTTTTACGTGCACGCCACGTTAAAATGTTTGCACTTTTTACAGGAATTACATTAATCATCAACACATGTATTTTTTTTTAACAATTATTATTTTAAAAATCATACATAAGAGTATAAAATAATTTGTGGTTTTTATTCATATTTAGTCCCAATCCAGGCGTGTACCCGATTGGCGCAGAAAAGTTGGACATTAAACCCCGTTTCATATCATATTCTCCTAAAATTATACGAGTGGTCACCATCAGAGAGAGAGAGAGAGAGAGAGAGAGATTGGGGGGGGGGGAGGGGGTAACGTCCACTCGACACAAAACTAGTTCATTTCAGGACTAACACGTTGTTCAATTTTATTTCAATAATTCGCTTGCGAGTAGGGGTCTTTAGCAGTGGGAGGAAACTGGAGAACCCGGAGAAAACCCACAAGGTTGGAGAGGGGGTACCTACTACTTGTCACGTACAACCGGGGAATTGAAACCTGGCCAGTTGACTCAATTACAGACCTTATTATACAACGCGTACGTGATCATCATTTAGCTACCCCCCCCCCTCGACATTCACACTGAAACAACTTAAAATAGTTTAACAGGCCTTGCTAATATATGATGAACGCCATCATGGACAGTAAACACAAATTATATAGGTATACATCAAAGATTCCAAATCACCGGGTCAAAAGTTGGGCTTCTTATATCCAATACTTAAGACAAAATTAAAACTTTAAAATGGGAACACGAATCGTTTGCCATAATGCTTTCGAGCGCCAGTTTTATGAAGCGACTCGATGAGAGAGAGAGAGAAATGGGGTTTAACGTCCACTCGACACAAACTAGGTCATTTCGGGACTAACATACGGTTTAATTTTATTTACATAATTCGCTTGCGCGTAGGGGTCTTTAGCAGTGGGAGGAAACCGGAGGACCCGGAGAAAACCCACGAGGTTGGACAGGCGACCCTACTCCTTGTCACGTACAACCGGGGATTCGAAACCACGCCAGTCGACTCAATGACAGACTTTATGATACAGCGCGCGCACGCTAACCATTCAGCCACCCCCCTCCCCCCGCGACTCGATGAACGAGGCTAAACATATAATGTGTGTATTTTTACACCGGGAGAGACTTTATGAAATCTTAATCTGCATTAATTGCTTTTGTAAGATTGTCCCAAAAGACAAGATTACCCTAAGGATCATCAGTATATTCTACATACGAATCATTTCTCATTAGCTGAACAAGCTCATGAGGTAGATCTTTAACTGGAATACGTTCATATATTATAACAATTACAACAGTTCTACCGGTACTAATACCTTCTATTAAAGCCATATTCAGTTCATAGATGCACCAATAACTCTTGCGGAAATTCTTCGTCAACACAATCAGAGTTTTCTTACTGTTTCTCACAGCGTTGGATATATTAGCAGCAATTACCTCCCCTACCAAGAAATCCCGGTGGTGAATACAGAGTTGCATCCCTTGTTGCCTTTCTAGCTTTTCAATCATGTCAGTAACGACAATCTGGCGGTCTTCATCTGCGTACGAAACGAAGGCATCGAAGTCAAACTTGTTCTGAATATCATTACCAAGAGCAGTATATTGACGGTATATGTTACGTCTTACGTAATAAAAATATCGGAGTTTCCAGCGGTATCTATATATTAGGCTCGACATGATAACCGCCATAATCACCACAATGCTACTGGTTAAAACAACAATCATGACTGTCCACGAAGCACATTCCTTGTCTAGATTTAACAATATGGCTCCTAGATGGTTTAATGAGATAATTTTTCCGTGCCTGTTTTCACACGTGTATTCATTTCTTCTAATAAAATTGGTTGTGTTAGTTTCCATCCATTTAAAGAAATCCAGGTTTTCACAGATACACAACAGGGACTGACCGAGCAGGTTGATTTTCAAAACTGTCCCCTTAGCCTGCTGCAGATCACCAAATTTTCTTAAAGACAGTGGAAGTGTAGATAAACTGTTGTAGCTAAGATCGAGGAATGTTAAGTTGGTCATGTGATCAATATCCAACGACCATTGCTTCATTCTGTTATTGGATAAATCTAAATTCTTTAATTTTATTTGCTCGTGTAGAAATACCGAAGGTAGAACCGTTATATGATTGTCTGATATATCCAATATTTCTAGCTTGGTTAATGGTTTAAATATACTTCCATTCGTGTCAGAAGCAAAGGTAAAGCTTAAAAAATTCGAACCAATGTATAAAGAACGAAGATTAATTGCTCCAATAAAAAAATCCTTATTTATTTCGTCACAGAAGTTGTGGGACAAACTGAGCCATTCCATACGAGTACAACCCAAAATTGGACTATGCCATTTATTTAAAATATTTGATGAGAAATCCAGCATTTTCACTTGGTTTTTACCAAACGTCATTCGTGGAATGGAACATCCAAGTTTAATGTGGCTTATATTAATGTATTGAATTTTAGGTGGAAGTTTAATAACAGATTGATTCCGTTTCTCCTCGCTTTTAGAAAACCAACTCAATAGTGAAATATGTGCATCCGTATCCGTTCCTGTTTGAGATGATTGTCGTCATGGATGACCTCATCATTAAAATAGGGACAGTTTTTGTAGAAATAAGATCTATCTGGTAATATATTGTCGTGTTCAGGATGTGTGATGTACTGATAACTGGCATCAACACATATAATATCTTTAAAATAATATAAACCAAACACATATATCCCAAACGTCGGTAAATTATCCCTAAGACTTGTTATTCTAATGGTAGCAGGTAAGTAATTAAGAATTAGTTCGTCAAAGCGTTGAATCCTGTTCTGATCTACATAAAGTTCCGTGATATTAAGGTGATGAAATCTAGATACGTGCTTGCCAGTTACTTCAGTCCCAAGAGCAAAGTTTTCATAAATGGAACTTATATTGAGAATGCGGAAAGCTTTACTGTTTAAATTTATTAAAGGCAACGTTGCGGCATCAAATCCAAGTTTCCTGTTACCAGCGAGATCGAGAAATTTTAATTTTGAAAACATGCTGAAGGCAAAACTATCAATTTTTCTGATTTGACAGTTACTCAACACGAGGCTTTCTATGTTAGGGACATTGATAAAAGAAGTGTTAATAATGTGGTGGGTTTCACATTTACCTGTAAAACTCAGGTATTTCAGGTTCGTAAGATTTGAAAAACCCCTCCCAAGTTCTATAATGAGTATGCCATCCATCTTTAAGGTTTCAAGAGAACACAAACTTGCAAAGCTTTCATCCGGATAGTCCGCGTTAGATACTGGATATTTGTAGTTTGAAGATATGTCCAGAGTTTGGAGATTTACAAGAGATTTAAAAACTCCAATCGGGTAGCTTTCAGGTTTCATACTAATATTGTTGCTGTGAAGGTTCAGTGTGATCAAAGTGTCCAATCCATAAAAACTAAAATTGTTTAGTCGTGATATACGATTGTTGGAAATGTCTAGAAAGGAAAGTTTGGTTCCGTTAAATGTGTAATCTGCTATATTTTCAATGAAATTATCTTGTAGTATTAACCAAGTTGTTTTGTCTGGTATATTTGGTGGAATTTCTCTTAATGCACGCTTAGAACAGTCCACTACGATGCCCGTTGCTCCCTCTTTATTTCGGCATTCACATTTTTTACACAACTGCGGCTCAACAAATAGATCATCTCCACCAGTTATAGCTGTCCAAACACCAAATAATAATAGACACTGTAACAATCTCATTCTAAATGAAAGAGAAAAACAAATCAACATATAATATACCCCTTATCAGTTCGCACGTGCAAGTTCTTTCTGCTCTATTTATTCACAGGTATCTGACCTTCTATCCGTATATATATATGCATACACCATGTCGTACCAGACAATATATAATAAAAAACAACAGGCATGCAATGCCTGTTGAAAACTCATCTTACCTGCTCTCGCTTCGGCTCGTTTTTTTTTCAACAATTAGTAATGTCAGGCAACCAAACCTCTGTCAATTCACTCAATTATGTTTTTTCTTCAATCTAGTCGTTTTGATTTGCATAAATACTCCTACAAAACGATATCATCGCCACTTGTTTCCAATATTTACATCGTTTTCGTCCATTTTCATTTTGTCACTGCCGCCATGCGCTGACGTCACACAAATAGACGCATTCGGCAGACCTCGTTTTTTTTGTTGCTGGGGTTGAGGGATTCTACCGATATTCGCCGAATATGTATAGACGTTTCACTGACGCATGAGACGACGCTACTTCTTATTATGTGTTAACCATTTTAGTAGCTTTTCATGTAAGCAAATTTAAAATGGGAGCTAAAGAATAAAATTTGCCTAATTTTTTTAATACCGTAGCTTTTCATGTAAGCAATTTTAAAATGGGAGCTATAGAATAAAATTTGCCTAAAAAAATTAGGCAAATTTTATTCTTTAGCTCCCATTGTAAAATTGCTTACATGAAAAGCTACTAAAATGGCCGAATGGTTAACACATAATAAGGAGTAGGGTCGTCTCATGCGTCAGTGAAACGTCTATACATATTCGGCGAATATCGGTAGAATCCCTCATTATAGTATAATACTAGACTTTTATATATAAACCTATCTCCCCTTTAGCCATTCCACCTACATACACATAAACCAATGACTTCAATTGATTACGAAAAACGTGATGACATATTTTTCATGTGACAAGACCTCAAGTATATTTATGCATAAAAATAAAAAAAAACAATTCATGAAAATAATGGCATAATACATTATGGGAGATAAGATAAAGAGCTGGCAATTCTCACTATAATAGTCCAAAACTAGATAATGTAAAGGCAATTTGCTGAAAATTTCAGTCAAATTGATCCACTATGAACCGAGATTTTAGCGATTGAATACTGGAGCTAGCCTCGATCATCATTACTAAAGTCGGTAGGATAAAAAACATAGTCTCGATTATCCATTTTTTGATTTAATTATGAATGGACGTCGAACAGCAAATCGGAACGCAATCCAATAAATATCGCAGGCTAGCGATGCCATCGAGAGTTGATTATGGTCGTGAAATGAAATGAAATGAAATGGGGTTTAACGTCCTACTGTTTTTCTCCGAACTAGGCTAATGAAGACGGGCATACGCCAAACAGTGTGCTATGAGGGAAATTCTGCCCGGACAGCGGCACTACGGCCTACTCTTATATCGAATTCCAACTGTCAATGGATCTTTTACGTGCACGTCAATGTGTACACGGGAGCTCGATTTTTCGTATCCTTGACATGCTCTCCTTCCCGCATCACTGACGAGCAAGCGTCTTACCCACTTAGCCACCGTGATTCCCGTATTGGGTAGTATTGGGTGGTATTGGGTACTGTTGGATGGTATTGGTTAGTATTGGGTACTGTTGGGTGGTATTGGGCAGTATTGGGTAGTATTGGGTACTGTTGGGTAGTATTGGTTAGTATTGGGTACTGTTGGATGGTATTGGGTAGTATTAGGTGAATCGACTTGTCGCGTTAAAACAGACCCTGCTCAATATACGACCCAACAATACGGTTAATTCTTAATATAAATACACACATCCAAGGTCAAGATGGTGGACGGTGTGGCAGCTTTCTACAACCCACCTTCACTAACCCCAACCCTGTTCCACGTCGATCCCACCTTACTATACCACAGTCTCACCAAACTATGAATTCACTGGCCCGGGGTAAATTGCTTGCTTGTATGTCCCGAAGACTCAAGAATGCGACTTTATCCGGAGAAATGTGTGAAAGGAAATTATTTTAATCAGCAGATTTATTTTTTCAATTAAATGTTGGCTCGATAACCTGGAGGGCCCTGCGTTAGACGAGAAAGTTCATAAAATACTGTATGATGTATGGCTGGTGTATTAGCCCAGTCGGAGCACAACAAGAGGATGTTAAACCTAATTTCATTTCATTTAATTCATTTCAAATTAAGCGAGACTGCTAGCACAACCAAGTTAACAGCAATAATTTAAAAAAAAAAGATTTAATTTGAGTTTCATTGTTTGATTGGAAGCCGCCCACCCCCACGTCACTGTAAATATTGAAATGACTATAACTTACCTATTGTTGATATCAATATCATCGGCCATTTAAATGAAGACAATAAATGTACTTGTATAATAATATCCCTAAGATTTGATTATAACAAATGAAATTACTACATACCACTATATACCAGGATAAGTGGTGTTTCCGTACAATCAACGACTTGAGACTTATGGTAAAGCCGGGAACACATGGCACACTTTCTAATACAATTTTTTTTAGCAACTTCTAATTGTTTCCGATTTTGCTAAACAAATTTCCTATGTGCTCGTATTTCGACGGCAATGGGTTTTTATCGTCGGTTAAGTTTGCTAGAAATCCCTTTCAAAACCCTCTAGCCATTCTGGAGAGTTGGATGGCTGAATGGTTAGCACGTACGAGCCGAATCATAAGGTCTGTCATTGAGTCAACTGGCGTGGTTTCGATTCACAGGTTGTGCTTGACAAGGAGCAGGGTCGCCTGTCCAGCCTGTGGGTTTTCTCCGGGTCCTCCGGTTTCCTCCCATTGCTAAAGACCCATTAGTGAAATAAAATTGAACCATGTGTTAGTGACCTGGTTTGTGTTAAGTGGACGTTAAACCCCTTCTCTCCCTCTCCCTCTCTCTCTCTCTCTCCGCCTCTCTCGCCATTCCATCAACAAAATCAAGCGGACATCAAGAGTTGTCCATTAGTTATACCCTTAAATGTGTGTTCTGTCCAGTTGGGGTGTTTTTCATGGAATCCAGTATTTGGGCGTCACCACTTTCCATATGTACCAAATTTGACATACGTCCGCTGGAATTATTAGAATAAGGCCCACATCCACCGCTAACGGTACACTTAGGTGATATTGAAATTAGAAATGTTACGATTTCATGATCGTTTAAGTATAATATTAAGGTTTATTCTATCTTGTTTTAAAGACGTTACAGGCATTAATAAACAAAACAAGTTTTTAAGGTGAAACTAATAAAACCAACTCGTAACTTCAGAGATATCTTAAAGTATGTGAATCCCCGGTTGTACGTTACAAGAAGTAGGGTCGCCTGTCCAAACTCGTGGGTTTTCTCCGGGTCCTCCGGTTTCCTCCCACTGCTAAAGACCCCTACGCGCAAGCGAATTATTGAAATAAAATTAAACGATATGTTAGTCCCGAAATGACCTAGTTTGTGTCGAGTGGACGTTAAACCCAATCTCTCTCTCTCTCTCTCTCTCTCTCTCTCTCTTAAAATATGTAGCGACGTTGTAGGAGTCGCGGTGGCTCTGTGAGTAAGACGCTGGCTCGTTAACCAGTAGGTCTCGGGTCTCGCTCCCGGAGTTGGCCGAGATAGTTTCTATGGATTTTCTGGCGTGGTTTCTCCTTGTCAGTGGTACAGGACAGATGACCCGATAAGGTGATGCAGGACAGATTGCCTGACCCTGGCAAGGTGGTACAGGACAGATGACCTGGCAAGGTGGTGCAGGACAGATGACCCGACAAGGTGTTACAGGACAGATGACCCGACAAGGTGTTACAGGACAGATGACCCGACAAGGTGGTGCAGGACAGATGACCCTGACAGGGTGGTGCAGGACAGACGACCTGACAAGGTGGAACAGGACAGATGACCTGACAAGGAACAGTGTCTAATCGTGCGCGTAAATAAAACGTGAAAATTTGAATTCCAAATAAGAGTAAGCCGTAGTGCCGCTGTTCGGGCAATCTTCCCCCCATATCACACCATGTCTATGGTGTATGACTTTCATCATTAACCCAGCAGGATCTTTCTATGGCGCATTTCTTTTTCATCTGCTTGTAACTTTTAAACCTGTTAATACTCCCGTACATGTAGTTGGTTAATACGATTCGTGTACGCAGCCCTTAGTATACCATCTAGATCCTATATCAAGCAATCGTGTTGTGTAAACATGTAGTTGATTAATACGATTCGTGTATACAGCCCTTAGTCTACCATCTAGGTTGTGACCGTATAAAGCAATCTTGTACCGGTAGTTGAGATCTATCTACATTAGGGGTGGGGTTTATTTACCGGAAGTGACGCTACAGGATAAAGGCGTAGCAAGATAATAAAACGGAATAGGGTTTAACGTCCTACTTTTCTGTATCAAAATAAAATGGGACTTAATGTACTACTTGTCTGCAACTGGCGTGGTTTCGATTCCCCGGTCGTACGTGAAAAAGAGTAGGGTCGTCTATCTAACCTCATGGGTTTTCTCCGGGATCTCCAGTTTCCTTCCACTGATAACGACCCCTACGCGCAAGCGAATTATTGAAATAAAATTGAACCATATGTTAGTCCCGAAATGACGTAGTTTGTGTCGAGTGGACGTTACCCCCCCCCCCCTCCTGGTGGAAACTAGTAAAATCAGTTGTGAAAATGGAAAACGTAAACAGCAATAATCAAACCCCAATTAACCCCAATGGCAAAATTTATTATCATCCATTTGATAAGGCGACGGTATTAAATTCATACCTTACATCTGTTTCAAAACGAGATACCTCACATGAATTACCCCCCTTTGATGCACGCTCTGACATCACAATGAATGATTTTATCGTAACCGAACAAGAGGTTAAAGACCAATTAAAAATACTCGACTCTTCAAAGCCACCAGGACCAGATGAAATCAGCCCACTAATTCTAAAAAACATATCTCCCGCCATTGTAATTCCATTAACTCGTCTATTTAACCTGTGCCTTACAACTAAACAACTTCCAGACATATGGAAAACTTCACATGTCACAGCTGCCTTTAAAGGGAAGGGTGATCCACAATTACCAGAAAATTATCGCCCCATTTCCTTAACGTGCACAATTTGTAAGATTTTTGAAAAAAATTATCCTAAAACATCTGCACAACTTTATTAAAAAATATCATTTATTATCTAAACATCAGTCAGGATTTCAAAAAAATGATTCAACGCAATAAACCAACTTCTTGAGATATATAATATAATCATACGTAATCTAGATAAAGGGAAAGAGCTTAGCTTTGTATTCTGTAATATTTCTAAAGCGTTTGATAAAGTCTGACACATGGGAATTATATATAAGCTGCGAAAGTATGATATTAATCTAAATTTATGTGATTGGATATACAATTATTTTACAAATCGTAAACCATGTGTTGTCCTTGAAGGTTTTTCATCACTTTATTTGTCAGTTGAATCCAGGGTTCCCCAGGGATCGATACTCGGTCCTTTTCTATTCTTAATATACATAAATGATATTTCAGACAATCTAGATAACAATGTACGATTATTTGCTGACGATACGTCCTTATTTGCAATTATAAATGATAACCGATTAGAAACTGCTAATTCAATCAAAAGTGATCTGAAGCTAATATCACCGTGGGCAAATAAATGGCAAATAAAATTTAACCCAAATAAAACTAAAAACTTAATATTCACACGTAAAAAAACTAATCATCCTAATCTTATGTTTGAAAATAAAATTATTGATAAAGTTTCCCCACACTGCCACTTGGGACTAACATTTCATCTAAACGGAACATGGGCAGAACATATTTCTAAAATTCACAAAAAAAGCTTGCAATAGACTCAACATACTACGCCAATTAAAATTTAAATTAAACAGATCTACGTTATGTACGATATTTACGTCATTTATACGTCCTCTTACGGAGTATAGGGATAATATATGGGATAATTGTAGTATTACAGATTCGGAATTACTTGAGAATATCCAACTAGATGCAGGGAGAATCATAACTGGTCTGCGACGAAATTCCCACAGAAAATATGTTTATGACGAATTAGGGTAGGAACCACTGTTCAAACGCCGCCAAAAGCATAAACTCGTCTATTTTTATAAAATCCTTAATTGCTATATTCCCAAGTATTTGTCCGATATTCTAATAAAAATACAACCTGAAACAAATTACAATCTTAGAAACCACAAACTGAAAATACCACAATGTAAAACGTCTTCTTATATAAAATGTTTTTCCCAAACACAATAAAACTATGGAATAGTCTTCCTGCGCACGTGCAGTTATCACCGTCTCTCAATACTTTTAAGTCCAGTCTCCTGAGTCAGTACATAAAAAACCTAGTTATTTTCACTATGGAAACTGTAAGGAAAATATCATTCACTGCCAACTAAGAAATAAATCTAGTAATCTCAATAATCATCTTTTCCACCACTACCTATCTGAATCAAAAATATGTCCAAAATGCAATTCTTCGGATGAAGATAACTTCCACTTTTTCTTCTCTTGCCCATCTTATTCAGCTATCAGAATCGAACTATTAAATTCATTAAAGGTATTCACAGAAACTATTAATCTAGATCTGATTTTAAATGGCTCTACAGATCTTTCGAATACCTCCAATATCTTGATTTTTCAAGCAGTCCATTATTTTATTAAAAGTACCCAAAGGTTTTGATTCGCTTTTACATAGTATCATTGTTGTATAATATCAAAATATTGCATCGTATATATCATTTCCACATGAAACTGTATATATGTTCGGTTTTACAATTTATTATATTTAATCTCTTTTTTTATGTATATGTTTATATTATATCGTTTATTATTTTCTGTATCCCTGGGAAAGAACTTATATGGGCTTTGCCTGTTCTTCAATCCTTTTCAAATGAATAAAATATTGTTTAAACTAATTAAACAAAACAACACATTCGCTTCTAACGTAAGCGCAACCCTACTTCCTTGAGGGTATAAAAAAAACCGATTCCTCTTAATAGGAATACACAAAGCTCGAATTTACGAGGCAAAAACTTTTTAAAAAACATTCCCGTTATGTCGGGGTATATACAACACACAAAAGAAAGAGAAAGAGAGAGGGAGAGAGAGAGATGGTGTTTAACGTCCGCTCGACAAAAACTAGGTCATTTCGGGACTAACATATGGTTTAATTCTATTCAATAATTCGCTTGCGCGTAGGGGCTTTAGCAGTGGGGAAAACCGGAGGACCAGGAGAAAACCCACGAGGTTGGACAGGCGACCCTACTCCTTGTCACGTACAACCGGGGATTCGAAACCACGTCAGTTGACTCAATGACGGGCCTTATGATACAGCACGCACGTGCTAACCATTCAACCATCCAACCCCCTACCAAACAAAAGAATAACATAGGAGATAAAACCGTGAATACTATGTGAATGTTTGTGTGTTAATAAATAAATAAATAAATTTTTATTCGTACACGAAGTACAACAAATATCAGAAATAAATACATATAAATATATACAAGTTCTCAACTAATACAGAGTTGATTAATTATTTCATTTAATTTTATATATTCAGATGGCGAACAATCACTTAAATCTATGTATTCTCGTATTGCATTTCCTATTCTCTTATCATTTTCCTTCCAGGTACTTTTATCGTGACATTCTATTTTATTTACAATATTTAACAATGACTTGCGTTCTAAATTGTATTTTGTTATATTATAATGATATGATAATTGATATTATTGCACATAGTAGACTTACTTCCCAACAACGCAGTACGTCCACATATATGAAGACATAAATTACTACTATGTATAATACTATGATAAATCCTGACATATAACATTCAATAAATTATTGTGGGTTCTTGGGGAAATGTTGAATACTTTCCTTACCTGTTTTCTCCAGAAATATCTTCACCGCAAATATAGCGATGGACGATGAAAAATCTATTCAACCGTCTATTCAAGAATTTCCTAATTAGGATCTTAACTCAATTCCAGTCAAACAGTGAAAACATGCTAAATATAAACCTCTTATTACTTTGTTACTATTCATTTTAAAAGCCAAAATATGTATTCAAAAACAAAACAATTATAATTTACATTCTTTTAAAAACAAAATGACTCACCGTAAAACAACAATCACACACAATTTCTGTTCCCCGCAGTTCCGTCGCCATTGATTGGAAAGTCTTTTGCAGTTTTTTGTTGATTGCCCCATTTTTCTTCATGTCCATCAGTAACACTGATTGAAAACGCGTCTGCCACCCACGGTTTCACAGATAAGTGTTTCGGTCCTGCATTTAAAAAAAAAACTTCTTTTTCCTCCAACTCAACATATGTCTTGCGGTGAAATCTCTTTTGCCTCGTCACGGCATGCCTACTGACCAGTGCATGAAGTCACGTGGATCTTGTACGCAGATCATATGTAGTTTGTATATGACACGGGATTAATTACGTGTTTAATTAGATCATCACCAGTCCGCGCCTTAAGAG
The DNA here is from genome assembly GCF_932274485.2 of Patella vulgata. Classification (NCBI taxonomy): domain Eukaryota; kingdom Metazoa; phylum Mollusca; class Gastropoda; family Patellidae; genus Patella; species Patella vulgata. Next base: position 95,361,219 of record NC_065879.2, read on the forward strand.
TAGTTTATACAGAGTTGATAGGACAATATTATAAATATTATCAAAGCTAATCGAGTTCATGAATTTCTTTGCACCTAAATGATCGTTCAATTTGATGTAAAGTATAAAGATCACTTTGTCACACCTGTAGTTCTTTCTTTATACCTTAAATGTTATATAAATTATTAATTAGACATTAATTAACTTATCTAGACCATAATCAACTCTCGATGTCATCGCTGGCCTGCGATATTTACTGGGTAAGGTTTATTCGTGTAGACCAGTTCTTTTACCATACATTTTAATATTATTTGCTGGGTTGGATGGTCGAACGGTGTGGGTTTAATCATAATGTATGCCATTGAGTATGTTGCGTGGGTTAGATAACCCGAAGTAGGGTCACGTCACTTTTCACAATAAAACAGTAAGGTTTATTGGTGTAGACCCGGGCCCTGTTTCACGAAAGTGTAACTAAGACACTTAAATTTTGATTGGCTAAGCACTAAAATCAATCTAATGTTGTCCAATCAAATTACTAAAATTTGGATTTTAACTTAGTTAAAATTTCGTGAAACAGGCCCCAGTTCTTTTACCTTACATTTTAATTTTATCTGCCGGGTTGGGTGGTTGAACGGTGTGCGCTTAATCATAATGTTTGCCACTGAGTCAAGTTGCGTGGTTACATTATGCGACGTAGGATCGTCTGCCTAACCTCGTGGGTTTCCTCCGGGTCAAACATTTTCCTTCCACTGCTAAAGACTATCAAGCGCAAGCGAAGCATTGAATAAAATAAAATTGAATCATATGTTAGTCCCGAAATCAGCTAGTCTGTGTCAAGTGAACGTTACCCCCCCCCCCCCTCTCCATCTCTGTCTCAAATATTAGCCCACAGGATTTCGGCGTATATTTAATCGAATAATCATGTTTTAAACAGAGTTTGTTTCACTTTAACCTTTGACACCCAACCGATAATTCCGTTGCAATTCGATATAAGAGTAGGCCGCAGCGCCGCTGCCCGGGCAAAATTTCCCTCATAGCACACTGTATGGCGTATGCCCGTCTTCATTAGCCCAGGTTAGGAGCAGAGCAGTAGGACGTTAAACCCCATTTCATTTCCATCATTTTATGATGACATTTCTAAGATGGAGGGGGGGGGGCCGGTTGCATGGCCGAATGGTTAGCACGTGCTTGCTGTATCATAAAGCCTGTTTTACATGACAAGGAATCGAGTCGCCTGTCCAACCTCGTGGGTTTTCTCCGGGTCCTCGGGTTTCCTCCCACTGCTAAAGACCCCTACGCGCAAGCGAATTATTGAAATAAAATTAAACCATATCTCTCTCAGATGGCGACCATTTTTGGCGGGAAAATTGGCAGATGTGCTGATTTCGAATAAGTAGTAGTGTTTGGTGTCAATATATATGTTTTCGGGGTCACAAATTCTATTCCTGACATTTACAACCTTGTAAAATGATCACACGTTCATATACTTAGCATATTTCCAAGATGGCGGTCATTCTTGGCGGGAAAATAGGACGATGTGCTGATATTGATTAAGTAGTCGTCGTTCGTGTCAATATATATGTTTTCAGGGGCACAGATTCCATTTCGGTCAGTAACAACTGTGTAAAATGATTATAAGTTAACCTATTGTGCATATTTTCAATATGACGGCCATTTTTGGCGGGAAAATGGGACGATGTGCGGATATTGATTAAAGATACATTGTAGAGAGCTGGCCACCCTTGCTAACACTTTAAAAATAGATGATCTAAGAAGAATATATTGAAAATTTCAGTCAAATTACTTTATTCTGAACAAAGTTATCACCATTGTAATTTTTGACTAGAAATGGGAGTCAACTCTATCTCCACCGTCTCCGAGAATGGCCGATCTTTTGATTGACAGGCGTTAACCTACATAATCTCGATTATCAGTTAACGTTTTCAATGGTTATGGTACCGTTAGCCTATTCGGTTTGAGGCGGGGTTGCAATTCAATTCGTATCATATTTATTTTTTACTACAAATTAAAAATAAGACTTTTAATATATAGATAAGAAGCGAAAGTTTGAAAGGAATGGACCAAATCAATGAGGCAGCATTGTACATAATTATAGCCGACTTCTTGTTAGCCTTCGTGTACTCTTGTACTGTAACTGGTAGGCCTACGTGACTCCCAAAGCAGACAAATAGGAAACAGTGATCCAAATGGGGCTGCAATTCAACTGGGGTGATGTTAGCTGCGATGTTTATCAATTTCCATAATTTTTCTGTAAACGAAAGTGACAAATTAGAGCGTATAATACCGACATCCAAACTCTCATTTTAACCACAGCTAAACATATTATCAAGGCCGTATATCGAACTTTCGACTGACATACGGCCTTGCTCAAAAGCGGCCTCGCTTTATACGCTCTATCATTTAGCCTCGGTCATTACTGCCTTTTATAGAAAATGTCCGGAAGTATGACGTCAACGTAACGATTAATCTCCGCTTACGACGCCATTTATGGATTTAATCAATCAATGAAATCCTGTTTAAATCCAAACCGAATCCAAGCAATCCGTGGGTCTACAGAGTTGATTTTGGGTTTGTTGGGTAAATAAAGATCTAATTTATAATTTCTATGACATCTGAGGCCCAAAGGAAGACCGACAATAGGCAGATTTAGCTCATAATGTATGTTTAAGTAGTCGTCTATGGTACCAGGATATATTCGGGGCGCAGATTCCATTTCTGCTATTTACAAATGTGTAAAATGATCGCATGTTCACATATTTAGAATATATCTAAAATGATTTTGATTAAGTAGTCGTGTCTTTGTGACAATATAATAATGTTTTAAGTTCATTTCTGTCGTTTACAACTGTCTAACATGATCACATGTTTATATATTTAGCATATTTCTAATATGGCTGTCATGTGTCAATATATGTTTTCGGGGGCGCAGATTCGATTTCTGCCATTTACAACTGCGTGAAATGGTGGTATGTCCGACGTTTTATAAACACATTACTGACAAGGTTTCTGAATCCAATTCTGCTATGTATAAGCTTGTAGCATGTTCCTAGAAGCCATTGCCGTGTTTCACCCATTAGGTGTATTACCCAACAAAGAAATAAAAACGACTGCAAATGAAATAGTAATACTTGCTGTAAGAAACTTTTATGGCATAGATTATATTATCAGATGACCCCAAGCTGCATGTGGAAGGTTCGTTCAGAGGATTGCTGTTGCTTAAAGGATGCTGTGACCCTTCATTAATGACATACTGAAAGAACTGATGGTAGTGATGTCCAAGTAGCCAGTCACGTCGTTGTGTAAGTAGTGACATACTTTGGTGACGCCGCCAGGTTGGAACGGGGATCACGGTGGCTAAGTGGGTAAGGCGCTGGCTCGCTAGCCTGGAGGTCGGGTGTTCGATCCCTGCATTGGCCGAGAAAGTTCATCCAGATTTTCCGGCGTGGTTCCCCCTTGTCAGTGATGCAGGACGGAGGGCCTGACAAGGACAGCTGTCTAGTCATTCGGATGAGACGAAAAACCGAGGTCCCGTGTACACATTGACGTGCACGTAAAAAATCCCTTGACAGTTGGAATTCGATATAAGAGTAGGCCGTAGTGCCGCTGTCCGGGCAAAATTACCCTCATAGCACACTGTATGGCGTATGCCCGTCTTCATTAGCCCAGTTCGGAGCAAAACAGTAGGACGTTAAACCCCATTTCATTTCATTTCATTTCCAGGTTGGAACGAAGCCCCTGGCCACATGCTTGCTACGCTGTTACGGCCTTTATGTAGATATAGTATATAAAGGGAAGATACTGACCCTCGTCCATCAGCTCCAGTCTAGCATCCAAAGAGGAAACATCAAGAAAACTATAAAATGTTCTTGACTGCTTGACTTTTGGTTGATCTCTGCTTGGAAAGTGAATGAGGATGAGTGAGCATGGCGCAATCTCTATAGGCGTGGCGAGAGAACGCCTTACGCTACACCAGGTAGGCACGTAACGGGGGTGTGGTGAGCATGGCGAGAGAACGCCTTACGCCAGGTATAGGCGTGGTAGGCACGTAACGGGAGTGTGGTGAGCATGGCGAGAGAACGCCTTACGCCTGGTATAGGCGTGGTAGGCACGTAACGGGAGTGTGGTGAGCATGGCGAGAGAACGCCTTACGCCTGGTATAGGCGTGGTAGGCACGTAACGGGAGTGTGGTGAGTAAGTATTTCGGTCTGACTGCTAACTGCCAGATCATGTTGGAAACACCTTTCGCGCAGCCAGAGCATGGCCATGAGTGTAGTAAGATCTTGGAAATATGCTAAATTGGTGAACATATGACCATTTTACGCAGTTGTATATGACAGAAATCGAGTCTGCTTCCCCGAAAACATATATATTGACACCAAAGACAACTACTGAATCGATTTCCCGCCACAAGTGGCAGCAATGTTGGAAATATACAAAATATGTGAACATGTGATCAGTTTACAAGGTTGTAAATGTCTGAAATTCATTCTTCGCCCCCGTAAACATACATGTATATATTGGCACCAAACACTACTACTTAATCAATTTCTGCACATCCTCCAATTTTCCGGCCAAAAATGACCCCCATCTTGGAAATATGCTAAGTATATGAACATGTGATCATTTTACAAGGTTGTAATTGTCAGGAATGGAATCTGTGACCCCGAAAACATATATATTGACACCAAACACTACTACTTAATTAAATCAGCACATCGTCCGATTTTCCCGCCAAAGCTTCTTCCACGATTTCTTCCCGAAAGGCCGTCGGATTTACGTTAAGGATCAGACTAGTGTCTGTTTAGGGAGTGTGCCTCTTTATTTATCGTTGTAAGGTTATGTATTAAATGATCCTTTATATATGTTCTTGTTTTTATATAAACAATATTTATTCAGAAACTGAGGGGATTGGGGAACAGGCAAAGCCTATATAAAGAATAGATATAAAGGAAATTATATATGTACATAACCCAATAAAAAAAATATTTAAATGTAAACATAAGTTTGAAATAATTAAAATCAACTATTTTTTAAAATTTAAAGGAAACTATATATGTACATAACCCAATAAAAAAAATATTTAAATATAAACATAAGTTTGAAATAATTAAAATCAACTATTTTTTAAAATTTAAAGGAAATTATATATGTACATAACCCAATAAAAAAAATATTTAAATGTAAACATAAGTTTGAAATAATTAAAATCAACTATTTTTTAAAATTTAAAGGAAATTATATATGTACATAACCCAATAAAAAAAATATTTAAATGTAAACATAAGTTTGAAATAATTAAAATCAACTATTTTTTAAAATTTAAATCTATCGGTTTGTTCAATAAAAATAAGTACCTGGTTAAATACTGACACGTTTTCGTTGTATGAGAGTGTTTCCGATCCATATAGTAGTAGTCTGGAGGCTCAGCGCGGGGGGGGGGGGGGCATCAAATGGGCACAAAACCAGACCCAACTTTTCTAGAGTAAAATGTTGCGTAGAATACGATGCCGAGTGGTAATCAGTCCGTCGTTGGGGCGTTTTCGAGATATTTGGTGACAAAGGTCAAATGGGTTCATTTGCACTGAAAGTGAATGCGCGGTCATTCTTGTATCATGAAAATAAGCTGAAAATGATCGAAAGTAATCACACTTTCAATAAAAATGTAAACTTGCTAAATTCACCTTTGTTCTTTGTGACCCCAGAGGTCGAAAGGTCACATTTTCCGTTTTAGCACTAGGAAGATTTAAAGTAATAAATGTCGGCGTAAAATATAAAAACTAAAGCGATACCTGTTCTAATTAATAATAGGAACATTTAAAATTTATCTTTAGGTGGCCTTAGCACCAAACATTTACTTTGGAATCGTCGAAAATGATCTTGCATAACAGAACCAAAACGCTACGGAGCCTGTTTCAAAAATACGTAAAAACTGTTAAAACTAAATCTCTCCGAATTAGTTTTACAACGAATGCTATACATAATGATACTAGTTGTCTGAAAAAAAACAATTAAATAGTTCCATGGCTGGACTCCAGGCTGCAGGCCGCGTCACAAAGCCTGCCAAAATTTTACCCGCTAACATTTACCAATACGACATATATATCCTGTGAACCACTATGTACAATGCATTCGTCGGTTTTATCTGCATCCATGTTCCGGCGAAATTCATAAAAACTCCTAAAATGTTTGCAAACTTTTAATCTCGTCGCCAGATGCGTGTTTTCCCGTCACAGATTAACGTCGGTTTTCCTAGACTGGGATTCTCGGAAATCCACGCGGCCTGCAGGCTGGAGTCCAACACTGAAACTATTCAATTGTTTTTCAGATAACTAGTATCATTATGTATAACAATCGTTGTGAAAATAAATCGGAGAGATTTCGATTTGACAGTTTTTACGTATTTTTGAAACAGGTTTCAAAGTGTGTTGGTTCTGTTTTGCAAGATCATTTTCGACGTTCCAAAGTATAAAAGTTCGTTGCTAAGACCACCTAAAGATAAATTTGAAATGTTCCTATTATTAATTAGAACAGGTTTCGCTTTAATTTTTATACTTTACGTTGACATTTTATTGCTTTAAATCCTCCTAGTGCAAAAACGGTAAATTTCACCTTTTGACCTCCAGGGTCACTAAGACTAAAGGTGAATTTAGCAAGTTTACATTTTTATTGAAAGTGTGATTACTTTCGATCATTTTCAGCTTCTTTTCATAATACAAGAATGACTGCACATTCACTTTCAGTGCAAATGAACTCATTTGACCTTTGACCCCGAATATCTCGAAAACGCCCCAACGGCGGACTGATTACCACTTGGCATCGTATTCTACGCAAACCCATTTGATGCACACCCCCCACCCCCGCGCGCGCTGAGCCTCCGGTCTATAGCACTTTAATGTTTTGTTGTGTATGAGGTAAAGTGTCGATTGTTCTGTGGCGAGCATCTGAATACGAGGAACATATAAGGAGATAGTGATAAGGATCTTCTATTGAATTACCACATGAACATTCGGGAGTATTTGAAATATGTCTTGTAAATTTATGAAAATTTAGATTACTGCAGCCTAGTCTTAGTTTAGTATGTATAATTTGATTTTTACGTTTGCCAATATAATAAAAGAGAGGTATTTTCGGATCATGTTTAGACAGTTCTTGTTTAAATTTTGAGAGTGAGAAGACATTTGTTATGGAAGGATTTAGGCTGTTCCAGAGTCGGATAGCTGATGGAAAGAATGAATTGTAATAGAGAGATGTTCTGCAGAATATTTCATCTAATTCTGGTTTACTTCTAAGATTATATGGAGATGTTTTTAATTTAATGTGGTTGGATAAATAATTTGGAACCGTTCCATTAATAATTTTATATATTGTCTGCAGTTTATGCATTTTTCTTCTTTCATAGAAGGGAATAATACCAGTTTCCAGATAGAGTAAACGGTGGCTAGTTCCCTTTACAGTCCCACAAATATGTTCTCACCGAGGAGTGCACACCCCTACCCAGTTCCTTAGGATTTCAGCGTGTATATTTGTTTTTATCTTACGTTGATCTATTAACCTTACAGATTGGGTATTCATCATGAAGATGGACAGGGCGGTTTCAATTCCCTGGTTGTACGTGACAAGGAGTAGAGTAGCCTGTACAATGTCGTGGGTTTTCTCCGGGTCCTACGCCCCCCCCCCCCCACTGCTAAAGACCCCTACGCGATAGCGAATTATTGAAAAAAATTGAATATGTCAGTCCTAAAATGGTCTAGATTTTTACGAGTGGACCTTAAGCCCCATTTCGCTATCTCTGATCCAGTGTTTAAGGTAGTGTAGTATATTTCGATTTAAAAACCATAGTTTCATCACATCAAACGAAATTATCTTACAATTGAATGAAATGTATAAATCCTGGGTCTCCCCTGTATAAGCTCACACCAAAACATAACAAACAGGAAATAAAATAAACAAGACGAATTGTGTTAAAGTTTTATTCAGATAAGAGTTTTACTTTATGTTATAAAAGTCTTAAAATTTAAATTGTATTCACAGTAATATACAATAAGTGCAGAAAATTGTCGTAGTATTTAAAGGCTCAATACCACTCTTGTTGTAACTGAATAATATGTCCCAATCTTTATTCTGGTCAACAAAATTGTACTATTTTAGAATATTTCAATTAATTGATGATACAAATTTCATCTTAACACACCTTATTTAAAATTTTTTGAAAAATTCAACATAATGGTTTGAAACGTCTAACGTAAACCTTTTCAAATGAAACTTCGATTTAAAATTATTTTCGAACCCTCTGGACAAGTAAAATAGGATGTAATGGATAATTTACACAACAGGCAGGACAGTTAAACATCTAGTACTTAGATAGAGATATTATATATTTTCTGGAGATTTCAAGCCAGCAAGAGTGTTATTATCCCTTTAAATATAATCATATTGATTGATTGCAAGAACAAAAACCAGTAAAAATTAAACAAAAACATGGGATATTTTCAAAACCAACTTATATTTTATACCCACCAGTCGCAAAATCTTTAATTGGGCCATAATTTCTACTTTACATGTATATGCTTATTAAATTTATTTGAAATACTGAAACATGTATTTTCACAATAAAGCTGTTTATTTTTCCTTCGTTTTTCACCATTGTTGATTTTCTTATCACCTCCCTCATTTCTTGGTAATGGCCTGCTCGGGTTAATTTCAAGGACCTGAAAACCAAACACAAGTAATATTAAATATAAAAACTAAGAACAAATACGAAACAATAATTTTAGACGCCGTTCGGAGTTTTGATACACCCATCCCCACATAGTCTCGGGCACCTGGAACATTCTAGTCTTCAACGTACGAAGAATCTGGGTCAGTTGTCAACGTTTGATGAAATTCTACTGGATAATCAACCACATAACAACCCAGACACCCGGTTTAAGCATGGTCAGTGGAACTTTTTAGCTAAAGCCAATAACGAGTTGCACTCCTTCAGGAAATAAATCTCATATATCATGCATTATGAGGCAAGGTAGATAACTCTACTAACAATATTCACTGACTGTATTGTTCACAGTTTTAATATCACAAGTGGAGCAATATCTGACAATGTTTCTGTCACAAGCTAGTACTGACTGTGAAAGCTTTGATAATACACATTTATTGAAAGTAACTATCAACTGTAGAAATAACCGGAAACTATCTGTTAATTCTCATATCCTTCTACTTCTTAATCAACAAAACTTCGATAATTCAAGGCCAACAAGAATCGCCACTGAAAAGGGATCTATATAGAGAATGGCCAGGAAACACGACTTACTTGTTCTATTGAAGCATTTCGGATTGCAGAAACCAACTTGACAACCATTATGACATACGCCATCTTCTATTCTACAGCCTCCTGTATTACAGTAGGAACATGTCTGTAGACACAAACCATTACATCCCCAATATCCATCTTTACATCCAGTCAAACAAACACCATCTAATTGTCGACATGGACCATTACAGGAAGAACATGATTCTTCACACACATCACCATAGTAACCATCTTTACATCCGGTGCATTTCCCAGTTCTAGCATTACATTTACCATTCTTACATCTGGTGTTGCATGAAGACTCACAGAATTTACCATAGTAACCATCTTTACATCCGGTGCATTTCCCAGTTCTGGCATTACATTTACCATTCTTACATCTGGTGTTGCATGTAGACTCACACAAATTACCATAGTAACCATCTTTACATCCGGTACATTTCCCTGTCTTCCTATCACACTTATCATCCTTGCAATTGATGTTGCATGCAAACTCACAGAATTCACCATAGTAACCATCTTCACATTCTGTACATGACCCTATCGTGGCATTACATTTACCATTCTTACATCTGGTGCTACATGAAAATTCACATCTGCTACCATAAAGATCTCCTTGACAGCCATTAGAACATGATCCTGACATTTTCTCACAGACGTTGTTTGTACAAATCGCTGGACATCTAATGTTACAATCGGTACCGTAAAATCAATCAGGACAATTTTCTAGAGTAAATATAAAGTTTAAAACATGTATACTCTCTCAGTAAAGGAAGAATAATATATAAAGGATTATGTCACTAATTATATCAAAATTATTATTATAATTACTAATATAATAAAGCTATTTTATAGGGAATACGCAAGGGTGTTATGTATGAGCCCTATTCGTTTATAACACTGTAAGTGATAAATTCATATATATATATATATATATATATATATGAATTTATCACTTACAGTGTTATATATATATATATATATATATGGCAGACAAACTGTGTAAAATCCTTTCTTGGACGAATTACAGAGATGGAGAGTTTCATGTTGATCGGGTGTTCAAATGGAATTTTATTGGTTCAAAGTTTGGAGGAGCTGCAGTGACAAGATGGTTTTTGAGCAATGCCAGAGGGTAATGCCCCTGTCGTGAATTGTAACGATACAGGCTCGTAGCTAGCCCAAAATTGTTAGGGGGTTGGGCAAAGGCTTCTGGGGGCGTCGGTGCGGCTTCTGGGGGCGTTGATGTACACACTCGACGGTCCACGGTAAACTGTACCGTGGAGCACCTCCGAAAGTTCAAGGGTCCCCCCACCATAAAATTTTGGAAAATCGGGTATGCACCTGAAAATGACGGACAATTTCAACATGAATTTGATATGAGCTTTAAATTTGAAGGAAGGAAAACGACTTGAACGTACCTATAATAATTTAAGAGATAAACGAAAATTCACAATCGAGTTAAGAGTGCGAATTTTTCCAGACTATCACACCGTTTTGGGCGACCAATTCATTTGTGGTCGCCTAACCAACCTCACTCGGCAGTATGGGCGCCCCCCAATCTGACTCGGCATTATGCATTATGTATGGCCTGGCAATAATATATTGTCATTATAAGGCCCTCCACCAAACTTGTCATTATGGGGCTCCCTCCGGGATAAGACACCCCACAGATTAGGCCGTTTTTTGGTGCCCCATCAATTAAATTGTGGTGGTGATCGTGTGAGTCATTATGAGGCGTCTCAGAATTTCGGGGGGCGCCTCATTTATAATGACATATTTGGAAATAAGATTGCTAATTGTTGCTTATCTTATCCTATTCCAAAACTGGCAAACTGTTGAATCAGTAATAGACCTACCTGTGAATATTTGTACTTCACATAACGTCAAATATTTATGTGTTGAAACAAAAACATATCTAGCCGATAATGATGGTACAGGTGGTTGATTACATCTCTCTATGGTATATACAGATTGTCCTTTTGACGTGTGGTCTTTATAACATGGTGTAGCTGATCTAAAACCTGCTTCATCACATTTACCAGTAGAACTCAATCCAATCTCAAATCCTATCATTGTGTCAGTATCTGGAAACAATATAAATTGTATGTAACTCACTCAGTGGGGCTTGTATCACATCTAACAACAATTTAAAAACAATATGAAATGTATGTAACAATAATGTGATAATGCTGAAAATAATCAGAAATTAAATTCTTGCCACATTTACTATTTGTTTAACCCACTCTATTAATATTAACACTTTTAAAGTACTTGGCATATTGTAACCAATAAATTGGGTGGGAATTTAAGACTATCGATCTGTTACGTGCACTTCGTAACCTAAATACTTACAACGGATCGTCATTGCAGGAGCAAAATCTTAACAAACTTAATATCATGTTTTATGAGACAAATGCTTTGTTTTTCAATCAATCAGTCACTCAGTGGCGCCATTTCCACATCTAAAAACAACGACGTAAAAATTGTAAACTATTGTTCTAATATTCAATCATCAGATATTATTCTGCTTTCAGGCACAAAGTTTCAAAAAGGTAAAGTCGTTACTATGCTCTTACAAATCTTACAGTTCCGTTTAGTTATAATCTTACGTACCGTCATCTAATATGTTAAATATCTTCATACTACTGATATCAAAACTCTGTTTTAGATCGACACACAACCATTCTGTTGCTCTATCGTCATCAGTCTGTGTACAACTTCCCCCAGACCAATCCTGATTAGTATTACCATCTACAACTTTATCTGAAACGCCATAGTACGTTGAACTTTGCCTTGTTGGTTTATTAAGCGCCACATTCAAGGAATCTGAACCTGAAATTATATTGAAGACATTCATGGTAGTTTGGGTGCATAAAGTAGTAACCCTATCAGTCCATTTTTGTTATGTTTCCAATCGCAAAGGAATTTGCAAGGCACTTAATTAGGATTGTGTAGGCATGCTTATCAACGCATCATCCACCCCTCGTCGGCATAGATGTTGATTCGATTAGGCGGCAACACTTTAAATAGTGTGTAAATCTTTATGAGTTTTTGTGTCGTATTACATGAAGCCCGCACAATACAAATGTGGCAGACGGTATCAGGCTCCATAACTGTAAGTTCACAACACTTAGCTCAACCTTGTTTAATTTCTATGATCCAGTCCATAATTTTTCTCTAAATCGTGGCAAATTGTTAAGGCCCGGTCCCACTGCACTTACGGATGCAAAGAGGATGTTAAACGGGGAAAAAAACGTGCCCTCCGTTTGAAAACGCCATGCATCCGTTGTGTACTCATTGCATACGTGTTTCATAGGCTCTATCCATCGAACATCCGTTCACATCGATTTCATACGCGCAAAAAGTTTTGAGCTGCACAAAACTTTTATAACGGAAGAGCTTTCTGCCGTGTACGATGTAAATGCGCGACATATACGAGCACCAAACGTTCCATGTCCGTTATCATCCGTTAAACGTCCACTGTATCCTTTCTGCATCCTCTGGGAATCCTCGCAACTGACATCCGCTCCAGCTGAAAACGGAAAGAGGGAGGGAAGATAAGGTACATGGAACGTCTATACATCCTTAGTAGCACGGAAATAGAAAGGATGTAAGCGTATGCATCTTGTATATAAAGTTTTCAAAACGGACAAAGCGTTTGTATCTGGGATGTATCTGGTATATTGAAGGATGTCGGGAGTTTGCCGAAGCTGTCATCCACTTCCATCCGCTAGACTTCCAATGAACATCCTTTTAACATCCCCGCTACATACTTCCCTCGTTCGTTCTTTTCCGTTCAGTTTTCGCAAATTTTCGTCAATTTTGTCCATTTCTGGAGCGGATGAAAACGGATGGAGCCACCCCCGAAAGTTTGCTCGCCCGCTGTGTCCTTTTTGCATACGTTTTGTGTCCATCGGCCACTGGGACCGGGCCTTTAGCAATTGGATATCAACCTCCATAACTGTACATTCACTGTTCATGATGTTTCTATAAATTGTGGTTTTCATGAACTTGATCCACACTTAGAGAAGACCACCACCTTGTTGTAAATAAAATAAGAAGGCATTGAGATGAAACGTGCCTGCTTTAGTAATCTCATCTATATTCGGCAAATATAAGGCACATGCCTTAAGTCCAGCCAAAAATCTAGGCCAGAAATAAATAAAGGAATTGTTTTTTTTGATAAATATCAGGTGATGACAAAAATGCTTCCCTTTTTTATACTCCCACATTTTTATGTGGGCATATATTGTCGTCGCCCCTATCCACCCACAATTTGATTGTGGACACTCTACTGGTCACAATTTTTATCCCATTTTGACAAAACTTGAAATATAGGTTATCTCCCAATGATCGCGGTTCCTTGTGATATTGGCAATGTATCGGATCGTAAGTTCATGGATTATGGCCCCTGATAGTATGATTTTTATCTGATTTTCATGAAACTTGAGATATATTTTTATAACTTATAACCCAATGATCCGTACGTAACTATCGTACGAAAATTAAATAGTAGCTGGCTCTGCAGGTAGGGTGGATCTGTCGTTCAGATTGCCACTGATCTTGGTTCCTTTCGATATTTGCGCTTATCAGATCGTAATTGCCTGGAGTATGACCCCCTAGTTGAACAAAAAATCGCGTCTTTAGCGTGTGGCCTCTTTAGATGTCACAATTTTTATCCTGTTTAAAAACCTTTTAAATATATTATATATAACCGCTACACCTGCCCCTGCAATGACGGTTCGTTAAAAATAAAATAAGGAAGTAGAAAATCAATCGTTATTCGTTTATTCCTGTACCCATGTTTGATAAACTCGTTCAACATGATGACAATGAAGGTATTACGTTAATGAATACATGAACGTTGGATGATTGTGTACGTTGGATGATTGTGTACTATGAAACTTTACAATAACAGTACGTTGAACAAATGATACATTACAGCTGGTTACAACTAACGATGAAAGAACGAACGAAGAACAAACAAATGAAGAACGGTTTCATTGAAAAGATAAAAATACACATGCATGTATTTACAATAAACTCTGTAACATATATGTTCTACATAACTAATAAGTAATAAGTATTGGAGAGTGCTGCTGGCGCTAAAACAACTCATAATATGCAATGCATCACCTACCAAGGAATACAAAGTTACATCATAGAACTAAATACACTGGAATGCCAACGAGCCTGTTAGAGCGAATTATGCTCGTCCCCGCATGCGCGAAGATAAAAGTGCCATGTTTATTTCTGGTAGGCCTGATGCTATGGCGGAGTATTTGGAATTCCAGTTTATCGATGTCATTTTAGACGTAAGTGTTGGCTGAATTTTCTTAAAATAAATATTAATTTGGAAATATTCCAATGAAATACAAAATAAAATTCTGTTAAATTTGTATTTGAAAGTAGCCTTTGGCTTGTATAGTTCGGCAAGTGCCGGTGTCAAATCATGCGGCAATTATTAATTCATGAGAGAAAAAATAAGCTTATCAATTTAGAATAAATCATTGGCCAATTATATTTATTCCCAAAATAAGAATTAATAAAAAAAAGTCTATAGAATTCTGTAGTACCCATTTAGGCCGTCTTCTCGGGGTGAAAATCTTGTCACCTTCGCTCCCGCTAAACTGGTCTACAAATCGGACTATCAATAATCGTGCAATCAATATGTCAACAAAGTTCTCCAATAAAATCTGCCAATTTAATAGTTCAAGCTCGAAATAGGCTATAAATCGATGACTTATTTCTTTATAGTGCGCAGCCATATTTGCGTAGATGTGAGTTGGATCCTGCGCATCTATTTAAAATTTGGCCAATCAGCAGGGTTGCGGTAAAAAATTCTGGGGTCAAGTGCCAGGTCATAGCATTTGTAAACAAAGCCATGCGAACGATTTACCTTGCAAATCGCTCGCGGATGGGACGAACAGAGATCAAATGAACCCCAAAAACGTCCCATCCGTGTAGAGAAGTGGTGTATGAGAGCCACAAAAGGTATTTTGATCACACTGACATAAAATGTGGCAGTCAGTCAGGTTTTTTCGACACTGATTAAGGATATTGGACCGGTCTATTTCACTAGAAAAATGCCTTAATATCAAGGGAGATTACAGAGAATGCAACAAGGTCACTGCTTCTATAAGTGTAATTCTAATAAAATCATTCATTTTACATAACAAAATACTTAAAACCTGTCTAGTCTGCTGTCTTGATAATGATCATGGATAGGCTAGTGTATAGCTAAGATTAAGAATGAAAAAACATATTTTGAAATAAAGGTTGAAAACTTAAAAAGTTGCAGAAATATTAAGAAGAAATGCTTAAATAATTTGAACTAGCTCAGAATTTTCTGGGAAAATCCCATATGGACAAAATAAAATTTGCATCTACAATGTATAAGCTTACAATAGATATATGAATTCAAAATGGGTTTTGTCTGCAATTACGAATGAACCAGATGCCCCCCCCCATCAATATGGGGCTCACCTACGACATAGTTTACATGTAATCATCGAGTAGTTAGAATAAGGCTACCGGTATTTGTTTCACTGGACTTATCAAAACAGCAAAAGTGTTATTGGTGCTTTAAATAAAATAATAAAAATGCTGTTTTTATTTCGCACTGGACTAAATTGTCCCTCTTTTGTATGGCCCCCGCTCGAACATACTTGGATTATTTCTTGCAAATTATACAGATCTCTGATAAAACTGACTTCTTTAACTCTGATGAAGTAGTAACAAGTACTGCACCATGATGTGATTCCTTTGGTGATATTAATGAAGGAGTAGGGGTGAATGCAACACACTTTTAGTTTTTAAATTTGTTGAAGTACTAGGCCT
Source organism: Patella vulgata (assembly GCF_932274485.2). NCBI lineage: Eukaryota > Metazoa > Mollusca > Gastropoda > Patellidae > Patella > Patella vulgata. The sequence continues at coordinate 95,377,366 of NC_065879.2, forward strand.
AGTAGTAGGGGTTATGGACATAAAGGCCCTAAACCAAAATGGCTCAAGTATTTGGTCATAACGGTCAAACATTTTGGTCAAAACTACATAACGGTCAAAACATTAGGGTCATAATGGCCAAAAAGAACATTTGAATTTTGATATATTATGTATCAAATGATATTTATTAATATAAATATTGCATAATATAAATACCAATATTTCTTAATAGATAATATTTTCATATACATTTCTTTAATACATAAATTTAAAAACACTGTAGACATTTAATACTTAATACACTGTATAACTATAACATACATAATTTACAAAGACATCTATTTAATATGGAGGGTGGGTGGCGAATGGTTCAACATGTACACATAAAATCATAAGGTCTGTCATTGCGTCAATGACTTAATTTCAATTCTCTGCATGTACGTGACAAGGACTAGGGTCACTTGTTCAACCTTGTGAGTTTTCTCCGAGTCCCCCAGTTTCCTTCCTCTGCTACAGACCCTTACATGCAAGCAAATTATTTAAATAAAAAGGAACTGTGTCGACTGGACATTAATGTTCAGCTCATGTTACTTTATCAGTGGGGTGTGAAAGACTTAATTAGGGATTATCAAAAACTTTGATTAAATTGTATCCCCTCTTTCCTTTGAATCACAGCATGCAATGTTCTGGGTTGACTTGGATGGTTATATTCAATTCTTTCATTCACAAATTTTTTCTGGACTTATGGTCTGTAGCCTATATATGATGCACCTTTATTTATTACATTTATTTATTACTTCTACTAGTTGGAATAGAAGTGGTCATATCTTGTTGAAGGTTTGGTGAAACCGTGTTTAAAATATTATGTTATGAGTGAATTAGTATTAATATACTAACAGTAAGTTGTTAAATAATGTTTGGTCAAAATATATTATGACCACATCACAGTAATACTAATACTAATAGTCTGTATGTATGTCGTGACAGTTTAGTTTCGGTTGGACTGAATGAAGACGCTGCCTTATCACTGAGTCACTCTCTTTCTTTCTCGCATCATTTAACTGTTTTGTTCTTAAAACATCTATAAAACGTTGGATGAAATATAAAACCACTGCCGACTGTATCTTCAATATAATATCCCTCGTAATAAAATATCCATTTGTATCGAAAAATGCTGCAATGGATTGGTCATTTCCATCCAATTGAAACCAGTCTATAGCTACCTCACGACATTTATCTCACCTGGTGTTTGTAAAGGGTTCTGCACTTCCCTTATTAACACTGTCTAAGTGAACAATACAAGTTAATTGAGCCTTTGTCGCCATTTAGTGTAGCTTCTACATATAACTGCAATGTATTCCTTGTGAAGCACGCCATTTTGTGTTTACCAACAACACACGCAAATGTTGACAATAACGTGATTGGTCGATTGTGGAAAAAACGATCACGTGACGCGGCGAACAACGCTGAATTCTGTCCAGTGACCTCGCGCACTATGAATTTTACTATCAATAAATAGTCGGGCTTTCAACGAAGACTATCACCGAAGAACTATGGAATTTTTTGGGGAACATTACAACAAACGAATATCTCTATATGAACTATAGACTGACAAAATTTCTTCTAGACCGGATTTGTAGGAACGAAAATATTTTTGCAACGACAATTTGTGCCCATGGAATGCAGCCTAATTCTATTCCAACAGAGAACTGTAGTGATCCAATTGCCAAACTATGGAATACTACAGAATTAATTCCTATACGAGTAATACGACATAACTCTAGAATTTTCATAAAGAAAATGCAATAAAAAAATATCTATAGGAGTCTTGATAAGCAGGCAGAAAATTTCGCTGCATTTTTTGAAGATTTGCAAAATTATAATAATATAGGCCTATTAGGCCTCATTTTTATATAGGCCTACCTATTTCTAAAACTGTGATCAGCTGTCAAAAAAAGGTCAAAATATGCAGGCAGAATTCTCGGAGCATGTTATGAAGATTTGTAAAATTAAAATACTACTAGGCCTTGTAATATAGGCCTACATATTTCTAAAAAAAGGTGATCAACTGTCAAAAAAAAAGTCATTATAAGCAGGCAGAAAATTTCATTGCATTTTTTGAAGATTTGAAAAATTAAAATAATATAGGCCTACTACGGCTCATTTTTTATGTAGGCCTACCTATTTCTAAAACAGTGATCAGCTGTCAAAAATTAAGTCAAAATATGCAGGCAGAATTCTCTTAGCATGTTATAAAGATTTATAAAATTAAAATAAATTGACATTTACAGGGAGGAAGGCGTTTGCCCACTATCAAGGAGATTTGGATTTTGCAGACAGACAATTTCACTGCATTTTGTGAAGATTTGCAAAATTAAAATAATATAGGCCTACTAGGCCTCATTTTTATATAGGCCTACCTATTTCTAAAACAGTGATCAGCTGTCAAAAAAAGGTCAAAATATGCAGGCAGAATTCTCTTAGCATGTTATGAAGATATATAAAATTAAAATAAATTGACATTTACAGGGAGGAAGGCGTTTGCCCACTATCAAGGAGATTTGGATTTTGATTCAGATGTTTGTTGAGAAAATTGCCTGTTTTCCCCTTTTGTCAGTGGTGCATCAGGTAGCATTGCATATACTGTATTATGGAAGCATGAAGGAGTGCATTAAATATCAAAACTAAGTTTGGATTGGCACCAAGTACTGTGAATCAGAATGAAATAATTTTTTTTTTATTAAAAGGAAATAATAAATTTGAAATATGAAAAGTTGTGGATTTAAACGTTTATAATATGTGTATTTGCAATATAATAGAGACCCACAAAATGTAAAGACATTACTATTCTTAACTATGCTTATAGTGAAGTGACACTGTGTGAAGCTAATGTTTTTAGGATCTCAAAAATTTGCCCAAGAAAATATACCATAGATTAGTTGCATTCACATTGAACCTGATAGCTGATAGCTGAGTCTATATTCCAATTCTTCACAAGAAATATATTTCAAAGTCTTTCAGGCACTCGCATAACAGCCTGCTTTTCATTCAGTGCAACAACTATTTTAAAGTTAGGATTTAGGGATGAATCAACACTCAGTGCGGGTGGTTATTTAGGAATTATATTTTATTGTCCTTCTTCCATGCTAGAAATTCCTTGTTCACATCAAATGAAAGTTCTTCATAAAATTAAATACAATGGCTTTTGTATTATTGGTCTGAAAAAAAAAATACATATTAATTACTACTTTAGTAGTAGTAGTAGTAGTAGTAGTAGTATGTTTGAACATAAAATAGAGTTCCTTCAGGGATTTCTGTGTCTACAAATTACAAATAAATTTTACAGTTGAATAAAGAGAAATGCAGTTTTAGTTATACTAATATAATTTATGCATAAATTAAAAAGGCAGTTGGCGTCAGATTTTACAGATTATGACTTTACAGATGGGTTTATATTCAAATCAGACTCAATACCAAGAAAGTACGACCGATTTCAGGTAATGCCATGGGAATTGGCACAAGAAAATCTTTCTTCAATCAGCATTATTCACTTGATAGCTCTTTTAATTTTACTCAAACAAGGCCTTAATTTATATACAAATCCACTCCTTCAATGACACAAATCTGATATCCTTTTCTTCTTGATTATCATGTGAATCAAGAAATAATATTCAAAAGGAAAATTCCATTTGTACATTTTTCTTTGAATTAGATCAAATAATTTAAATTTAAAAACAAAATACCAGTATTCATTATTGTGTACTTTTATTTTATTAGTACCCCAATATTGTAAAATTAGAAGTATGGTTGTGCTCACTGAAATATTACTAAATCAACTTTTTGAAATTCATTCACATTCCTGACAGGCCTCTATAAGTCTATAGTAAACAAAAGGGTTTGGTACGTAATTCTGTCCTCGACTTAAACCAGTCATTACATTATTATTTTGTAAATCGATTCATTTATGTTTTCTCAAAAAAAAACGATGACTTGATTGTATGAATTATAGGCCTAATGACATTAGTGAATTTTCAACATACCTGTTTATAAAGACAGTGCGCAGTTTGTAAATTGTACTGTGCTGGCAGCCAGTCGACGTCGTCGCTTCCAGTTCTTCGTCATTTTACAACTCTCCCTGTTGCATTATTTATGACATTTTTTTTTATATCAATAATAAATGATGAGCGAAGATCACAACATTTGTTTGAAGTGAGGCACAAATGAAAAAATATTTAATCCAATTCACTCGCTTGCTTTCAACATTATCAGGCTAACAAAATTACGTGATAATAACAAGATACCGGAAGTAAACTGTGCACTTTTTCGAAGTACGTCACACAGCCACAAATTTTACCGGAAGTAGACGCTCGTTGGCGTTCCAGTGTATTTAGCAATCTGTTTTACAGACCTAATGCGACATCCGTCTTTTGTCTCTGTCCAAGATGAATGACCTTTAAAAGGTCAGACCGCTGTAGTTCTATTAAGGGTGACGACACATCCCAATGTTTACCAACAAAGCAAGATGGCATCGATAACGTCAAAAAAGATTACTTCTGTGGCTTGTTTTTGTTGTTTTAAAACAAACACGAGCAGGTCAATCAGATTAGACGGTAAAAAATGTACTTCTGAAAGAATTCAGAGTAAACAAACAGAAAAAAACGTCAAATTGATGGTCACACGTGCGTTGTTTACATCAAACGTAGTAATATGAACTGGTACGGGCAAAATTATATCGTTTTACCCATTTTACGCCTCCGCGTACTATTTTCTGTACCTATTTACGCTAAATATGGAATATTTTTTTATCAAGATATACTTCAAACACCTTTATTTATTTTTCTAATACTAAAAAAAAAATGTCTCAGAATTTAATTTGTCGAAAGAAAAAAGTTAATATTTTGTAGTCATTAAGTCGCATCGATGTCATCCTTATCAGTGATTGTAGCGGCCAAGCGAATATTCACTGCGGATCAGTGTGTGTGTTTAGTTCTATGGTTACATGTAGCAGACGAGGAAATTGCACTCACGTGACAAGCAATATCGGTATTGCGTGGGGGAAAAAAACACCCGAAAAAGTAAATCGTTAAATTTGACAGAATTATGAATTGACAGTGAATAAAAATAATATGGAAATGATCTGCGATATCTGTTTACACTTTTACATAATTCTCAAGTAAACTTACAACTTGTGAGAGGGTAACAGGCGTTAGAAATGCATGGTCTCGAATACACATGCCGTTTTTCTGCACATCAATGCCAATGGCGCTCGCTAATTCTGGTTGAGTATGAAACTCGGATTTGGATTACGTTACGTGCAAATTACAGACTAGGACTAAATAAGAAGGGAAACAGCATTCTGCCGTAACAACCATTATGATGGTTGAGTACGCAAGTACATAATATCAAGGTTGTGGACCATCTAGTGGTCACAATTTTTTTTTATCTAATTTTGATTAAACTTAAAAAATAAGTGTTTATATCTTGGATTATGGCCCCTGATTGTAGCTATGTATAAATACACAAATTATTAATAAAAATTGTTGACAAGTTTGACTCATTGTGTTATCAGCTTAAAATGTGGGGGTATAGTTTTTAAAATGTAAGTATTCCCCGCGTCGTGCGCAATACCCATCATATGTAGAGATGTGAAATAACTAGGATCACGTACTGAAATATGGAGATGGTAGTACTGTCCAGGGAGGAGGTAGTGGTTCGTGTTCAGAAAAATAATAATAATATTTGTTGTATAGGATATTTACCTATCCGAAGCCCAAGTGTTCTCTATCATATCCATCCGCGGGAGAGAAGGTTTATATCCGACATATGTCCCAATTCTTAATGTAATCTTTAATAAAATTTTCGATTTAAGCATATTTCCAGCAGAATGGGGTACTGCGATGATATGTCATATATATATAAGAAAGGACAAAGGAACTGTGTTAAGAACTACAGGGGCATATCATTACTACCAGTAATTAGCAGGCAGTATGAAGTTAGCTCGATTTTCGTTTTTCGATATTGGTGAATATCGAAAAACAACTAGCTCGTTTTTCGATATTCAAACTTGAATCTAAAAAAAGCAGATTTAATGGATGTATATATACAGAATGTCTTCAAAAAATATTTGATTAAATAAGTATTCTAAAATGAACTAAAGATATCATAAATGAGGATGCCCGAGCAGTGAATTCACATAACAAAAGCTCTTTCTCCTTGTTTTTTTGATATTGGCGAATGTCGTTTTTCGAGATTCGCCAATATCAAAAAAAACAAGTAGAAATAGCCGTTTTTATACGAATCCACTGCTCAGGCATCCACATTTATGATATCTTTAGTTCATTTTACAAAACTGATTTAATCAAATGTGTTTTGGAGACATTCTGTAGATGTACAACCATTAAATCTACTTTTTTAAGATTCAAGTTTGAATATCGAAAAACGAGTAGCAAATTTTATGGATGCATATTTAGAGAATGTCTCCAAAACACAATTGATTAAATACGTTTTCTAAAACGAACTAAATATATCATAAATGAGGAGGTCTCAGCAGTGGATTCACTTAGAAAATGCTCTTTTTTTATGTTGGCGAATGTCGAAAAACGAGCTACTCGTTTTTCGATATTCAAACTTGAATCTAAAAAAAGCAGATTTAATGGATGTATATCTACAGAATGTCTCCAAAACACATTTGATTAAATAAGTATTCTAAAACGAACTAAAGATATCATAAATGGGGATGCCTGAGCAGTGGATTCACATAAAACTGCTCTTTCTCCTTGTATTTTGATATTGGCGAATCTCGAAAAACGAGCTACTCGAAAGACGAGCTACTCGTATATTGTCGTCGCCCCCGTCCGTCCGTCGGTCCGTCCGTCCGTCCGTCGGGCTTGTGGACGCCCTAGAGGCTAAAGTTAATATCCGATTGACTTTAAATTTATACACAGTGTTTAAGGTCATGAGACGAAGAAGCCTATATACTGAATGTCTCCAAAACAAGTTTGTATTATAAAAGGCCGTCGGGCTTGATAGCCAAGACTTACTTCCACTTTTAAAAATATAATTTAACGTCACACCAAACCAGACCCCCCCCCAAAGAAAAACACCCCCCCCCCCCCAAAAAAAACCCCAAAAAAACCCCAAAACAAAAAAACAAACAAACAAAAAAACAAACAAACAAAACCCCCCACTATTTTAATGTAATTAAGTCATCCGAAGCTTGTACTAAATATTATAATGACTCATTATTACTATATTGTCCATAAATTAAGTTTGAATGAACTGACCCTTTCGAATAATTTTGGTACAGCATTTTAAAAATAAAAGTACTTATGATTGCTAAAAGTATTACTTTTATTTTGACACTGGTGCTTTAAATTTGGAATAACCAGTTGCATATCCATACGCCCTGTATTTTTAAAACAAATCACAAAGAAATCAGTGAGGGGTGAACTAAAAATAATCTTATTAAACTTATTGAAATGTATGACTATACGTCTAGGCCTATAGTGTTACGGAATAATTGTGTTATATACCACGTAAGTCGCCACTGTGACTGTATAATATAAACCCACTGTTCTAAATATAAACACAGCTACGTGGAAATAACAGTATTCATCATTGACGTTAACACGATTAGCCATTGGTCCACGAGTAAAGTGCGTGTTTGTACTGAAACTAATATTCAAACAAATGGTAGATTATTTGATAACCGCTATTTTAAAACTAGGTAAGAGCCGCAATGTCGTATTATTCCAGATAGTACATTTCTTTTATTGCGATCTGAATGTAAAATTTACGTCCGGTTCTACTACCGGTTTATAAATTATTACACAGATTCTCACAGATTTTAAAAATAACGAGTTATTATTTTTTTAGAAATATACGTTAGATAAATTAAAGAAATAAATTATGTACCCCGTTAGAAAATGTTATATTAAAAAAGGTATATAAATTTAAATTAATTTTTTCGCCTCTCATTTTGCCTGGTCTCATTCATGAGATTAATAAATCCCTTGCAAATAATATTATGAAGGTTGAATCCACTAGAAATAAAGTCCAATAAATTGTTTGATGCCGTTCAGTGTTTACAAAGATATAAAGAATTGCAAATTTAGCAACGATTGGCATCCTTTGTACACGATTTAAACAATTAAATTCAAACAATTATGGCGTGATTTCGATTCCCCGCGAATTATTGAAATAAAATTGAATATGTTGGTCCCGAAATGGGCTAGTTTGTGTCTGTCGAGTGGACGTTACCCCCCCCTCTCTCTCTCTCTCTCTCTCTCTCTCACATTTTGATTGACATTATGAAACACGCTACGCGGGAACTTTTAGCACCGAACAGTGTATCTTATTTATTTATATATTTATGTATTATTATAAGCTTTGCTCAGATATGTTGAATAATTATAATGTCCAGTGGCGGATTTTACTAGTATAAGCTTGGCAGACTGAAGTCGGGGGCCTCAAAGTGGAGAGGGTAAGCTTATAATAGTTTTGGTACTGTCACAAACCTTTCTCACACGCCATGCAGTCTTAACCATCTTTCACCATTCTCTGAAAGATGGTAGAGGATTTTGAGGGTAGAAGAATAATGATTGTGACCTACTATAATGGTGGGCCCGGAGTGGCGAAAAAATTTATTAATATGGCAATTTTCGCGGGAAAAAATATGTGTTTTGAAGCTGTCGCACGGTATCGCAGGTTACAATTCACATGCCTCTTTCCGAATTTGGACGAAATAGGGATATCGATTAACCAGGGCAGTGGCGGTTTAATTCCTACCCCCCCCCCCCCCGCTCTCCCTCCAATCTGCTTTTAGTTTCTTTTAATTTTTGGATGATTTATGGGAATGTCCTTTTTTTCGGAAAATTTACAACTTATATTGGCGTTTTCCCCCGTTTCTTTTATTCATCCTTGCGAAATGAACCGATTTTGAAGTCTTTTTTAAAATAAAGTAATCAAATTTATTAAAAATTTATTACTAGCAACAGTCTCGGGATTCAACACAAATTTAATTGGTTTCACAAATTTAAAGGCACACTATAATATGCCGGATATTGAAATCCCATGGACATTGAGGGTGAAGTGTAACACTATCGTTAGTGACAACAGTAGACCAGTATAGTAAATACAGCATTTATTACAACGGGAGCATATAACAGCTACAGTTACATACATACAACAACAATAACTAGTCCACGACAGGAACACATCTAACTATGTTAATTCCACCATTCTGCCCGTCTGCCAAGACAGCGGGTGAACTCGGGTGAGTCCATACACTCGTCCAAGCCTCACTTCACCTCCCCGCTCCTCTCTCCTAACTGTCAGTGAACTCCTCAATATATACCCTTACACACATGGTCATACATGCAATTGTATCTTTTATCTCGTCACGGCATGGCTACTGACCAATGCATATTCCTTTGAAGTAAAGCGGAGCGTGCGCAAAGACCACACGTAGTTTGTAAAGAACATACTGAATCAATTAGATGTTTAATAAGCTCGTGCTTAACAGAAGTTTATATAGAGGTGAAAGTCAAAAATCATATATTGTTAAAACTATCAGAGTTCATTAAGTTCTTAAGTTCTATGTACCTAAATGATACTGTTCAATTTGGTGAGAAATATAAATCACAGAAGCCAAAAGATTAAGTCACTGGAGGTATTCGAAAATGAATAAGCTGAAACGATGGCGCTTAAGCAATGGAAATTGAAATCCCCATTGCGCTTGAGCAATGGAAATTGAAATCACCATGGCGCTTATGCAATGGAAATTGAAATCACCATATTTTAGCCATATTGACGGACTGTTAATTTCTTTTCCTACAATCGACTTTGTCAAGCCTCTTATGGGTGTCACTGGTGAGAGACGGTTTAGTTGGAAAACGATTTGTTGTGGCCCCGCTCATCTTTAATGAAAATATAGGTTGTAAACTCAAAATGGCCAAAACACATGTGATGACGATACGCTATGAAATATCCGGTTAATTCCAGTGATCTAGACACAATTCCACTGCCCTGACGAACATTTTCAATAGGCCTACGCTATTATATATAACAACTTTCACTTTCAATCTGATCTCTCTTTTGTTAATCCATGAAATCACTGCAAGTTATAGGAACTGGTTTAACGTTATATGTCCTACCACGGCGTATGTACCTATATTCCACCTACCAATGGTTCGTTTATGAGCACGTAAAAGATCCCTTGACAGTTGGAATTTGACGTAAGCTTTGGCCGTAGCATCGCTGTCTGGGTACCCCCCCCCCCCCCGCACAATACTTCGTACGTATCCGTCTTCATTAGCCCGGGTGGTACAGAAAAGCACGACGACATTTCATTTCATTTCTATGGATAGGCAGATTTGTCTCAAACCCATCTCATTTGTACACGCCGAGTTTAACAACATAGTAAAATCGAAAATTATTTTTACATCACCGAAAATCAACGAAAGGCTATATAGTCTCTTTAATATATTTTTGATTGACCAGAAATCCAAATCCATTCCATTTAAAGTTAAATATACAAATTTAAAATACCAACTTACCTTCTCCACACAAAGTTGCCAAGACAACGAGAACGGCTAATCTAATATCCATACTGGCTGATGCGTGGAACTTTTTAAATGTTAGACGTCGAGAGTCTGTTTTAAACATCAGTTGTTCTGCTTGTAAACTAATCTTATTGCCACTGACTCATGTTCTTATAGCTGATAAGAACATGATGTGGAAACGATGACGTGTTAGTTTCTTTACAGATGTTATTCATATCTTTATCAGATTTCTACGTAAAGAACAACAATGTCCGGTACCGCTCATATTTACTTCTAAGAAGCAGATATTAAGAAGCTGTGATACAATTTGTAATACATTGGAGAGCAAAGAGTAAAAACATGTTCTTGGAAAAATTCCGTAAACCGGATATACAATATAATTTATTATAGAAATGTAAATAGACTACGAAGAACAATCTACACTAATAAATCCGTTCTGGATATTAACTCAGTTTTACTGTATCTAATATAATATTTTGATTAGGATATTAACTCAGTTTTACTCTATCTAATTTAATATTTTGATTAATTAATTGAATACCAGTATATAATTTAAGATTATAATTTTAAACAATGTATTTATATTTTCTGTAAATAATTTCTATCGGGGGATGATTTGCTATTAACTCCGGCTTGTTTTCAAATCCGGTAATTATATATTGTACTTAATAAATATTTATAGAATAGATTGTGTTTAAAACAGAAATAGCACACTAATTATTTTGTTCTTATCTGTGGTAATACAATACATATTAATTAAAGTCCAATCATGCCAGTATAAAAGTGAATATAGAATTAAAGGGACTTAACCCCATCTATACTTTAGTGAATATAACTCTTATAACTTTGCATTTCAAGCTGTCATTTGTTCCTATATAATAAATGCATACAGTTGTGTGTGGGTGTGTGTACCTTTTATATTCCTCGAAGTGCGTTGTTTGATTGAACTTGAATAAGGCAATGTAGGAATTGCAAGAAGGAAGTGTTCCTTGTGAAGATCTGTAAAAACAAAATGACATTTCGATATCCAGGTTGAAGGCGGAATTATAATATAAATATACCAAAAACTAGAATAATTTATGTATCATTCGTGGACTAACTCCAAATCAAAGATGAGATACATGTAGTTCCATTTAAAGTTACTTGGACTAAAAACATATTCAAACTAATTAATCTATCCAAATTTTGCTTCACATCTTTTTCAAAACATTGAATTTGTGAGGGAAGACCCTTGCTATAAAAAAAATCGATTAAAAGAGGGCATGTTTGAGTCACGTGTCACAGTACCTAGCGGTACCGAAGGCGGGGGAGAATTCATTGCATATACAAGACGATTGTGTCCTTAATCGCTGATTATTTATCACAAATATCGAAGCCTAATTAAATTCACGGATTATCCACTGGCCACGTCTTTTTCCGCGTTTTTTTTTATCTCAGATACTGTTGTACGCTTAAGCTAACCATCAATTTTATCAACACATACATCAAACGCTGACTAATGCTGGGACCTTCTCGTGCAAGCTTTGATGTCACTCGAGCAGACATCCCTAATCGTCGGGTTGTCGATTAGGGGAACCCTTACATTTTTGTCCTGTATACATTCCATGAGTGCTTTTCAGGGAATCCAGTATTTTTCTAGTAAGATTGGATATTTCTACTTTCCATATATACCAACATTGCCATACTTTTATTGGAAATAACCACCCGATAAATACTTTTCTGGGAAAGTATATTTAAATCAGAAGGTTCAAATTATATGCCATTCAACATCGAAGTCCCGATACTCCACGTCTGATACAGACATTGTCATAGTCGTACGAGCTGGGGGGCGGCTGCCCCCCCATTTTGGGCACCAAATGCTGGGAAAATTTGGGCACACAATTGTACTTTGTAAAAGTTGTATAAAAAAAATATTGTCTTCTTGAATGTGTCCAATTTAACAGCGAATTTATTATTATTATGTAACATACTAAGAACCTAACTACATTTTTTGGGCACCAACCACCACCGCCCCCCCCCCCCCCCAGTCACAAATTTCCCTGTACGCTTATGGACATTGTATAGTAGACAGTGTCAGCTGTCAAAGAGATACCCGTTGATGAAATGAAATGCTGTGACAAAGTGATTTATGTTAAAACTAGCTGAGTTCATTAAGTTCTATGTACCTAAATGATACTGTTGAATTTGGTGAGAAATATAAATCACTTTGTCACAATGCTCCGAACTGGGTTTATGAAGACGGACATGCGCCATACAGCGTGCTATGGGGGAAATTTTGCCCGGACAGCGGCACTACTCTTATGTCGAATTCCAACTGTCGAGGGATCTTTTACGTGCACGCCAATGCGTCAGGGGAACTTGGTTTTTCGTACGATCCGAATGATTAGACACTGTCCTCGTCAGACCCTCCGTCCTGCATCACTGGAAACCACCCCGGAAAATCTGGATAAACATTCTCGCCCAATGCAGGGATCGAACACCCGACCTGCAGGCTAGCGAGCCAGCTTCTTTTTTTTTTCTTGTAAAATATTTATTCACAGAATAATAAGTATATACATTACATAAAAACAGTATTTCCAAAATTCATATACATTCCATATATAATTAATTCCAGGCACAAAATACATTATGATATTAAAAACGGGTATTTTTGATTATTTTTAGTATTATATTAATTGAGTTGGCTATTTGAACAATAGCATAAAGTACAATAAGTTATGTACAGTTAAAAACATTGCCTGTGTTTAAAGACTGATAACACAATGGAAAGATATTTGATAAATCTAAGCAGTGGCATTCATAATGTTGCAAGTAATGTAAGCAAGAAGGAATCATTTACATAAGTACTTTCTGAGAAAAAGAAGAAAAACAAACAAAATCCCAGATTCGAATTTTAGTTAGTGGAGATAGCGGCTTTAAACTTTTAAAATATTATCTAAAGGTTTAATTATTAGTATATTTAAAGTCTTGAAACATAGATCAGAAAAGTGTAAGCATGACAGAAGCAATTAGGTAGGCATTCTCGGAGATATTTAGTCCAACATATTTCCATAGATAGAAATTGCATGTTAAATTTGTTAGTATATACAGTATCAATGTGAAAAAATGGCTTTAAATTTGGATGATTTTTCTTAATGTTTCATATTTTCCTATAACTGGTAACTTTCGCATTAAAAAATGGTAGTGAAAGCAAGAAAGGTGCATTACATCAAGAATTTTCAAGTATTTTGTACTGAAACAGGTTTACATAGGTAAGATTCCATTATTAGATTTGTTAGTATAAAATGAACAGTGTCAATGAGGAAAATAGGCTTTAAATTCAGAGAGTATTTATAAAAGGTTCAAATGTGGATATTTTTGGTGACTTTAAGCTTAAAGGAAAATAGTGTGATCAAGAAAATTTTATTAACTTCATAAATTGAAGAGAAAATCTACTGAAAAGATTTACAATAGGCAATTACAATGTTAATTTGTGGTGATTACTTGATAACCAAGAATAAAGGTATTGACGTGTTCAAAAAAGGTCTGGATACAGAAGACTTGTATCACTCACACACAGAGAGAACCGCTACAATTACAGTTGTAATAAATAAGGAAATTCCGAGCATATTCTATTCAAAAAGGTTTACATGTTAGATTTATTAGGAAAATAGAATGAAGAGTGACAAGAGAGGACACTCGGCTTTAGATTTAGAAAGTTTTACTTAATGATTCCATGAATTAGGTCGTTTACGATCACACTTGGGCGGAGCTTAACAGCACAGGACACGTGACATGTAAACACCGTAGTAAATAAAGTTACTCTAGCGTAAAATGGGTCACGTGACACTCCGATTGAATCACAGAGGCAAGTAATAAATATTGAAGTAGCGTGTACGATCACTATGACTGACATTGTTATGTAATAAAATATTAATAAATATATGGCAGTAAACATTATGGCAGTCGATTATAAATTTCAAAATATTTAACAAAATAATGACAACCTTGTGTCATAATAGGCTATTATATTTATATTTAAGATAGCATAAATACGAAAAATAAAATGTCATCCCTTTTAATATTTATAAAACAAATAATTAGTAAATAGAATAATTAATCGGGTTTATCCCCTGTAATGAATCTTTTTTTTCGTCCAAAAAAGGAAAAAAGAAATCCAGGGGGATAGCACAGAGTGGGGATAGTTTGAGGCTATTAGCCTTCTTTTGCGACTTGTGTGGGTTTCGCCAACAACAGCTAGGTGTTTTGGGAGGAGTTTAGATCACGTGGTCAAAATTTATTTCATTCTCGCGAAAAGTGGGCGTGGAGAAGACAACCGAACAACAAGGTAGTTTAAATAGCGTTAATTTGTAAATCTCGTCCGCTGCTCTAAGAACCCAGTATTTTCCGATAATAGGATGATACGAGGATTATACTTCCTAATTAATACCAAGTTTGAAACATTTTTACACTGTCTTTAAAGGTTTGTAGCCTAGGTTGTAAAACAGACCGTCTGCTTCAGACAGACGGTACAGCACGAGATCACGTGACTTCGACTCTTTACACACACACACTAACACCCGCAAGCTGTAGTAGACAAGCAGGTACAAACTAGGTCACACACAGTAAACAAAACATGAAGGGAGAAAGGGATTAAATTATCAAAGATAAAGATTTAAATATATTATTGCACATAACGGGGTGTACATATATATATTTAAACAATTATTTATATATTTAATTGTTCTATGTATCGATATAAGTATAAATATGTTATTCAAATATATATCACTAGCAGGATACCCGGCTTCGCTCGGGGGTCATAACTCCGAATTCGGATGTGGTAGACTAACGCCACCTGGCCTATGTTACTCCCCGGTCCGAGCTACCCCTATACCCCAAATTTCAGACTCGGGGCAGACCTAGTGTAGCCGCCAACCCCGAACAGACAGACAGACAAACGACAGTCACAAATATATATATAGATAGATGACAGTGATTGCTACAGTTAGAAGTTTAAGGCGATTTATGTTCATCAAAGCTAAAATTTTCAGACAATGGCCTGTCTTTAATAACTATCTTGACGATAATTAGCAGATGACGGCCCGAATATTACTTTTAGTAAATATATGTAAAAACATCTAGTTGTTTACAGGATTTTAAACTCCATTCCACTTCATTTCATTTCAATAATGGAGATATTCAGTGATATTCACTTGTTTTGACCATGGATGATTATACTATTAATAATGTTCCATGCATGTGAAATATTTAATTGTTGTATGTATTGATATAAGTGTAAATATGTTATTGAAATATATGTTTATTACGTCAAATATATTTAAATATAATGCCTCTGTATATATCATGCCTGTTTTTAATCCAAGTTATACTAGACCAATGGATTTTGTGGAGGCTAATAGGTTGATTCTAGAGAGATGCCCAAAAAATGAAGAATATCCTCCGAACAACAAAATGTATTATCAGTTATAAACAACCGCCAAGTATTGGAAGGATGTTGACATCTTCTAAATTCGATATGGACACAGAAACTAAATCAACTCCACCATGTGTTTCAAAGTGCGGCGACAATAGATGTAAATTGTGTGAGGCGATAATCGAAGGTACCATCTCCCCAACTAAAACATTTACAATTAGGCAAAACATGAATTGTCATTCAAAGAATGTGGTCTACATGATGGTGTGTGCTGGATGCGGTGAACGATATATTGGAAAGACTGACCAACAACTAAGTCGCAGAATTAATCGTCATCGCTCTCACATCAAAATTCCAGAAAATAGAATGATACCTGTGAGCAAACGTTTGCATGAATGTGGGAAGGGTTGCTTTAAAGTCAGCCCCATCTATAAACTGAATTTTGAAGACACGACTTTGCTTGAAACCAAAGAGCTTTGCTTCATTAAAATGTTTGGAGCAAAACTCAATGCAAAAGGAAATTGACCAGTCGTGTCCAACTATTAACTTCTTCCCGGATTACTGTACATAAGTCGCTATGACGACGTTTCTTAGTATTACGTTATCGTTATTGTTAATATTGTTATGTTATGTCCTGATGTTGCCCTGTGAGGGAAATATCGAACACCCGACCTGCAGGCTAGCGAGCCAGCTTCTTTTTTTTTTCTTGTAAAATATTTATTCACAGAATAATAAGTATATACATTACATAAAAACAGTATTTCCAAAATTCATATACATTCCATATATAATTAATTCCAGGCAAAAAATACATTATGATATTAAAAACAGGTATTTTTGATTATTTTTAGTATGATATTAATTGAGTTGGCTATTTGAACAATAGCATAAAGTACAATAAGTTATGTACAGTTAAAAACATTGCCTGTGTTTAAAGACTGATAACACAATGGAAAGATATTTGATAAATCCAAGCAGTGGCATTCATAATGTTGCAAGTAATGTAAGCAAGAAGAAATCATTTTTAAATATTAGTTAATGGAGATAGCGGCTTTAAACTTTGAAAATATTATCTAAAGGTTTAATTATTAGTATATTTAACGTCTTGAAACATAGATCAGAAAAGTGTAAGCATGACAGAAGCAATTAGGTAGGCATTCTCGGAGATATTTAGTCCAACATATTTCCATAGATAGAAATTGCATGTTAAATTTGTTAGTATATACAGTATCAATGTGAAAAAATGGCTTTAAATTTGGATGATTTTTCTTAATGTTTCATATTTTCCTATAACTGGTAACTTTCACATTAAAAAATGGTAGTGTAAGCAAGAAAGGTGCATTACATCAAGAATTTTCAAGTATTTTGTACTGAAACAGGTTTACATAGGTAAGATTCCATTATTAGATTTGTTAGTATAAAATGAACAGTGTCAATGAGGAAAATAGGCTTTAAATTCAGAGAGTATTTATAAAAGGTTCAAATGTGGATATTTTTGGTGACTTTAAGCTTAAAGGAAAATAGTGTGATCAAGAAAATTTTATTAACTTCATAAATTGAAGAGAAAATCTACTGAAAAGATTTACAATAGGCAATTACAATGTTAATTTGTGGTGATTACTTGATAACCAAGAATAAAGGTATTGACGTGTTCAACAAAGGTCTGGATACAGAAGACTTGTATCACTCACACACAAAGAGAACCGCTACAATTACAGTTGTAATAAATAAGGAAATTCCGAGCATATTCTATTCAAAAAGGTTTACATGTTAGATTTATTAGAAAAATAGAGTGAAGAGTGACAAAAGAGAACACTAGGCTTTAGATTTAGAAAGTTTTACTTAATGATTCCAATAATTAGGTCGTTTACGATCACACTTGGGCGGAGCTTAACAGCACAAGACACGTGACATAAAGGTCTTCGTGTAAACACCGTAGTAAATAAAGTTGCTCTAGCGTAAAATGGGTCACGTGACACTCCGACTGAAGCACAGAGGCAAGTAATAAATATTGAGGAAGTGTGTACGATCGTCTGCTAGAGAGTTCCGCTTTACACTATGACTGACCTTCTTATGTAATAAAATATTAATAAATATATGGCAGTAAACATTATCGCAGTCGATTATAAATTTCAAAATATTTAACAAAATAATGGCAACCTTGTGTCATAATAGGCTATTATATTTATCTTTAAGATAGCATAAATACGAAAAATAAAATGTCATCCCATTTAATACTTATAAAACAAATAATTAGTAAATAGAAAAATTTATCGGGTTTATCCCCTCTCAGGAATCTTTTTTTCATCGAAAAAAGGAAAAAAGAAATCCAGGGGGATAGTTTGAGGCTATTAGCCTTCTTTTACGACTTGTGTGGGTTACGTCAACAACAGCTAGGTGTTTTGGGAGGAGTTTAGATCACGTGGTCAAAATTTATCTCATTCACGCGAAAAGTGGGCGTGGAGAAAACAACCGAACAACAAGGTAGTTTAAATAGCGTTAATTTGTAAATCTCGTCCGCTGCTCTCAGAACCTAGTATTTTCCGATACTAGGATAATACTTCCGAATTAATACCAAGTTTGAAACATTTTTACACTGTCTTTAAAGGTTTGTAGCCTAGGTTGTAAAACAGGCCGTCTGCTTCAGACAGACGGTACATCACGAGATCACGTGACTTCGATTCTTTATACACACACACACACACAGAAGTTGTAGTCGACTGGCGGGTACAAACTAGGTCACATAGTAAACAAAACATGAAGGGAGAAAAGGATTAAATTATCACAGATAAAGATTTAAATATATTATTGCACATAACGGGGTGTACATATATATAAATATGTTATTCAAATATATATCATGACAGTGATTGCTACAGTTAGAAGTTTATGGCGATTTATGTTCATCAAAGCTAAAACTTTCAGACAATGGCCTGTCTTTAATTACTATTACTACCTTGATGATAATTAGCAGATGACGTCCCGAATATTACTTTCAGTAAATATATGTAAAAGCATCTAGTTGTTTACAGGATTTTAAACTCCATTCCACTTCATTTCATTTCAATAATGGAGATATTCAGTGATATTCACTTGTTTTGACCATGGATGATTATACTATTAATAATGTTCCATGCATTTGAAATATTTAATTGTTGTATGTATTGAAATAAGTGTAAATATGTTATTCAAATATATGTTTATTACCTCAAATATGTTTAAATATAATGCCTCTATATATATCATGCCTGTTTTTAATCCAAGTTATACTAGACCAATGGATTTTGTGGAGGCTAATAGGTTGATTCTAGAGAGATGCCCAAAAACGAAGAACATCCTTCGAACAACAAAATGTATTATCAGTTATAAACAACCGCCGAGTATTGGAAGGATGGTGACATCTTCTAAATTCGATATGGAACGACTAGACAGCTGTCCTTGTCAGACCCTCCGTCCTGCATCACTGGAAACCACGCCGGAAAATCTGGAAACGATCAGTCAAATGGCCGCTCTCCTTTAAGCAAATAGTATAAAAGCATGTAATGCTCAAGTTGTAGACCACCTAGAGGTCACAATTTTTATCCGATTAGATGAAACTTAAAACGATTATCACTAGCTTTTGGATGAGTTCAATTTTGGTGCGCTTTATAGAGAGGGAGAGAAATGGGGTTTAATGTCCAGTCGACACAAACCACGTCATTTCTGTTCAATTTTATTTCAATAATTCGCTTGCGCGCAGCAGTGGGAGGAAACTGGAGGATCCGGAGAAAACCAATGAGGTTGGACAGGCGACCCTACTGACGTACAACCGGGAATCGAAACAACGCCAGTTGACTCACTGACATACCTTATGATACAGCGGGCACGCGCTAACCATTCGGCCATCCAAACTCCCGGTGAGCATTGGATCCCTGCCTTTTAACGCAAAATGTGAAATATGAATAAGGTTTGTGGACCTTCTTGCGGTGATATTTTTTGTCCGATTAATGGGATGAAACTTAAACTATGTGTTAAGGATCAAAATTTCTTGGATGAGATCGACTTTAATACGCACCAGTCCTTCCATTCTAGAGCAAAAGCCCCCGCGTTTTATGCAAAATTTGAAATATGTATAAATTTTGTAGCCCCCCCCCCAGGAGGGCCACATTTGTTGTCCCATTCTGATGAAACTTAAGAAATAGGTTAAGGATCAAAAGATCTTGAATGAGGGGATGAGCCCTATTGATTTTATCGCTTCCCCATCCATTTCTTGTAAAATGTGGGCGTATCTTGATTACAATCATTTGTTTTAACTGGTCTTAATTGATAGCAGTGAATTATTTGATTGGTAAGGGACACAAGGAAAGAGTATAAATAAAACTCTATCTCGTTGTTTTTCTAATTCAGATTTAATGAATAAAAATATTGTTTAAAAAAAAAAAATAGATACAACGGAAGTGAGATGGGGTTGAAATAAGGATCGACTGTTCAGTTAACTAATCGCGACCCTCGCAATAGGGAGTCTCTTAACCCAGGGATCAGTATAGAAAGTCTACGTCCTAGCGTCCTAGAAGTCTCACGTCTATGTTAAAACCAGGGCCCTGTTTCACAAAAACCTAAATCTCCTTAAAATCGTCTTAAACTAAAATTCCATCTAACTTAAGATAGATGCATTTCACAAAACGATTTTAAGCATTTTAGATAAAATCCACTAAAATAATACTGTATGTTAAAATTGTATCTTAAAATAGTGGCGTTTCACAAAACTATTTTAGGGACATTTTTAATTAAAACCAATTTTAACTTAGGACAGCCGTCACCCTCTCCTAACTTAAAATCACGACATTAACAAACATTGATTAGAGCTACGTTGTAAGATCTATTGCGACATATAGATATATTTGGAATAATGATAATATTGCCAATGGCCCCGGTTATATAATTTAAACATACTATTATTCACAAAAATAATTTCCATTCAATTTCGTTTCATTGCATGGGAAATATAGTTGCGGCCCATGCGTTTATTGTATTGTAAGGCAATATAAGCAATTAGATGACACCCCAAATTAAACCCCCAAGAACGAAAAAAAAACCCCAAAAAACCCCACCCCAGTAAACAAAACTCTTTGTTACTATTTTATATATTACCATATGATTCAAGTATAAATTATACTATTTTCAACGTCCACTAGACACAAACTAGGTCATTTCGGGACTAACACATGGTTCAAATGTATTTGAATAATTCGCTTGCGCGTAGGAGTCTTTAGTAGTGGGAGGAAACCCGGGGGACCTGGAGGAGAAAACGCACGAGGAAGGACGGGCGACCCTACTCCCTGTCACGTACAACCGCGGCATCGGAACCCCGTCAGTCCTATAATACTAGATACGCCATATGCAAATAAGTATCTATGGTTTTGGGGTTATGATGATATATATAGGAGCCAAGGGTATTTTATACTGGGAAAAAAACATTTTAATTTAGTAAGATATATAGGCATTATCCAATAAGGAGTGTGGCATTTTCAAATTATTATTAAAAGGGTCCATGGGACTGACATTTCAAATCCAGGCATCGGAACATTGGTTATTTCGTGTATTAGTTTAAAAGTTATAAAATACTTTTAAAAATCGACAATACTTTATTCGAGATTAATCGTTTGAGTCAAAAATATCACATGTTTCTGACAATTTCTCATTAGTTCCTGTTATCCAAAATACCATAAAACCATAGAACTCTGTGATAAAACTACGAAATTCAAGCGATTTAGTTTATCGATACGCATTATTTCCATTGAAGCCTGCGAGTAAATCAAATGCCAAGGTCAAGGCCAACCAACTGATACATTTCAAAACGAATTAACATGCAATAACCTTATTTATTTCACCTCTCTACGACTGTTTGACCATGTGCAGACATTGAAAAACGTATGAAACTCTCATTGGTATTGTAACGGTTAGTTCAATCTGGCAACAGTTTTCAGTTCCGAAGCGTGTATGCTTACACCCTAAGTGCCATCACCGGCCGGAATTGTGCACTGCACGAGCGAAAGCAATTTTAACTAAAATCTATTAAAATTGCATTTTAAGTTACAATCGATCTTCGTGAAACGCATAAAATTTAAAATTTCAGTTTGATTTTAGTTAAAATCTATTTTAGTGATTTTAGTTTAAGTTTTTGTGAAACAGGACCAAGGTCTCATATCTAACCGCATAATTACTTGCGTGCAATAACCTGGAGAACGGAATACTCGCGGTCAAATTTTTCGGGGGAGTTAAAGCGCCCCCCCCCCCAACTCCGCCGGGCCTGATGTTGTTGTGTTCGGGACGGGCATCACCAGGCAATGTGTTACCGAGTATGGCGTACTGATGAGGAACTTTGTTGTGAAGTGTGTCGTGCTGATGAGGAACCTTGTTGTGAAGTGTGTCGTACAGATGAGGAACTTTGTTGTGAAGTGTGTCGTACTGATGAGGAACTTTGTTGTGAAGTGTGTGGTAACGATGAGGAACCTTGTTGTGAAGTATGTCGTACTGATGAGGACCCTTGTCGTGAAGTGTGTCGTACTGATGGGGAACCTCGTTATCAGATGTTGCGTTCTGGTGAGGTAGATCACTTGGCACATCTGTTTTACTTTCATAATGAACATTTGGTTCAGTTTGGTCTGATGTGGAGATGTTCGTCGTCTGATAATATGGAAATATTATTCTGATTCTACCAGTGTGCCTACACAATTATTATTAAGGCACGAAACCAGAGTCCAACTGCTAGCTAATAAATGAAAGTGGGTTTAACGTCCTACTTTTCTGCCCTGTCTGAGCTAATGAAGTGTGCCATGCGAGACATTTCGCTCGGACAGCGTTTTTACGATGTGTAAATGTTCAGGCTACACAGCATTTCTTTTTTTCGTCCCATTCGTCGAACGACCAGATCATGTTTTTGCCAGGTTCCCTCATTCTGCACCACCATGAAACTGCGCCGGAAGGAAGGAACTTTCTCCAAGCAAGGAACTTTTTTGGCCAACACCGGGATAGAACTCGATATCTCCTAGTTAGCGAGCCATCGATTTACTCACTGAGGCACCGCTACGGTCTACTGTTATTTCCAATTCCATCTGTCAAGGGTTCATTTACGTGCATGCCAATGTATAAACGAGACCTCGGTTTTTGACCCATCCAAATAACTACGTTAGACACTGTTCCTTGTCGCCCCCCCCCCCCACACACACTCACACGCACTTCTCCCTCTATGTATAGAGCGCCATCTCAGTGGCTGCCACAATGTTTTGCTCTGTGTTATTTTATGTAATTTGAGGTGTTTTAGAACTGTTTGTTAAACTTGTTTATTTGGAACTACATCTGGAATATTACAAAGGTTACTTTTATTGTGATTATTTCGTCAAGTTTGGTTAGACCTGAAGGATATTTGCTGTTTTAATATTTCAATTTCACAAGTCTTGTTGATGTAAGGAGACGGGATGTGTTACTTACCATTGTACAAAACTAACTAACCATTTTGATTCACGCCCTGGTTGTGCATGGTTTAATGACGAGATACGAGAAGTCAAGAAACTACGAAAACATGCTGAAAAGACCTGACGTAAATCAAAACTATTCATTCACAAGGACATTTATAAAAGCATTAAAAACCGCGTAAATTCCATGATTGACTGTGCTAAAGATAAATTTTATTCAGATAAGATTACTAATAGTGATAAAAGTCTCAAAGAATTATTCGGTCTCTCTCATTAGAAACGATCTGAATATCTTAAATTGTGATATCGATATTAACACCGAACCACTCTCTGTGTCATTCAACTCTTTTAGTTCTGTAAGTGAACCTTTTGTCATAGCGCTTTAAAGGAACAATAACACTCTGGCTGGCTTGACAGCTCCAGAAAATAGAAAAATAGCCTTATTCTAAGTACTAGATGTGTTAGTGTCTGACCTGTTGTGTAAATTATCCATTAAATCCTATTTTACTTGTCCAGAGGGTTCAAAAATATTTTTAAATCCAAGTCACATTTGAAAAGCTTTACGTCAGGCTTTTCAAATCATTTAGTTGAATTTTTCCAATTTTTTTAAATTAGGTGTGTTAAGATGAAATTTGTATCATCAATTAATTGGAATATTGTAAAATAGTGCAATTTGTTTACCAGAATAAAGATTGTGGCATATTATTCAGTTACTACAAGAGTGGTATTGAGGCTTTAATCAAAGGGTCACCATCGAAAACCTGTTCGTTAGATTAACGGCCGACTTCAGTCCTTAAACTTTTTATCTAAATTTATAACAGATATTGTTAATTGTTGTCTAAAACAAGACATTTTACCTACTTTGTATAAAATTGCAAATTTTAAACCCATTATTAAAAAGTTAGATCCGGATATCAATATATTAAAAAATTATCGGCCTGTGTCAAATTTAAATTTTATATCTAAAATCATAGAAAAATGTATCGCCAATCAACTCATAGAAAATGTAGATGATAATAATTTACAAGAACCCCTTCAAAGTGCATATAAGCGATTTGATAGTGTAGAAACAGCATTAACCAGGGTTCATAATGATATATTGCTGTCTTTGGACAATCAACACCGTGTATTTCTTATTTTGTTAGACTTATCGGCTGCATTTGATACAGTTGACCAATCAACAACCACACTATAATATTCAAATCTATTTTACCGAATGCTCTCACTAATACTGCGAAATTAGATGGCCACCACAATATTGGAGAAAATCTGCGTTAGAAAATCGTAAGTAGAAAATCTGAAGTAGAAAGTCAAAAGTCAAAATTAGAAAGTCAAAAGTAAAAATTCTGTCAATGAAAGTAGAATTCTGACGGTTTACAGTTGAAAGCAAAAAGTCAAAAATCAAAAGTTGATAGTAGAAGGTAGGAATTCTGTCCATGAAAGTAGAATTCTGAAAAGCTATATTGATTTTGTTAAAAGTTTCCACCATTAAAATACACTTTTAGATAAGAGTTTTCCCTTTTACTTTTGATTTTTTACTTTTGATTTTCTACTTTTGAGTTTAAACACCATATCATTTTGAACCCGATACCTCGTCATATTTCATATCCATATCATTTCTCCGCTATAAAAGTATTTTGATTCCTTAAAACGCCACAGCATGAACTGTTTTTAAATTGACCTAATCTGCAATCGATAACACCTGTCATACTGGGTGTGATAGCATGCTGTACCTGGACTGGTATAGACGAGATAAAACGTACTGTACCGGGACTGGATGTGTGCAAGATAAATCGTGCTGCACAGGGATTGGATGTGTGCAAGATAAAATCGTGCTGCACCGGGACTGGAGGTGTGCCAGACTAATCGTGCTATACCGGGACAGGAGGCGTGCGACATAAATCGTGCTCTACCGAAACTTGACGTTCCAAATCGTGCTGTAACAGGATTGGAGGTGGGTGAAATTTTTCGTGCAGTATCGGTACTTGACGTGGGCTAAATAAAGCGTGATGTAATAGGACTGGAGGTAGGCGAGATGAATCGTGCTGTACAGGGAGTGGAGGTGGGCGCGTTGAATCGTGTTGTACTGGGACTTGACGTAGGCGAAATATGGCGTGTTGTACCTGGACTGGACGGGCTAGTTGATGCTTGATGTATCTGAACTGGACAGGGGCAAAATAAAGGCAAATGTCTAAGCCAGGTGCAGTGTGTCCAAAACGTACCCGAAGGACCACGTGGAACAATTTGCATTTGGAAACAGAAAACAGCATCATTTATTGCAGTGCATGAAAACATGAACATATAATACAATGTTAATAATAATATCAATAATTCAATGGTGCTCATAAACTATTAATAATAACATGGTGATGATAAACCATTAATAGTAACATAGTGGTGATAAACTATCAATAATAACAGGGTGGTGAGAAACCATTAATAATAACATGGTGGTGATAAACCATTAATAATAAAATGGTGGTGATAAACCATTAATAATAACACGGTGGTGATAAACTACCAATAATAGCATGGTGCTGATAAACTATTAATAATAACATGGTGGTCATAAACTATTAATAATAACACGGTGGTGATAAATTATTAATAATAACATGGTGGTGATAAACTATTAATAATAACATGGTGGTGATAAACTATTAATAATAACATGGTGGTGATAAACTATTAATAATAACATGATGCTGATAAACTATTAATAATACCATGGTGGTGATGAACTATTAATAACACCATGGTGGTGATAAACTATTAATAATAACACGGTGCTGATAAACCATTAATAATAACACGGTGATGATAAACTATTAATAATAACACGGTGGTGATAAACCATTAATAATAACATGGTGGTGATAAACCATTAATAATAACATGGCGGTGATAAACTATTAATAATAATATGGTGCTGATAAACCATTAATAATAACATGATGGTGATAAACCATTAATAATAACATGGTGGTGATAAACTATTAATAATAACATGGTGGTCATAAACTATTAATAATAACATGGTGATAAACCATTGATAATACCATGGTGATAAACTATTAATAATACCATGGTGGTAATAAACTATTAATAATAACACGGTAGTGATAAACTACTAATAATAGCATGGTACTGATAAACTATTAATAATAACATGGTGAAGATAAACTATTAATAATAACATGGTGCTGATAAACTATTGATAATAACGCGGTGCTGACTAGTCATTAATAATAACATGGTGGTGATAAAATATTAATAATAACATGGTGCTGATAAACAATTAATAATAAAACGGTGGTGATAAACCATTAATAGTAACATATTGGTGATAAACAATTAATAATAACATGGTGGTGATAAACTATTAATAATAACACGGTGGTGATAAACCATTAATAATAACATGGTGGTGATAAACTATTAATAATACCATGGTGCTGATAAACTATTAATAATAACATGGTGGTGATAAACTATTAATAATAACATGGTGGTGATAAGCCATTAATAATACCATGGTGGTGATAAACCATTAATAATAACATGGTGTTAAACCATTGATAATACCATGGTGATAAACTATTAATAATAACATGGTGGTGATAAACTATTAATAATAACATGGTGCAAATAAACTATTAATAATAACATGGTGCTGATAAACTCTTAATAATAACATGGTGGTGATAAACCATTAATAATCACATGGTGGTGATAAACTATTAATAATAACATGATGCTGATAAACTATTAATAATAACATGTTGGCGATAAACTATTAATAATAACATGGTCGTGATAAACTATTAATAATAACACGGTCCTGATAAACTATTAATAATAACACGGTCCTGATAAACCATTAATAATAGCACGGTGCTGATAAACTATTAATAATAACACGGTGCTGATAAACCATTAATAATAACATGGTGGTGATAAACAATTAATAATAACATGGTGCTGATAAACTATTAATAATAACATGGTGCTAATAAACCATTAATATTAATAATAGCACGGTGGTGATAAACCATTAATAATAACACGGTGCTAATAAATCATTAATAACATGGTGGTGATAAACTATTAATAATAACATGGTGGTGATAAACTATTAATAATAACATGGTGGTGATAAACTATTAATAATAACATGGTGGTGATAAACTATTAATAATAACAAGGTGCTGATAAACCATTAATAATAACATGGTGCTGATAAACTATTAATTATAACATGGTGGTCATAAACTATTAATAATAACACGGTGGTGATAAACCATTAATAATAACACGGCGGTGATAAACTATTAATAATAACATGGTGGTGATAAACCATTAATAATAACAAGGTGCTGATAAACTATTGATAATAACATGGTGCTGATAATAACATGGTGGTGATAAACTATTAATAATAACATGGTGGTGATAAACTATTAATAATAACAAGGTGCTGATAAACCATTAATAATAACATGGTGCTGATAAACTATTAATTATAACATGGTGGTCATAAACTATTAATAATAACACGGTGGTGATAAACCATTAATAATAACACGGTGGTGATAAACTATTAATAATAACATGGTGGTGATAAACCATTAATAATAACAAGGTGCTGATAAACTATTGATAATAACATGGTGCTGATAAACTATTAAAAATAACACGGTGCTGATAAACCATTAATAATAGCGCGGTGCTGATAAACTATTAATAATAACATGGTTGTGATAAACTATTAATAGTAACATATTGGTGATAAACTATTAATACCTGTTTTCATCAGGTAACAGTTAAGTCGAATTTAAGCCCAGGGCTTAAAAATGAAAAACTAGCAAAAACAATCAAAACATGTAGAATATTCAAAGTTTAATAAAGACAGCATTTTCATGATCAAACATCCGTTAAGGGAGACCACTCTAATTCAATAATATAATTTACGCCCCTAACAACACTTAGCGTATAATACTGACTGAGATTTTACATGGATAGCATGTTTCAGCAAACATCCGTTAAGGGAGACCACTCTAATTCAATAATCTAATGTACGCCCATGGGCTAAATAACGGATGGGCTTAAATACGTGCAGTCCCGGTAGTAACATGATGGTGATAAACTATTATCATCATCACCGCCAAGATGGTACACATGGACACAGCCATCATAATATATCATCATCAACGTCCAGGTATTGTAATATCATTACTCTACCATCATCACCGTTCGGGGGTTGGGTGGCCGAATGGTTAACGTGTGCGCGTTAGATCAGAAGGTCTATCATTGAGTCAACAGTAATCTCTAAGAGGTACATGACAAGACGTTATCCATCCTGGCTCTAATTATGTACCCGTATCTTTGTCATCCTCATCTATAATAACTTCATCCTTCACCATCCATCTTGTCATCTCCATCACTAACATCTGAATCTTTTTCATCATCATCTTCACTAACATCAGAATCTGTATCATTCGCATCTTTAACATCATCATCATCATCATCATCACCATAATCATCATCATCACTATCAACATCATAATCATCATCATCATCATCATCACTATCATAATAATCATCCATGGAATAACGGCCAAAGTATTTTTTAGAAAGAAGATCAACCAGTAAGATCTTCCTTATCAGAGGTTTAGGAAACAGTAGTTGTTCAACTTTCTCCTTTATTCCTAGTCCCAATTTCTGCCTGATGACTCTTATGCACTTCGCTTCAAGAGATAAGTTAAAACATGCAAACTTGAATTTTTCCCTGTTGTTTAAGTGAACCATTCCACCTCGGTCATTTAGCTCATCTTCCATTTTAAAATTAACAGTGGAAACAACCTCTTCTTCTGGGGCCCCACTTCGATAAAGTAGTTGTCTAAGTTCATTTCTCTCTTCACTATTAAAATCATCTAAAAAAACATCATGGTTGTAGTAGTTACGCTCAGTAGATACAGACTGAAGATGCTGAAGGCAGCAGTTTTCAGCAACGAAATATCTTATTAAATCAAGAGTTTTCTCTGGTTCATAAAAAGTAGGAAAAAGTAAAGCTCGCTGTATCAGTGTATTGCCATCTGGTCCTGGTAAATTCAGAAGTTTATGACCACCTCTCATAATACATGTTTTTAAACAATATCTACTATTATCAAGGTCTAGAAAATGTAAAGCAGATGTTTCATATTTTGTTTCTAAAATATTAAGTTCTGAGCCCAATTCAAGTAATAAATGCATAATAATTGTATTTGTATTCATGGCCGCCAAGATCAAAGCAGTTTTTCCATTTATGTCCTGAGAATCGATATTTCCGCCAGTCTCAAGTAAACGTTTGACAGCATTTTTATGATTTATATCAATAGTATAATTAAACAACCATTTAAACTTCTGTGATCTAAACTTACCCTTCAGTTTAGCCAAGCGATGAAAAATATTTTGATTGGTTGTTTCAGTAAAACTATCCACTGATGGTTTTAATCCTATATAATACTCAAAAATCTTTAACTGCCCGAAATTAATAATATCATACATTAGTTCAGGTCCATTAGCAACCAAATCGGCCCCAGACTCGACTAGAAGTTTGAATATAGCCAAAGTAGTTCTGAAATCCCTTTTGCTGACCCAGGTTCTACCATATTCATTTTTGTTTGTTTTTACAAAACAATGTCTACAAGCTGACAAACCCTGCTCATTAGTTTTATTTACATTAACACTATCTACAAGCACTAATTTAATAATATCTAAATCGTGGGCGTATTGAGCGGCATACATTAAAGGCCTTAGCTTTGCACTCATGGCGGGATCAGCACCATTCTGTATTAATAATTTAATAATACCTACACATTTACCTTTATCACCATGAAGTGTTATAGCACATGCTAAAGGTGACATACCATAACCGTCAACCTTGTTTACGTCAGCATCTTTCTTTATTAATAATGTTATAATACCTAAACCTGTATTTTTATCACCATGGCGTGATATAGCACATGTTAAAGGTGTCGTATTAAGCCTACCAACCATATTAACATCAGCACCGTGGTGTATTAATAATGATATAATACCTTTACATAAATATTTAGCACCATGGTAGTCTATAGCATGTGTTAAAGGTGTGCCATACCTGCTGACCATGTTCACGTCAGCACCGTGTTGTATTAATAATGATATACCTGTATCTTTATCACCAACGTGTTCTATAACACGTGTTAAAGGTAATCCACGTATCCTATCAACCATGTTAACGTCAGCACCATATTTGATTAATAAATCCATAATATATATGCACATATCTTTATCACCATGTTGTTCAATAGCACATGTTAAAGGTGATCTACCATACTTGTCAACCATATTAACGACAGCACCTTTCTGTATTAATAATGTTATAACCTCTTTACATGGATATTTACCACCATGCTGTAAAATAGCTTGTATTAAAGGCGAGTAAGACTTGTAAATCATGTTCACGTCAGCACCGTGGTTTATTAATAATGCAATAATACCTGTATCTTTATCACCATGGTGTTCTATAGCACATGTTAGAGGTGGCATACCATAACCGTCAACCTTCTTAACGTCAGCATCATTTTGTATTAATAATTTTATAATATCTAAACATATTGTACCTTTATCACTATGATATGTTATAGCACGTGCTAATGGGGTTCTACCATACCCGTCAACCATGTTCACGTCAGCACCTTTCCGTATTAATAATGTTATAATATATTCACCGGTATCTTTATCGCCATGGTGTTCTATAGCACGTGTTAGAGGTGACGCATGTAACTCGTCAGTCATGTTAACGTTAGCACCTCGTCCGATTAATAATTCTATAATATGTGAACATTTACGATGGTGTTCTATAGCACATGTTAAAGGTGACTTTCTATAACCGTCAACCTTATTAACGTCAGCACCATTTTGTATTAATAATTTTATAATATCTAAACATATTTTACCTTTATCGCCATGGTATTCTATAGCACATGTTAAAGGTGTGCTATTCAACTGTTCAACCATGTTAACATCAGCACCGTGTTTTATTAATAATGTTATAATATCTAGACATGTTTCTTTACCACCATACTTATAAATAACATGTAGTAAATTGAACTTGTCGAATGCACCCCCAGCTTCTGTTAAAATTTTAATACAGTTTAAACATTCGGCAACATCATCAATGTTTTCTGTACAGTGATATAGTGCAGTGAAACCAGATTTTGATTTATAATTAATCATGTTCTTGATTTGATCATTACTTAAAAGAATTGATAACATTTTACCAGATTTAGCGAACATTAATATAGTTTTATCGAGACCTGGATTTAGATTTATATCCGAAACGGTTAAAAGATATTTAGTAATATTAAAACTGTCATACTTAACAGATTCCAACAAAGCACTCCATACTTTATCGTCATGTTTAACCTCTAAATATAATGCCCTTTTATACAGATACTGAATACCTTCAACAAAATCTGATTTTATAGCACATGTCATTAACTGTATATTTAAATTAATATCAAGTTGACCATCAGATTGTAATATTATAATATTATTAAATAAAAATTTAACAAGTGGTAAATATCTTCTCTCTAATGATTGACAGGTTAAACTTATAATGACGTCTTGTAATCTTCTGACGTCATCTGGCTGTAGTTCTTTTAATATGGTCTCTATTTGATCAATGTTGACGTCATCAACAGTTTGAGTTAACCTGTAAAACATAAAAATATTGATGATTAGGTCAATGATTTATTTACATTTATTTAAAAGGTCAGTTAATCCCAGAAATCATATTTACTATGTAAGCTTAATAATTCATCTTTCCTAGATAGTTACTTACCTTTCCTGTATCGTCTGGAATTTATGTTTTTGTTTGATATCTTCACTTTCAATTGATAATTTAGCTAGAAAACAATATAACAGTAAATACTGAATTAAACAAGTTATTATGTATATTTATGTATATTTATTATATACAGTGAAACCTTGTCTAACGACCAACTCGGTATTACGGACAAGTAACGTATACGACCATAATATAAACTAACCCATGTTTTTCTTCTATATTGCTTATACGTTTTGATCGGTATTACAAAATACCGTCTCTATACAAATCAATAGCAATTACTAGTTATAATATAAACGTAATAGAGTATAGCATTCGTTACAAACAACTTAGTAAAATCTCTTTACCTTTTTTAGTGGGTAGCAGGTGTTCCATTTCATCATCACTCTCCTTTGGAATATCTCTTTTAACCGTTCTGTCATCTCGTGGTTCATTGGTTTTATCCATTTTAAAACAGGAAATATCTCAGAGAAAATAGAACAATATTAAAGTTTGTGTTTTTAAAGTGACAGTTGAATCATGTTATAATTGACGGTAGTGATGATATAAATAAAATAAAATGTGCAAGATCGTCATAATAACGTAATTAAAATTGGATATGGATACAATGCTTATTATCATTACAACGATAGCAATGACAAACGAGACTCTAAATAGCCATAACTCCACTCAGAATAAAGTAATTTGATTGAAATTTTCAATATATTCATTATTCGTTTTCTATTTATTAAACTATCATAGCGAGAATTGTCAGCTCTTCACCTTACATAATACATCAGCAATTACTACATATCTGACATAGTTAGAGTTAAAATAGCAGGTACTAGTTCTGTATTGCCTGTCATTTTGTTTAAAGTTATTATTTCGAGGCCTTTCTACCATTTATGTTTAAAATCTTACCAGTTGTTTTATTATAGTTCTCTTGGCCGTTAACCTTTAAAAATATAAAGTAAAAATAAAGTAAAAATATAAAGTAAAAATTAACTAAAATACAACTAAAATACAAATTAAATGGATAAAATGACAGTTATAAACTGGTGACATCATTTGAGGTGCCAAACATCTAATACAATAGCCAGTTATATGGTGGCATTATCAAGCATTTTCCACCTGTCTTTGATAAAATATCCAATATTAATGATTAGTTACCTTCGGTAAAATATCCAAGATGGCATCATAGCCCTTCTTCTTTAATACATCTAAAAATACCAGATAAACAGTTTGTCCTGAACT
The DNA here is from genome assembly GCF_932274485.2 of Patella vulgata. Classification (NCBI taxonomy): domain Eukaryota; kingdom Metazoa; phylum Mollusca; class Gastropoda; family Patellidae; genus Patella; species Patella vulgata. Next base: position 95,410,882 of record NC_065879.2, read on the forward strand.
GTGTATCCTTCCCATCATTGCTTCTAGTCCGTCTTTCCGACTGATCTCTTCTTTCTTCAGAATAAAATCTAAATCTGAATCTGATAGACAGTGTTGATCTAGCATGTCATATATTATATCTCGTGCTCGTAGATCTGATATCTGAGATATTTTATTGCTCCATGTTTTTATTTTTTTATCTGTATCTCTCTCATTCTCTGATGATTTAGCTACAAATATAGTATGTTAATAATATACTTTCTGAGTCAATAGTATTATATTTTATTCAATATAATTTGATCTGACTGTATCATTGATAGCTGATTGCGTTAGTGAATTGTTGTCTTACATATAATAGATATGGTTGATATTATAAATATAACGGATTTGGTCGTATTAAATGTATTATACGTATACTATCTAGTTGGTTGATATCTGATTGTACAGAAATTTATCCATAATTTATAGATAATTGTGTTAGAATTGATTTTGTCTTTCCAGATTGACGATACCAATCAGCTGGACCTCCTGTTTTAACTAGACTTTACTTTGACGGCAGCGAATTTTAATACCGTGTTTTTTTTTAAAGTGACTATTTGTATGTTTATATTTTTTTAATACTCCTTCGTATGTAAATACTTTTATTTAAATCAACCTGTCCATAATATCACGTAATATGTATTGGACGTTAAATTTGTAATAAATACATAGGCGTACGCAGTCTTAAGACCAACTAGAAATCAGCCAGATTTCTTCAAGTTTGGGAATGTGACCTCAAAGATTTGTTGAAGAGAATCCTGTCACCAACCTCTCAAAGACAATAAATTGTAGCCCAATTATTATCTATTCAGATGGTGTATTGTATAAGTGTCATATTACACTGCTCTATATATTTAGAATGTAACACTAAAGCTAGATGGGTTTGGAATCAGATTCTATGAAATTTGAATAAGAGAATAAGAAAAACTAATCAAATTAAACACAGAAATAAACAAATTTAATAACAATTTAATAAAATTAAAAAATATTGATTCAAATATTACATAATGTAATAATAAGCTTATTAATTTGATGTAATATCTACAGCAGCTTGTCTAAGCCAGGGTATAAAATATCTTACATTATTCTACTCATATACTTTGATATTGACCAATTTGATGTTAACCAATTAAATGATTTTGGAACTTTTTCTTGGGGAGATAAATATTCATAAGTAAAACAAGGGTTGTTGAGCACATTACGATTGTATAACTCTTGTCAATTATATATTGATTTCTATAGAAAGGGGCCAATATCGAAATATTAATGGCCTATTGATCCATCGTACAATACTATTTACGAACTTATCAATTATCAGTAAAAGAAAATTTGATCCAAAATTATCTATTTTGGTGCAAAAATATGAACATTTACTGATTATTTACATACAGGGAAAAGGTCACCCCAAAACAATCTACATGTATTTGTTATTTAAAAGAGCTAACTCGCTAATATTTAGGACCTAGAAATTGACACAAATGTTTCGCAACACAAATAATAATGTAATGTGAATGTACATACACTGATTTAGTATTTATTGCGCATGCTCTCCAGATAGGAATATGACGTAACCGTTTGAGTTACTTGTGGAATATATCTAGCCCCGTCCTTCTAGTCCCTTGTTATAAATGGCACTTAAAGGCATTCGTGAACCGATGGTAAAATGTTTATTTTGTCTTACAATCTTATGGAAGCCTATAACTACCATTTATAATTTCTACTTTTCGCCCCTTCAAAACACGAAAGTCGAAAAGTGACCTTGAAAGTAGAGACTACATCAACTTCTGAGGCGAAAAGACAACAGTACGACAGCAAGCCAAAATCAAAGGTCGCTAATATCGCCATCAATACTAGACTTTATAAACTATTTTGTTAACGCGAATTTATTGTCAATGTCAACAAAACAGTACACCTTTAATAATGTATTATAACAATATTACTTATATTCTCTGTCACCACAGGGGGATCACGTGGCTAAGTGGGTAAGACGCTAGTTCGCTAGCCTGGAGGTCGGGTGTTCGATCCCTGCATTGGCCGAGAAAGTTCATCCAGATTTTCCGGCGTGGTTCTCCCTTGTCAGTGATGCAGGACGGAGGGGCTGACAAGGAAAGCTATCTAGTCGTTCGGATGGGACGAAAAACCGAGGTCCCGTGTACACATTGGCGTGCACGTAAAAGATCCCTTGGCAGTTGGAATTCGATATAAGAGTAGGCCGTAGTGCCGCTGTCCGGGCAAAATTTCCCTTATAGCACACTGTATGGCGTATGCCGGTCTTCATTAGCCCAGGTTAGGAGCAGAACAGTAGGACGTTAAAACTCCATTTCATTTCATTTCATTTCTGTCACCACAGAGTTCTTGATGTGGAAATTTACACGGAAATATTTATTTATGGCTAGGGATATGATATCATATCTTTCTTATCTAAATTAGATCCTGCTTATATATATATATATAACCAGGATATAATATATATAACCAGGGTATAATTTAGATAAGAAAGATATGATATCATATCCCTAGCCATAAATAAATATTTCCGTGTAAATTTCCACATCAAGAACTCGTAGTATTATTCTTACAATTTCTCGTACAATAGGGGCCACAAGGCAAGAAGTTAGGCCCGATATACGCGAACATCAAACCGAGATCTTTGATACATAAACATATAATATTAAGTTTTTTTCAAAACCGGATACAAATCGTTAGAGGGACCACAGCCTTCGATCCGATTATTACAAAATTCAAACCCAGGGTGTAACGGTGTATATTTAAACGGTTTTTAAAATCGGGTATAAACTGTAATTTTTGGTACACCCGGGGTCCATAATCTAGGAGGTTACGGACCGATATGTGCGAATATGGAAAGAAACAAAAATCCGTGGAATATAGACATATATTTTAAGTTTGATCAAAATCGGATAAAAAAATTGTGACTTCTACAGTGTCCACAACCTTGGTATTATATACTTTTATACTATTTGCGAACGAGGAGCGGGCAGTTTCAATCCGATTTTCATGAAATTCGAACTCAACCATCATAAGGGTGGAGTGGTGATATGTTAGAACAGCTTTTAATATTGGATAAAATGCCAATATCAAAAGGAACCGCGTGTCCACAAATAAATTGTGGGCTGACAGGGGCGACTCAATACACGTCCACTTGAAAATATGGGCGTACAAAAATAGCTCAGCATGATAAAACTTGGTTTTTGGAAGACTAAACAACTGATATCAAAGACTTTATATGAAATGAGATTTTTATTTTAGAAATTAAAATGTTAAGTTATTTGATACTCCCACTGGCAGGTTAATAGTTGTCAACGCTTATGTAATTTATATTAGGGCAATACTACTCAAGACGGACATGTTGTTTAGATCAGCATACCAAGCAATTAAAATCAGTGAACCGGACCAAACCCAAACATCCAAAATTTAGCACTTTTTCCTAGATAGTCCTAGCACTGTACGGGCTCGATGACAGTTAGGGGGCAGAATCAGAAATGCCCGAAAAGAATTTTGGGTTTACAGAAAGCGGTGCCGGTCTTCTGCGAGAGGCGAAGGAGCAGAGCCTACCGTGTATGGAACCCCAAAGAACATTTTAGCATATTTGACGGTCGCAAACGCGTTTCCCGACTCTTCCAGCCCGTGAATACAACTTAAATGTGACCTGAATCCCCAACAATGAATCAATCGTCGCTGGGTATAGGGGCCTCTCCCTCCCGGGGCCAATTTTGAAAATTTAACCGTCGCTATTCTAGCCCGTGAGTTAAGTAACTACAAAGATGTCCAATGGTTTTGTAACCGAAATCCCACTCTATACCGACCTAACTTTCTAACCGCCCAATCAGACTGCTGCAGCTGCATGCACAAACAAGTAGAGTGACTCCAGACAAAATCCTTAATCCAATGTCAATTCAGTACAACTTCGTGGTATTCAATTTAAAGAAAAGTAAGTAGATGAAATAAAATCATTTTTGTTCACTTTACCCGTCTGCCCAAAAAGTCAGATTGCCCGAAAGTTAGGGGGCAGCTGGCTCGTACGCCTATGAATAAATAACTTTATTTTGTTGATGCTAAATATCTATTTGATCGTATTTATAGTTGACTAATCTGTTATATAGTTCCCATAAGTCCACCCACCTAAATCTCAGTGGTATAGGACAGAGTGCCTGGCAAGGGGCAAACTACAGTGGTTCGTCGAGTGGGACGAACAATCGAGATTAGCATACAGGTAACAGAACCCTTGACGGTAGGCGAATGATGTACCCCCCCCCCCCCACGTTCTTCAGTCGGTGCAGAAGATTAGGACGTTAAACTCCATTTCATTTCGTTATATTACGGATACAAATCAATAGCAATAAATAGTTTTAATAATATAAAAGTAATACAGTATAAACAACTTGGTTAAATCTCTTTACCTATTTTAGTTGGTATCAGGTGTTCCATTTCATCACCACTCTCGTTTGAACATCCTCTTTTAACCGTTCTGTCATCTTGTGGTACCTTGTTTTTATCCATTTTAAAACAGGAAATATCTCGGACAAAAAAGAACAATATTAAAGTTTGTGTTTAAGTGATAGTTGAATCGTGTTATAATTGTCGGTAGTGATGATATAAATAAATTGTGCACGCAGGGCCGTTCATAACGATTTTGTTTGGAGGGGGGGGGGATGTTAGCAAAAATGCCACCGACTGATACAAATGCCCCTAATACGAGAGTGATGCAGTTAGGGGTGTACCACCGCTGGTACGAGTTTACTAAGGGGGGTCTAGGGGCATGCCCCCTCCCCCCAATTTTTGTGAGTCTAAAATCCCTGAAATGCCATTACCTGGACTTCGGGGGAAGATTTTGCAAAATTCTGATGGTCAGAAAACACTTATAACATGAGTAAAATACGATATAATATTTCTACTGGGGTTGAATATGCAACAAATAAAAATTCTTAAGTTCAATAGATTGCCTTAACATTTGATAATTTAAATTTTTGTTTTACGTATTTCTCAAACCAGCTTACCCTTTCTTTTACCAGCCCAAACCGTAATACTATGCTTCCGATAACTTCTTATCAACTGTTTAACTAATATTATTCGTATGACAACCAAGAATGTATTTTATAGTATAAGTATCTTTGTAACACGCTCTCTCTCATCGTTTCAACAATGAAACGAACTCTGATATTGAAAATAATTGTGATATAATTTAACTATTACTTGAATAGCACACTTTCATTCACGTGTCCCTTTCGGAGTGCAAAAAAAAAAGATTACTTAAATTACTATCTACGAGCTTTACCCCCTTGCATATATTATTATAAATTCCCATGCCCACTAATACTGGTTTTTAATTACTCGCGTTTAAAACATGAAATATAATTTCAATTATAAGAAAGTAATCTAACTGTTGGAGATGTTGACTCATACCTCGATTTATTTATGAATTGGTTCGAGTAACTGTGATTGTAAATATATTTATTTGGATGTTTTGTTTATTGTTATGTAATGTATTGTATATTTGTTTATCACCCTTTCAGTATTCCATTTATCAAACCTCTTGGGGTGTAAAATGTAACAATTTCATATTTAAAGTAACTTTTAGTTTAAAGAATCTCTCTCTATGGATACATACCTATATAGATATAAATATATGTTTGATTGCTCCGATTTTACATGGGAAGTAAAATATTACTCAACGACAGTCACGATTTAAACTAATAATATAATTCGGCCTCTCAAACGGAACAATCAACACACCTTATATGTGAACTTATATCTCATGTTACGGTATAAGTATTCATCTCTTGGTTGTAATTAAAACTTACTAATTGTAGGTTGCATAGAACAAAATCATGGTCCGTTAAATACATTAAGTTCAGGTAACATTTCCATTGGTTTGTAGCCTATTGCCAAAATTAGATATAACTGAAGCTGAATTCTCTAACCATGATATATGTATACTGAATCCCATCTAGAAAACGTGTGTAAAGTCCTGTTAGATTCGATAGAAACAGGCATGTTTTTTTTTGTTTATATCAAAAATAATCTTCACTTTCAGATTAGGCATGATGTCATAAACCCTGATATTGAATTAATTTGTATAGATATATTTACTGATTACACCAAATTCTTATTCGGAGTAATATATAGACACCTAAATACAAGGGTTGCCCTTTGGGATATATTTTACGATACGTTATCTAATGCATTAGATGGTGGTTCCTTCTTTTTTTTTTATCCTAACAGGGGATTTTAATATAAACATTTTAAGTAATTCAAGTAATTGTGCTAAATTCAAAAAATTATTACAAAGATTGAATTTTAAAAATCTGATTACAGAACCGACTAATTTCACAACGCTACCCGGGTCATGCATTGATCTTTTTATTACTAATAAGAAATCATTTATATCAGATACTAATGTTAATGCCCCTATATTCAGTACACATTCACCAATAATATTATCTTTAAAAATAAAAACAATTAACATAGAAAAGGACTATTAGAAATAATAAACTTGCAGATTATGAAAGTTTCAATAACGAATTTATGCAAGTTTATGCAAATTTTTTTTAGATGTATTAAATAAAGCAATAATATAGTATATCCCAACAAAAGTAGTAACCATATGATAAGCCATTAAATAACACGATACGTATACAAATTCGAAAACGAAATATAGCACACAAACGCGCCAAAAATGATACTCCTAATCAATGGCTATTATTTAGAAAAATACGAAATGAAGTAGTAACATTAATTAGGGAAGCTAAAAGTAATTTTAAAGACAAATTAGAAAAACAAATAAATAATAAAATCCTGCCTCAAAATAAATGGTGGAAAATAGCAAAATCTATTACAAATTTTGAAAATTAAAACTGTAGCCATCTCCCCATTATTGTATGATAAGGTAGCCATCTCCCAATTATTGTATTAGACTTTTATTATGTTATAATAAGTAATCTTGATAACGGAAAGCAAATTCGATTTACATTTTGTGATGTATCAAAAGCGTTTGATAAAGTTTGGCATGAAGGTTCATTGTCTAAATTAAAGGACAATATTGGTGTTAGTCATTATTACATATGTGATAGAACTCGTTAAGCACGTTCCAAATATAATTTTAACACGGAGATCATTGCTACGATAGATCATCTATGGTAATGTTTGGGGGCATTTGTGTGGAAATTATCACCACAAGAGTTCCACAAGATATTGTATTTCTGACAACAAATTATACAATCAACAAGATTTTCGACTTAAAATAATATTCATATAGTGTTTTGGGTCTGTGGTGTTTTTCACCACAAGAGTTCCACAAGAAATTGGACATAGAAAAAATATCTTGACTAAAAATAATTGTGATACAGTGTTTTTGGTCTGTGGTGTTTTTCACCACAGGAGTTCCACAAGATATTCCAAAAATTCTTCTCAGACCTTCCTATGTGGTACCACACAAGCATATTGGGGGGTCTGCGCTGAATTTTTTTTTTCTAAGTCCAATATATTGTGAAAAAACACCACAGAATAATATTTGTAGAATATATTTTCCCCACATCTCACACATAGAAAGGATAGGCTATTATTGTTCCAGAGAAATAAAAAGAAAATGTTCCATAATTTTTTTTTCATGGTCCACTTTTCCAAACCTTGACATGTCTACGATAGATGCGTAATGAAGGTAAATGTCACATTTCTAAATTTATTCGATGTTCATGCCAAACGCCAAACATGTAAATCCTCAACGAAGAAAACATTTTGACATTTTATGCATAATAATAGAAATAAGATGAAATAGACTTTGAATTTACGCTGAACAAATAAAGAAATTGGATTATATATTGTCTTAATTTAGAAAATACATGAATAGAAATTAGACGATAGCACGACATTAACAAATTTAGAATCTAATATACCGCTATACTCGGTCGTTCGGGTTGTTAGCTTGCCTGCGCCAATTGCAAAGTAGCACAGTTATCAGAAGTGAATATTCGTTAGGCCGCTACAATCACTGAAAGAGATGACATCGGCGCGGCATAATTTGCTTGCAATATTAACTTTTCTCTATCTGCAAATTAAGTTCTAATTTTTTTTTTAGTAAAATCAATAAAGGTGTTTGAAGTACATTTCCTATTTAGTGTAAAACGAGTAAAAGGGACTATTCAGCCTGGCCAGATCACGTTATGTTAATTCAAACCAGTAATGTGACGTCACATGTAGAATGCATTTGAACTTATAAGGGTCAGTCATCTTATATATAAAATGCCACTTTTGCTATAACTCTCTGAAACAGATTGGCGAAGTCGGCGATGTAATTTCCTAACATATGGTTCAAGTTCAACAATTCGATGACGCGTAGAGGTCATTAGCTGTGGAAGGAAACCGGAGTATCCGGAGAAGACCCACGAGGTTGGACAGGCGACCCAACTCCTTGCCACGTCCATAGGGGAATCAAAACCACGCCACTAGACTCAATGACAGACCTTGGGATTACACGCGCACGCGTCAATCCACTAGACCACCCAACACCCCCCCCCGTGCAACAGATCAAAGTAACTGAGGTTATTTTACGTAATTTCCATTTATTTTCCCCATCAAGTCGATGATCTATACGGGGAAGTAACCGACGTTATTTTACTTTTATTTCCGGTACACAATTTTAACATTTTACCTATCAAGTCGATGATCTATACAGGACAGTCATGTATTATGGATACATATATAATTCTTTAGAATTAAATATCGAAAGGGAGTGGGTGGACATACAGAATTCAGGGGCTTTATGTAAGATTAAATAAAGAGCTGGCAGCTCTGACCATAATAGTTGACGAGAGGGTCGCTACCGCTGCAATATACGACCACATTCCTGCTTTGATTGATCTTGTACATTTTAAAATGAAGAGAATGAAACTGAAATGCTTGCAATGACTGTATTATGATAAGAAGCGAAGAAGGCTAGGTGTTACAGACTAAATATTAACAACACGTGGGTGTGACACTGCCCCATGGGGTTGGGGCATGCACCATATTAAACAATTGCTGTCTTTACGGTATAAGGAATAAATATGCCAAGTTCCAAGATGATCCATTCAGAACTACAGTCTGCAGACGATAAACAAAAATTGGGCGTGGTCCTGGTTGTTGGAGATGTGACAATATAAATAGGTACAACCCTGTTATTGAAATGATTGATGTGTTGAATTTGAACAAAATCTTTTCATAATTGCAACCTGTAGAGTATTTACAGACATAAAATAAACAAACCAGCGGCTGCCAGGCAGGATACGCCCACATTTTGCAAGAGATGGATAGAGAACAAGCTAAACAAAAAGCGATTTTTTCGAACAATGAAGGGCCATAATTTAGGATATCGACAGTAACCAAGATCTTTGGGTTATAAAGATATATTTCAAGTTTCATCAAAATCGGATTAAAATTGTGACTCCTAAAGGGTCCATAACCTTGATGTACCATATATTTACACTATTTGCGTATGAGGGGCAGCCATTTAGTCCGGCACTTTTGGCCCGATTTTCACGAAATTCAAATTTAGCCGTCGTTTTTCTTTCAATCGGATAAAAGTTTTGACCTCTAGATTTTTCGTACAATCAAGGGCCATAATTCAGGAAGGTACGATCCGATATGCGCGAATATCGAAATGGACCAAGATATTTGGGTTATAAACATGTATTTCAAGTTCTATCCAAATCGGATTAAAATTATTACCTCTAGAGGGTCCACAACCTTGATATACCATATTTTTTTTACACCAATCGCGTATGAGGGGCGGCCATTTTGTCCGGCAGTTTTGGTCCGATTTTCACGAAATTCGAACTCAACTTACTTTATGTTGTTACGGGGATATATTCGAAGGTTTTTTTTTAAATCGGATAATAATTGTGACCTCTAGAGGGACCACAAGCTAAAAATGAGATTTGTCGTACAATCAGGGGCCATAATTCAGGAAGTTACGATCCGATATGCACGAATATCGAAAGGAACCAAGATCTTTGGGTTTCATCAGAATAGGAGGATTAAAATTGTGACCTCTATAGGGTCAACAAGCTAAAAACGCGATTTTTCGTACAACCAGGGGCCATAACCCGTGAAGTTTCAATCGTATACATGCCAATATCGAAATGAACCAAGATCTTTTGGAGATATGAAAGATCTTTCGGATATGAATTGTGACCTGTAGAGGTCCACAAACAAATTGTGGACGGACGGACGAACCGACAGGGGCGACGACAATATACGTCGTCATGAATGAAAATGTAGGCGTATAAAAAGTGGGTGTGACACCACTCCTGGGGATCGGGACATGCACCAAAATAAATATTTGCTATCCTTACAGTATAAAGAATAAATGTGCCAAGTTCCAAGATGAGCAGATCATGCACCAAAATCAATACTTACCGTCCAAGCAAAACCATGTTCCAAGATAATACAATCAGAATTGTGGCCTGTATACGATAAACACAAAAAATGGGCGTGGTCCTGCCCTGGCTGTTGGCACATACACCAAAATCAATAGGGTATAAGGAATAGGTATTCAAAGCTTCAAAAGGGTCTGTTAAGATCTGTAGGCGATACACAGACACAAACAAAAATTGGGCGTGGCTCTGTCCCAGAGAGTCGGGTATGCACAAAAAAACAAGAGGTCATCCCTAGCGTATACGGGATACGTATGGAAAGTTTTCAAGGCGATCCATTAACAATTGCAGCCTGTAGGCGACACACAAATACAAAAAGAGAAAATGGGTGTGGCTCTGCCCCGGGGGGGGGGGGCGAGCATGCACTAAATACAATAGTGATGATCCTTGGGGTATAAGGAATAAGTATGCAAAGTTTCAAGTGGATGCGGTCTGTAGACGATAAACAAATAAATACAAAAAATGGGCGTCGGGCATGCACCAACAGCAATAGGGGTCATCCTTAGGGTATAAGGAATAAGTATATAAAGTATGCGACACGCATATATAATGTAAAGGGAATATGCTGAAAATTTCAGTCAAATTGCTCCACTCTGAACCGAGATATTAGCGATTGAATTTTAGGCCTAGCCTTGGTCATCATTACTAAAGTCGGTACGATAAAAAACAAAGTCTCGATTATCTATTTTTGCGTTTCAACATCAATGAGCGTTGAGCAGCAAAGCGGATTCAAATCGGGGAAATAAGATGGTATCGAGAGCTGATTATGGTCTTTTCATGTTATTAGCTGTCTAATTAATAGTTTATATAACATTTCAGGTCTAAAGAAAGATATGCAATAGTCAAATACTAAACAGCTTAGTATTCTGTTCTAGTGAATAAACAACCCAACATAGACTCCACCCATGGTATTTCCATATATGGACCCTCCCCCCACCCTCGGGTGTAGGGGGTGATAGGAATATACCTTACGTATGTCCTACGTGTTGATTCTTATATTTCCAACCCTCTTCGCTGCTATAGATGTCAGAAATTTGGACACAGTAAGACTGTCTGGAGGAGCAAAGAGTTTTACTGCGTTAACTGCAAGGGTAAGCATTTTGCTTATTCTCGCGAATGTCCAATATGGAAGAAAGAGAACAGAATTCAACAGGTAATGTCTGAACGGAAGATTCCATATTTTGATACTAGGAATCAAGTAGAACTTACTTCACTCATTCCCATTGCACCACAAGGGAAATCTTTTTCGAGTGTAGTTAAAGTTTCTACAAAATCTACATCTGTTCAGACAGACATAACCTGGCCATATAAACAGAAAATACCAAAGACTTTGCCTACATCAGATCATGTCAACGGGGTCTCGAGCTCCACTGAGAGCTCGACTCAATGCACTAACTGTCTCCCTGGTGATATTGTATCACTCTTGCCTCCATCTGGAGTTATTGAACGATTCCCAATACATTATTCATCCACGCCTCTGTTGTCTTATACTGCCTCAGCGCTGTCATATTCACGGTTATACTGAACCGCCCAGTTAGTAGTACCGTCCATTGGTGTTTGGGTCGTGGGGGCTCAGACTGTACAAATGTTCTGTCAACTCTTGAAAAACAGGCGGAATTGACAGAGGCAGATCTCGAGATTCTGTGGCATTGATTATCATTTCTGGTTCTCTCGTTCACAAGAATTTGCTCCCAGAAATGACCCCAAATGCCAGGATATTCATTCTCTTTTTCAAAATTTTCTCAGGTTGGCCAATGTTATAGCCACTGCCCCTAAGATTCACATAAATATGATAACAGAACCAATAACAGTCATCATATGATATGACATAAACTTTATGTCAACTTTAACACAACTGCTTTCCGATGAGATAACGATCGGCGAACAACTATATAGGCAATAATATCAATGTTTTACCGGGGCGCACAGTATAGCCAGTATGTTATTGACATTAATTGTGGGGTAGGAATGTGGATGGCGCCCTATATTTGGAACCGCCCCGACCCAACCTCTATTCCCAGCTTCTAGATCCGCTACTGGTCCCTAGAAAACTCGCATCTGTGGTACCACATGAGATGTGTGGTAACCTGATATCTCGGAAACTACTAACTGGAAATTGTCGAAATTTTGCCTACTTTGAGATATGATTAATGTAATTATAATCAGCAAGGTTCATGGAAATCGGTTGGTAATTGTGGTCTGCAGTCGTGCCACATGAAATGTGTGGTAACCTGATATCTCGGAAACCGCTCACCGGAAGTGGTCGAAATTTCGCCTACTGTGAGATATTATTAATGTAATTATAATCTGCACGTTTCATTGAAATCGGTTGATAATTGCGGTCTGCAGTCGTGCCACATGAAATGTGTGGTAACCTGTTATCTCGGAAACCGCTAACCGGAAGTGGTCCTAATTTGGGCTACTCTGAGATATTATTAATGTAATCATATTCTGTAAGGTTCATGGATATCGGTTCATAATTCTGGTCTGTCTACAGTCGTGCCACATGAAATGTGTGGTAACCTGATATCTCGGAAACTGCTCATCGGAAGTGGTCGAAATTTCGCCTACTGTGAGATATTATTAATGTAATTATAATCTGAACGTTTCATTGAAATCGGTTGATAATTACGGTCTGCAGTCGTGCCACATGAAATGTGTGGTAACCTGTAATCTCGGAAACCGCTAACCGGAAGTGGTCTAAATTTTGGCTACTCTGAGATGTTATTAATGTCATCATATTCTGTAAGTTTCATTGAAATCGGTTGGTAATTGCGGTCTGTAGCCGTGCCACATGAAAGTTTAATGGATATCGGTTCATAACTGTGGTCTGTAGTCGTGCCACATGAAATGTGTGGTAACCTGACATCTCAGAAACTGCTAACCGGAAGTGGTCGAAAATTTGGCTACTCTGAGATATTATTAATGTTATTATATTCTATAAGTTTCATGGATATCGGTTAATAATTGCGGTCTGCTGTCTTTCCACATGAAAGGTATGGTAACCTGACATCTCGGAAACCGCTAACCGGAAGTGGTCGAAACTTTGCCTACTTTGAGATATTATTAATGTAATTATAATCTGCAAGTTTCCTTGAAATCGGTTGGTAATCGCGGTCTGTAGCCGTGCCACATGAAATGTGTGGTAACCTGATATCTCGGAATCTGCTAACCGGAAGTGGTCGAAATTTCGACTACTGTGACATATTATTATAATCTGAAAGTTTCATTGAAATCGGTTGGTAATTGCGGTCTGTATATATATATATATATATATATATATATATATATATATATATATAGCCGTGCCACATGAAATGTGTGGTTACCTGATATCTCGGAAACTGCTAACCGTTAGTGATCGAAATTTTGGCTACTCCGAGATATTATTAATGTTGTCATATTCTGTAAGTTTCATGGATATCGGTTCATAATTATGGTCTGCAGTCGTGCCACATAAAATGTGTGGTAACCTGATATCTCAGAAACCGGAAGTGGTCGAAACTTTGTCTGAACCGAGATATTATTAATGTAATTATAATCTGCAAGTTTCATCAAAATCGGTTGATAATTGCGGCCTGCAGTCGTGCCACATGGAATGTGTGGTAACCTGTTATCTCGGAAAACACTAACCGGAAGTGGTCTTAATTTTGGCTACTCTGAGATATTATCAATGTAATTATAATCTGCAAGTTTCATTGAAATCGGTTGATAATTGCGGTCTGTAGCCGTGCCACATGAAATGTATGGTAACCTGATATCTCGAAAAGCGCAAACCGGAAGTGGTCTAAATTTTGGCTACTCTGAAATATCAGCTAAGGTTCGCATTATTTGGAAATATACGTACTGTTCCTAAAACAAACTAATGTGTGGTAACCCGATATCTCGGAAACTGCTAACCAGAAGTGGTCCAAATTTTGGCTACTCTGAGATATCATTAATGTAATTATAATCTGCACGTTTCATTGAAATGGGTTGGTAATTGCGGCCTGTAGCCGTTCCACATGAAATGTGTGGTAACCTGATATCTCGGAAACTGCTCACCGGATGTGGTCGAACTTTCTCCTACTTTGAGATATGATTAATGTTATCATATTCCGTAAGTTTCATTGAAATCGTTGGTAATTGCGGTCTGTGGCCCTGCCGCATGAAATGTGTGGTAACCTGATATCTCGAAAACTGCTCACCGGAAGTGGTCGACATTTCTCTTACTTGAGATATTATTAATGTTATCATATTCCGTAAGTTTCATTTAAATCGGTTGGTAATTGCGGCCTGTAGCCGTTCCACATGAAATGTGTGGTAACCTGATATCTCGAAAACTGCTCACCGGAAGTGGTCGACATTTCTCTTACTTGAGATATGATTAATGTTATCATATTCCGTAAGTTTCATTGAAATCGTTGGTAATTGCGGTCTGTGGCCGTGTCACATGAAATGTGTGGTAACCTGATATCTCGAAAAGCGCAAACCGGAAGTGGTCTAAATTTTGGCTACTCTGAAATATCAGCTAAGGTTCGCATTATTTGGAAATATACGTACTGTTCCTAAAACAAACTAATGTGTGGTAACCCGATATCTCGGAAACTGCTAACCAGAAGTGGTCAAAATTTTTGGCTACTCTGAGATATCATTAATGTAATTTTAATCTGCACGTTTCATTGAAATCGGTTGGTAACTGCGGCCTGTAGCCGTTCCACATGAAATGTGTGGTAACCTGATATCTCGGAAACTGATCACCGGATGTGGTCGAACTTTCTCCTACTTTGAGATATGATTAATGTTATCATATTCCGTAAGTTTCATTGAAATCGTTGGTAATTGCGGTCTGTGGCCGTGCCACATGAAATGTGTGGTAACCTGATATCTCGAAAACTGCTCACCGGAAGTGGTCGACATTTCTCTTACTTGAGATATTATTAATGTTATCATATTCCGTAAGTTTCATTTAAATCGGTTGGTAATTGCGGTCTGTAGCCGTTCCACATGAAATGTGTGGTAACCTGATATCTCGAAAACTGCTCACCGGAAGTGGTCGACATTTCTCTTACTTGAGATATGATTAATGTTATCATATTCCGTAAGTTTCATTGAAATCGTTGGTAATTGCGGTCTGTGGCCGTGCCACATGAAATGTGTGGTAACCTGATATCTCGAAAAGCGCAAACCGGAAGTGGTCTAAATTTTGGCTACTCTGAAATATCAGCTAAGGTTCGCATTATTTGGAAATATACGTACTGTTCCTAAAACAAACTAATGTGTGGTAACCCGATATCTCGGAAACTGCTAACCAGAAGTGGTCTAAATTTTGGCTACTCTGAGGTATCATTAATGTTATTTTAATCTGCACGTTTCATTGAAATCGGTTGGTAATTGCGGCCTGTAGCCGTTCCACATGAAATGTGTGGTAACCTGATATCTCGGAAACTGCTCACCGGATGTGGTCGAACTTTCTCCTACTTTGAGATATGATTAATGTTATCATATTCCGTAAGTTTCATTGAAATCGTTGGTAATTGCGGTCTGTGACCGTGCCACATGAAATGTGTGGTAACCTGATATCTGGAAAACTGCTCACCGGAAGTGGTCGACATTTCTCTTACTTGAGATATTATTAATGTTATCATATTCCGTAAGTTTCATTTAAATCGGTTGGTAATTGCGGTCTGTAGCCGTGCCACATGAAATTTGTGGTAACCTGTTATCTCGGAAAGCGCAAACCGGAAGTGGTCTAAATTTTGGCTACTCTGAAATATCAGCTAAGGTTCGCATTATTTGGAAATATACGTACTGTTCCTAAAACAAAATAAAACAATTTGGTGATAAAAGTCAGTGGCTAGTAAACAATTTTAAGTCACAGCTAAAAACTGACTTGCTTCCAGATTAGAAACGGATTGTTATATGTGTTTTAATTGACGAGAGACCCCTTAAATTTAGCACTTTGAACAAGCGTATAGGGACGGATTATTGAGCGCATTACAAATATACATTATGTGTAGTTTAAGAGACATCAAGTAATATATTGATATTGCACGAGGGCTATATCTATATATTACGCAATGTCTTGCGCGAGACCATTAAACAGCTTAAAATACAGACACTATCCAGCACCTGCATTTCAATGAAATACGTCACGCGGATGCAATATTTCAACTGGTGTAAATGATGTACGCTCGCCGTGAAATAATGGTATGCCAATATCAAAGGATGACGTCACATCTGTATTTTAATTATATTTATGACGTGGCAGTTTGTCTCGGTCAACCAGGTATCATTATCTTGACAGATTTTCCCACTGCTATAATGTAGACAGAGTTTTCCAGTGAAATGAAATGATACAATTTCCAAACGCCGTGGGCGAATAGCAAATATGGGTTTGGATGTTGTTTTAAGTGCTAGAATGACTCATGAGGTTGTATAATTATAGTGATTTGATAAAATATTAGGAAATAGTTATAGAAATAATTATATTTTGCCTTTTTTTAGAAATATGTAAAAGTCCCTTTAAGAAATATCCCACACCCAGTACATCATTTGCCTCTATCTCCACGCACCTGTTTCCGTGGGAGAAAAAGCTTGGGTTATGGGATCCATATAAGAGCCTTTTATACGCCGTATTTTTTCGCGTGAACTGTGCCCTACCAGATGTTTAATTTCTGGCGTAAATATTTAACATTAAGGTGTCCTGTCACCCCGGTAGAAGGTCACTCAAAGTCATGTGAATAATCAGTGCGCAGGCAAAATATTTACCAAATTTTGTTGAGGAGGCTAAATAAGCACAACAGAAATACAAACAATGAATTCATAAAAGTATGTTATAAACATGTTATAAACATAATTTACCTTCGGTAATGCTAAGAATATACAACAAATATTATGTTATTAGCCATGTGAACTCTTCTAACAAAATATACTATTCAAAAAAAGTAGGGGATATTTGATTTTTAAGTGTTATTAAAGTCACTTAATGAAACTGACGAAGAAACAAATGACAAAATGAAATGAAGTTCACATTCATCGATTTATTCCAAATGATCGTTAGACTAAGTAAGGCACAGACTGACCATTATAAGGGTAAAATGATACCCAGGGTCAAACAGCAAAGTTACCACAGCATCACAACCAAGTCAGTAACGGGTAAATCCTCCTCTGTTTGCAAAACAAGCATTGATCCGACGTGGCATACTCCTAATGAGACCTCTAAGGTCATTTTGGTCCAGATT
Source organism: Patella vulgata (assembly GCF_932274485.2). Classification (NCBI taxonomy): domain Eukaryota; kingdom Metazoa; phylum Mollusca; class Gastropoda; family Patellidae; genus Patella; species Patella vulgata. The sequence continues at coordinate 95,428,550 of NC_065879.2, forward strand.
GTCCCATTCCTGTTGCAACGCAGCAGCAAGTTCTTGGACATTGGCAGGACGTTGTTGACGTTGACGTAACCTCTGTCCAAGCATGTCCCAGACATGCTCGATGGGGGATAGGTCGGGACTTAGTGCTGGCCAAGGTAATGTGGTGATGTTCTGTTGTTGGAGGTAACCTGTAACGATCCTGGCCCTGTGACATCTTGCGTTGTCATCCTGGAAGATGAAACGGCGGCCATGACGTCGTGCGAACGGCACAACATGGACTGCCAAGATGTTGTCCCGGTAGTACTGGCCTGTAACACGCCCTGCAACAACATGTGAAGCCGTTCTTCCAGCAACAGTGATGCCTACCCACACCATAACAGAACCACCCCCAAATCGATCATGTCTGATGACGTTAACGTCTTGGAAGCGCTCGTTTCGACGACGCCACACCCTCCTACGTCTGTCCAAAAAATCAACAGTGAACCTTGACTCATCTGAAAACATCACATTGCTCCAGCGTCGATTATCCCAGTGTTGACGATCCCTACACCAACGACGTCTTGCCTGAATGTGATGATCTCTCAAACAAGGGATCACGCGAGGACGTCGGGCGCGAAGGTGACCCCTATGCAGTCGATTCCGAATCGTCTGGCCACTCACTCTCACACCAGTGTCTGTTTGAAGACGAGCGCTGATCTGATTTGCTGTGATGACACGATTTCTCAAGGCCAAGGTACGGATAAATCGATCCTGGGCTTGAGTTGTCGCCCTTGGTCGACCTGAGCGTGGTCTGTCCTGTACAGATTGTGTATCACGGTATCTGGACCATAGCCTGCTTATGACAGACTGAGAAACATTCATCGTCCGCGCCACAACCGCCTGTGTTGTGCCGATCTGTAGCATGCCAAGGGCACGTAACCTTTCATTTTGGGTAAGCCTACGCATATCAAAATTTGTTTTCTGGTCACTAAAACAATTAAACTGATGTTTCCACCCTGGAATTCAATGCCACAATGACTGTAACATTCAAAGTCAGAGTCGTGCAAATCTTGGGTTGGACCCCCATGATGATCCCAAGCATCACATGCATTCCATGCGGTAGCTATTGGTGCGTTTGGGCGTCACATGTAACTGGAAATGTTTCTGCTGTTAGGTTCTATAGTGACTTTTTTCGTAGTCATTTGCATATTTTAGTATTATGCCCCCAAAATCAAATATCCCCTACTTTTTTTGAATAGTATATGACATTAAAACCATTTCATACACTCTAATACTAATAACGGACAGTAAATATGGCATTCAACGAATGTCTATAAACTAAATATCTAATATTTACACTTACGATTGGCTTGAATTTTAAAATATGGATGTATACCAATAGCGTTGCGATCTATTCACTCAAACAACCTGCTTGCTAATAGGCGCCTGTATAGAAATGCATAGTTATTATAACGTTATATAAACTTCAATATAAATCCATGTTTGCGGGAATACCCGATAGCTCAACGCGCATAAAGAAATGTTGCAAATGGTTTTGTTAATTTCGGAGAAAAGGCAGTTTACGCGGAAATGATAACATCAATATAAATGAGAATTTCAGGGAATACCCGACCGCCCAACACGCATACGGCCGAGTTGCAGATTACCCGGGAAATTATTGGTATAGTACAGATCATATAAATTCAAGACGGCAATTAAAATGTAATCCAGAATGGCGTTGCTTTTAAAACTAATATCGTTTACAGGGTTTCTGAATTCTATTTTGGGTTCAAAAAGTAATTCAAGAAATCTGTTTTGACCTACACAAGGACATACTTTAGAAAGTACCTTTTACAGTTCATTTTTCAAAAGCAATTTCTCACCCTATCTTTCTGAGTTTCTTGAATATTATAAACCTACACGACATCTGTGATCCTCTGTGATAATATTGTCTAGCTCTATAATATGAGCACATTTATGTGTGCTATAGAAATGTGTGGTAATAATAATAATAATGATGATGCTAATGTTTTTCATGAGCAAGGGACACTAGCCAAACTATCCCAAGTTGTAGGTTTAAAGAAACATAATTTGAAATGCAATTAATACTTGGCTTAGAATCCAATGATTCAATAGCTTTGTCATTATTGTACCTGCTAAGGTCGATAGCTGATGTACTTTGCCTTATGACCATTGCTTTTGAAAAACATTAATACTGTGTTAATCCGAAGAACTTGTGAAAAGAATAACGGACAGAAATGAACCTGTGATTACTATCGGTCTAGATGACACCAGGGACAGACCGGGGGCCTATGCGGGATTAAAGCAATATCCACAACGGCAGACATTTCTATTTTGGTTGTCGTTTTAAATTTACACCATCTGGACTATTCTTCCTTTTCTATTCTATTGGATAGCCGAATGGTTAGCGCGTGGGCGCTGTATCATAAGGTCTGTCATTGAGTGAACTGGCGGGGTTTCGATTCCCCGGTTGTACGTCACAAGGAGTAGGGTCGGCTGTCCAACCTCATGCGTTTTCTCCGGGTCCTCCGGTTTCCTCCCGCTGCTAAAGAAACAACGCGCAAGCGATCTATTGAAATTGAACCATGTGTTAGTCCCGAAATGACCTAGTTTGTGTCCAGTGGACGTTAAACTCCATCTCTCTCTTTCTCCCACTTTTCTATTCCCCGGACTTTCTCCTTTCGATGAGAATTACATTGGGCATTTCCCTGCAAAGACACCATGTCTTACCCATATCAAACTGGATCATCAAGCCTATTTCCTATGGCTTCCTCTGGGTAGTGTCTTAGGAAACACTTGACTACGATATCACCTATGGTGGAAGTGACAAATACGTAAGACGATATTAACATCAGCACAAAAGATATATAATGTGATTCAACTGAAGGGTGATATATATCTACATTCAAGCTAAGCCAACTGTATATATTTATTTTAAGTCAAACGTCGAGCTAAATAAACTATATGATCCATTGTCATTAAAACATCTATAGGTGGTTAACAATATACTAGTCGCACCGTTTCACCTCCTTTCTACAGATGTGAGATCTGGAGTGAAAATATGTCGGAATTACTGTAGAAAGAAAGCGAAATTATCAAAGGGGGTAAGGCGTGGGGTGGAGGGAAAAAAACAAAAAAAAAACCAACCCAAAAAACAAACCAAATAACCTAGAAAATCTGAATATGCAATAGTTACTATATATTCTACAGTCGCTTTACGATAAATATCAAGATTCATGGTTCTTTCTTTTTTTATATCTCTTTTCAAAAATTATCGGAAATAAGAATTTAACTAATTGCACTTTTCAGTTCACTTGCATCTGTCCAGGGAATTTCCAAGTCAAAGTTTCTGAGTCGTGTATCTAATGCTAAAACAATGCTCGGAATTGCAAGTATTCAACCAAGATGTACGCCCACCAAAGATAAATGAAATGAGGTTTAACGTCCCACTGTTCTGTCCCGATAGGGCTAATAAAGACGGACATATGTCATGCTATTTGGGAAAATTTACGTGCACACCAGTGCGCACCACTGACCAGGAGGAACCACACCCGAAAATCCGATGAACTCTAGGGATCGAGCACGGAACGCCCATATTAGTGAACCAGCGTTATCTTCACTGAGCCACCGTGGCTCTCTTTAAAAATAAAAATGTACATTCGAAGGTTGAACCCAATGGTAATTCTTTCATGAAGCCTATTTGCAGCATTAAATAATACGGGTTATTTTTACAGCCGAAGATTCCATTGATTAACTTAATAAAATCTAATTGATTAGAAACGATTTGCATGGTTGTCAGACAAAAGACGACAGCATATTCCATCCATATCCGTTTGTCAAAACTAACCGGTTTAGTTCAATTACTAAGAATTAGGTCAAGTCTGACAAGCCGCAACGTATTATGGGGTACTATGATAGCGATAGGCTTCGAAGCATTTGATTTTAACTTTCATGTTTGATATGAAATTCATTTTGATTTTGATTTAGTTTTTATTTTAATTTGATTTTACTTTTCAAATAGATTTAACTTTTGCTTGTATATTTTTTTTAGTTTTATTTTCAGTTTAATTTTGATTTTAATTTAATTTCAGTTTCAAGTTGTACATGATTGTTCTTATTTTATTTTTTTTATGATAGAATAATGAATGATAGCGATGGGCTACCATACACATCAAATTTACCATATCTGCCATTCTGTGGCTAAAGATTTGAAGTGCCTTAGTTTTATGGTGAATACATAAATCATACACCAAATTAAACGGAAAGGAATATTAATACATTCTACAAACTTTGCGCTAAATGGTTCCAAAAAGACCATATTAATTGGGAATGCTTTAGATATTCATATTATGCAGTTTTGTTTATTTTTCAGGTCAGGTACAAAACTCGGAAAGCTCGGAAAACTCGGAAAATATTTTCCGACTTTTCCCCTCTCCGAGTTTTATGAATTGGCTCGATTGAAAACACAAAACTCAGAAAACTCGGAAAAAATTGTCCGACTTTTTGTTTCAAACTGAAAAGTCGGAAAATATTTTCCGAGTTTTCTATTCAAACCAAAAATTCGGACAATTTTTTCCGACTTTTCCGAGTTTTGTGTTTTTAATCGAGTCAAATCATAAAACTCGGAAAGAGAAAAAGTTGGAAAATTATCAAAAATATTATTTTTTTTAAATTAGCGAAAGTAGTTGTAGTAATACATCTATTTAATAAGTTGGACATAATCTGTAACTTTTCAGTTATATTTTAACCAAAATAATGCAACATGGCAGTTATAATCGAATATCCGAGTTTTCCGAGTTTTGTATTTTGGCCTATACGAAAACACAAAACTCGGAAAACTCGGAAAGTGGTCAAAAGGTATCAAAATAAAATATTTTTCATTGGATATGGTGTGTAAGGGTTGTAATATGTACAAAGGAACTCAACTCGCCTTTACGGGGATAACTTGGGTGAGATCGGAAACTCGGACCTCCAAAAGATGAAATGATTAAAACGAGGTGTGTATATAATTTCAATTTGACACACGGCCCCGAGGCCGAACCTGCCCCACTCTCCCATACTATATACGTCGTGTCGAGAATAGGCCTACCTAACTTTTAGAAATAAAATTGGCGAAAGGAGTAACAGTAACACATCTATTTAATAATTTGGACATGATCTATAACCTTTTCAGTTAGATTTTAACCAAAATAATGCATTATGGCAGTTATAATTAAATATCCGAGTTTTGTATTTTGGCCAAAATACAAAACTCGGAAAACTCGGAAAGTGGCAAAAAGATATCAAAATAAAATATTTTTCATTGGATAATTATGATTATTATACAGCGGATTTCTCCTTAACGGGAATAACTTGATATTTAGTGTAGCCCACTCAAGTTTTTGTTGCATCGAGACAGACATCACAGGAAGTAGGCCTATTACGTGTAGAGCATATCTAATTGGATAATTAAGTGATAGTAACACATCTATTTAATAATTTGGACATGATCTATAACCTTTTCAGTTAGATTTTAACCAAAATAATGCAATGTGGCAGTTATAATTAAATATCCGAGTTTTCCGGAAAACTCGGAAAGTTGCAAAAAGATATCAAAATAAAATATTTTTCATTGGATAATTATGATTATTATACAGCGGATTTCTCCTTAACGGGAATAACTTGATATATAATCTAACTGAAAAGGTTATAGGTCATGTCCAAATTATTAAATTTAATTTAATTATAACTGCCATATTGCATTATTTTGGTTAAAATCTAACTGAAAAGGTTATAGAAAAACTTTTTTATTTATGAATATTTTTTAGTCGTGTTTTACACAAAATTAACGAGTCATCTGACTTTTGTCTCAGTAATTTTCCTTGACCGCCATTGGCTAATTTAGCTTTTCAGTCCTAGATTAATTATTTATTGTTCGATTTGTATAAAACAAAGTTCATATGCTTCGTTGTCTCAATTGCCATTTTTATTGTTACCGATAGAGTTATCTGTCGGCGCCGGAAGTGGCGTAATTTTACCAAAAACTACAATTTTGACAGTTAGGTACCATTTTTCGAAAGCAAATATTAATTTTTTCAAATCTGGTATAACTGAAAGGGTGCGCCTTTAAAGGCGCACAAAATGTCGGGCCCAGTTTTTTTAATTTCGATTCCGTTTTCGTGCTATTTCGATTAAAAGGTGAAAAAAGGTGTAAAATTAAGCTATTTACAACCCATCCAGCGTTTTCATATTTTAAAATATCACTTCGTAACTTTCATAAACTTGTAGCAATAATCTATACGGAGAGAATGTATGTGAAAATTAATTTGTAATATGCGCAGTTGCCGAGAAATGGTAACTTTTGCACGAGTCACTCTTTACGCTATTGTGCCTGTAAAAGGGTCAATTATTATTGGATTTTCATAAAAGTGACACCAGTTGATGCTTAATGTCAATTGTGACTAGTTCAACTCAATTTAACATTTTCAATGTCACCGGAAATGACGAAATTTGGGCAAAAACTGTATTTATAGCCTTCGAAACAAATAATGTATTCAAATGAGTCGTATTTGGTGTTTGTTTAATATTTTGATATTTGATTCTAATCAACTAAAAGAATGAACCCATACGATCATATAGATATCACAAAATGGTTTCTAACTTGTTCAGTTGCGGAGAAATAGGCAATTTTCAACAGGTCACTTTTCAAGGTTTTTTGTCCACAAAAGTGTCAATTATTATTCGATTTTCATGAAATTTTCACTGTGTGATACCTAATGCCATTTACGATTTCATACAAGTAATTTAAGATTTTCATTATCACCGGAAGTAACGTCATTTTGGCAAAAACTGTATTTTTAGCCTTCAAAACAGATATTTTATTCAAATGAGTCTGAATTGTAACGTTTTTAAAATTATGATATCTGATTCCAATCAGCTAATAGATTGAACCAATACGATCATACAGATACCAGAAAATGGTTTCTAACTTGTACGGTTGCAGAGGAATAGACGATTTTCTACAAGTCACTTTTCAAGGTTTTTGGTCTATAAAATTGGCAATTATTATTCGATTTACATAAAATTTTCACCATGTGATGCCTTATGCCATTTCTGATTTCATAAAACTAATTGAACCGGAAGTACTGTACACTTACATGTAACAAATGTATAAAATGAATTGATATTGCTGGATTTGGTTGATTCGGCGTCCATTTTATTTGATGTGTGCAATGCTTATGTGGAAACCTGTTTAATGGTTTCATTGGTACCGGAAGTGACATGTTTGGGTAACGTGGCACCGGTGAAACCCGTCATTACTGCATCGCAGTTCTAGTTTTGATACCTTTTTGCCACTATCCGAGTTTTCCGAGTTTTGTATTTTGGCAGGCCAAAATACAAAACTCGGAAAACTCGGATATTTAATTATAACTGCCATATTGCATTATTTTGGTTAAAATCTAACTGAAGAGGTTATAGATCATGTCCAAATTATTAAATAGATGTGTTACTATCACTTAATTATCCAATTAGATATGCTCTACACGTAATAGGCCTACTTCCTGTGATGTCTGTCTCGATGCAACAAAAACTTGAGTGGACTACACTAAATATCAAGTTATTCCCGTTAAGGAGAAATCCGCTGTATAATAATCATAATTATCCAATGAAAAATATTTTATTTTGATATCTTTTTGCCACTTTCCGAGTTTTGTGTTTTCGTATAGGCCAAAATACAAAACTCGGAAAACTCGGATATTCGATTATAACTGCCATGTTGCATTATTTTGGTTAAAATATAACTGAAAAGTTATAGATCATGTCCAAATTATTAAATAGATGTGTTACTGTTACTCCTTTCGCCAATTTTATTTCTAAAAGTTAGGTAGGCCTATTCTCGACACGACGTATATAGTATGGGAGAGCGGGGCAGGTTCGGCCTCGGGGGCCATGTGTCAAATTGAAATTATATATACACCTCGTTTTAATCATTTCATCTTTTGGATGTCCGAGTTTTCGATCTCACCCAAGTTATCCCCGTAAAGGCGAGTTGAGTTCCTTTGTACATATTACAACCCTGACACACCATATCCAATGAAAAATATTTTATTTTGATACCTTTTGACCACTTTCCGAGTTTTCCGAGTTTTGTGTTTTCGTATAGGCCAAAATACAAAACTCGGAAAACTCGGATATTCGATTATAACTGCCATGTTGCATTATTTTGGTTAAAATATAACTGAAAAGTTACAGATTATGTCCTACTTATTAAATAGATGTATTACTACAACTATTTTCGCAAATTTAAAAAAAAATAATATTTTTGATAATTTTCCGAGTTTTTTCCGAGTTTTGTGTTTTCAATAGAGCCAATTCATAAAACTCGGAGAGGGTAAAAGTCGGAAAATATTTTCCGAGTTTTCCACCTGACCTAAAAAATCGGATTAACCTTTTTTTCAAATTTAAATGGGTAAATTTTTTACGCCTATTTCGTCTCATCTTGTTACGTCTAAAAAGCACATTATAATAGGTTGAAGTTCAAAGTTCATATTGTTGCTCGGTCATTGTCGAAAGCTTGAGGGTGCGGTGAAAGTAAATTTAAAGGCTTGGTGTTTGAGATGTAACCTATACACCATTTTATTTTCCGTAAGTGTGATTTAAGTTAGGTTTCCCCTTGTCAGTAGTGCAAGACGGAGGGCCGGGCATGGAATGGGGCGAAAAACCGATGTCCTGTCTGTGTACACGTTTACAATTTGAATTCAAAATAAGAGTAGGCCGTAGCGCCGCTGTTCAGGCAAAATTTCCCCCATAGCACACTTCATGATACCCATCTTCATTAGCCCGGTTAGTGCCAAAAAGGTAGGACGTTAAATCGAATTTTATTTATTTTACATGTATTTTAATTCGTGATGGATTTTTTTTATTACAGATTACCACTGGCGGCAACATACTACATGTACAGACAAATGGTCGTTGTCAAGTGACGAGTGGGACATTGAGACTGCTGATATTATGTCCATTATCAATGAGCCAAAGATCTTCCCAGTTGGTTCTAGTGTATGAGTTTCAACCATGACTTATTATGGATTGTTAATGTTGTTATTGATTTAATTCAATGAATTTCCAACCGAGTTGTCCTTCTATATAACTGAAGTAACGAGCGATAACAGACACACGATCGAATTTCATTTCACTGATAATTCCGCTGAAGTTGAAAAGTTATTATAATAGGCCGTGGTCTGAAATTTCTAGCTAGCTTGCTTCTGTTTCTCCGTTCCGACCATTTTCGGGTGGAAAAAAAACTACATCATCTAATTCTTCTAGTATTACTTTGTAGTGTCACACAACTTTTCTTTTATCAATTCTTTGATGTTTGATAGAAAACGTAAATTAAATATGGGCTTACTTGTCAATGTGCAATGGTATTTCAATTTCGCGGTGACTAGGTTTAAACAGATCACGTGACATAATTGGCCAATCAAACATACACGACGAAAAGTTCAACAGGTCATGTGGTGAAAGGTCACCTGCTCTTTGTTTACGTTATTGTTATTAACGGTACATGGCGGAAGGATAGCTAAAGTAAAACTGCATAGCTCGAGTACATTTTGTTATAACACTGAACTAAAACCGTTCACTGCGACAAGCTGGGAAAAATTTATGGTATGTGCTAACCAGTGGATCAAATTAGATGGAAATGCCGATTTGCTGGACAAAGCTGAATCAGAACTCCAGTCAGGAATGTGCAGACAAAACTCTCACTGGACTGGGGTATGGTAGAGGCTACTAGGCCTACTTATCACATTCCACGTTACCAAACTGTGTACGAAACATTATCACGATTCCTAAATTGTGGAAGAAAGTGATGTTTAGAAACAAGCAGCAAAAAAAAAAAAAAAAAAAAAAAAGAGAAACAAGCAGCAAAAAAAAAAAAAAAAAAAAAAGAGAAACAAGCAGCAAAAAAAAAAAAAAAAAAAAAGACCACTCAGACCAATAGAGAAGTCCACTCAGTCAAAGACAGAAGACCACTATGGTTAAGACTGTGTCATCATTATTGAGGTGAAATACAATGTGCAGTACTCATACCCAACAAGTTGTTATGGAGAGAGATAAATGGGGTTTAACGTCCACTCGACACAAACTAGGTCATTTTGGGACTAACATATGGTTTAATTTTTTATTTCAATAATTCGCTTGCGCTTAGGGGTCTTTAACAGTGGGAGGAAAGGGGAGGACCCAGAGAAAACCCACGAGGTTGGACAGGCGACCCTACTCCTTGTCACGTACAACCGGGGATTCAATGTTGACTCAATGACAGACTTTATGATACAGTGCGCACGTGCTAACAATTCGGCCATCCAACCCCAATGTTATGCAGGCGGAGGGCTGACAAGACACAAGGGCAGCAGTCTAGTCGAGGTCCTGTGTATACATTGGTGTGCACGTAAAAAGATCCCTTGGCAGTTGTAATTTGATATAAACGTAGGCCATAGTGCTGTGCCCAGACAAAATTTGCTTTATAGCACACTGTATGGCGTATATGCCCATCTTCATTAGACCATTTCATTTCTAATTCATTTTACTAGAACCATTTTACTTAGGTAATTACTGTTTATTTTTCTCTTATATGTACTTTTATTTACTGGTTGGTATATATCTTTCAATTTTGTACAGTGTATATGGGCACAAGACCTGATCTCTGTGTAAATACATGTATTCTGTGAATATAAGAACCTGAACAGCACATTAGAAACCGTTCTCCAGTATTAATACACTTTAAAAAATGATGATGTTTTTATTATTATTATAAACATTTTTCATTAATACTAGTGGTGTATGGTATTGTTGTGTACGAGGAAATTTATATAATTGCATTTGTTTATTTTTTTAAATTTCTTTCTTTAAATAAATGTAATCTTATACTCTCTTATAGGGGGTTGGGTAGCCGAATGGGTAGCATATCATAAGGTCTGTCATTGGGTTAGGGTTAGGGTTTAGATTCCACGGTTGTACTTGACAAGGAGAAGGGTGGCCTGTCCAACCTCATGGGGTTTCTCTGGGTCCTCCGGTTTCCTCCCACTGCTAAAGACCACTACACGCACGCGAATTATTGGAATAAAATTGAACCAAAATTACATAGTTTGTGTCTAGTGGAAAATAAACCCCATTTCTCTCTATATATATACTCTTATAATAAGTCTGGCTCTTGTTTTCTTTTTTAAAAAAAATAGTATAACTGATGAAGGTGAATTATTATTAATTGTATCGATCAGATCACATGGTATTATTATTTTTGTTTTTCCTTAACTATAACATTATATATAATTATAAGACCGAACCAGTATTTCAATCATGCCAAAATCGTTTTCATCTGTATTAAGTATATATTTCTTTTGGATATTGTTTCACTGAAATAGTTTTGAAGAAATACTTGTTTCCAGAAAATAAAAGATTCATTCAATCATTGGTGCTATTTCCTAATTATTGGCCATATTTATGCCACAGATCAGGGGTAAGTCGTCTTTACCGTGTCAATGCAACATTTAACAGGTGATATTATCCAGTAATCCCGGCATATTTGCAGAGAAATTCTCTCAGACAAATGTAAACAATCCAACGTGTTCCGTCTCATAAAAGGTATTTACTGGTCTATTTATGGCTATTGACCCTTGACCTATGACGATCTTTGCTTTTATGGTTTCTGATTGGCTTAGAATTTGATTTTTTCAGCTGATTATGGCTACACTTGACAAATATAGTTCGAGACGTAATTCAAGTGCAAGACCTATTGTGCAATGCATCGGAACAGAAAAGTATGCGACAGTGACGGCCTACTGGTTAAATTATGTAACAAAGCGTCAGATTTTCACCCGGAATTTGCTGGGACGAGATGAAACGATTTTCGGGGCTAAATCACAGCCTATAAGGGACGGTGAGAGGGTATCTCACAATTCAAAAATAGAATTGGCTGTCACTAGATAAGGGACACGAGAAAAATAGAAAAATCACGTGCATTCCCCCGTTTTTATTCATTCTGTTCATAATAATATCATGGTAATGCACGGACTTTTTCTAATTTGTTCGTTATCTTTTATTTACTGACAGCCAATTCATTTTTTGAATTGTCAGATATCCTCTCATCGTCTCATATAACAACTTTTCATCTTCAACTGAATTATCAGTGAAATGAAATTTGATCGTTTGTCTGTTATCGCTCCCCAGCAAACACAAAACGTTTTGGTAACATTCGTAATTGGTTCTAATATGGTTGCGGTCAGAATATTTTTTTATCACGTTCTCCAAACGTTCAGAGATAGACTGTACTTTTTATAAACGTTCCAGAAACATCGCCAGAATGTTATCTTTTGACGTTTTAATTTTACTTTCATTCAACAATGACCGAACGTTATTTTGAATGTTTTTATAATGTTTCATCGGCAAACATTGCATTTAAACATTAGATTAATGACGTTATATCGCTGATACTGTGAGACGTTACTAAACATTAATTAATATCGTTCTAGTGATGTTTACTTAAGAAACGTTCAGATTACTTGTTCCAAGAACGTCAACTGAACCACCTAAATCACCGTTATTTCCCAAGCCTGGTCAGGCAACCTGTAAACGTCAGTAAATTATGTTCTTCTAACGTAACTATTGTTGCGTTTTAACTTATGATTCTTTGAACGTTAGTAATATATATTTTTGTGACGTTATATTGATTTCAGTTTTTAAAACGTTCTGTTTTTCTAATCTAAAAACGTTAAAATTAAACGAAAAATAAACCCTTCCAATAAAGTTCGTAAAACGTTGTTTTTCTATTTTACATATGCTTTACATCTTACATCATTAGCAAAAGTTGCATTGAAACATTAGATTAATGTTCCAACTCCGTTTTTTATGACGTTATATCGTTGATACTGTGAAATGTTACTAAACATTAATTAATATCGTTCTAGTGACGTTTACTTAAGAAACGTTCAGATTGGATGTTCCAAGAACGTCAACTGAACCACCTGAATCAACGTTATTTCCCAAGCCTGGTCAGACAACCTGTAAACGTCAGTAAATTATGTTCTTCTAACGTAACTATTGTAGCGTTTTAACTTATAATTCTTTGAACGTTAGTAATATATTTGTTTGTGACGTTATATTGATTTCAGTTTTTAAAACGTTCTGTTTTTCCTAATCTAAAAACGTTAAAATTAAACGAAAAATAAACCCTTCCAATAAAGTTCGTAAAACGTTATATTTCTATTTTACATATTCTTTACATCTGAAATAATTAGCAAACGTTGCAGTAAACATTAGATTAATGTTTCAACTCTGTGTTTTTATGACGTTATATCGTTGATACTGTGAAACGTTACTAAACATTAATTAATATCGTTCTAGTGACGTTTACTTTAGAAACGTTCAGATTAGTTGTTCCAAAAACGTCAACTGAGCCACCTGAATCACCGTTATTTCCCTAGCCTGGTCAGACAACTTGTAAACGTCAGTATATTATGTTCTTCTAACGTAACTATTGTGGCGTTTTAACTTATGATTCTTTGAACGTTAGTAATATATTTGTTTGTGACTTTATATTGATTATATTGGACTTCAGTTTTAAAACGTTCTGTTTTCCTAATCTAAAAGCGTTGAAATTAAACGAAAATAAAAACCTTACAATAAATTTCGTAAAATGTTGTATTTCCATTTTGCATCTTTTTTTTAGATCTTACATCATTGGCAAACGTTGCATTAAAACATTATATCAATGTTTCAAACCCGTTTTTTACGTTATATCCTTGATACTGTGAGGCGTTACTAAGCATTAATTATTATCGTTCTAGAGACTTTTACTTCAGAAACGTTGGGATTAGTTGTTCCGAGAATGTCAATAGAACCATCTGATTCCACGTTATTTCCTAAGCCTGGTCAGACAACCTGTAAACGTCAGTAAACTATGTTCGTTTAACATAACTTCCGTAGCGTTTTAGCTTATGATTCTTTGAACGTTATTAATATATTTGTTTGTGACGTTATATTGATTATTGGATTTTAGTTTTTAGAACGTTCTGTTTTCCTAATCTAAAAACGTTGAAATTAAACGAAAATGAAAACAACCTTACAATAAAATTCACAAAACGTATTTCCATTTTACTTCTTTTTTACATCTTACATCATTAGCAAACGTTGCATTAAAACATTAGATTAATGTTTCAGCCTCGTTTTATTATGACTTTATATCCTTGATACTTTGAAACGTTACAAAACATTAATTAATATCGTTCTAGTGGCGTTAACATTAGAAACGTTCAGATTAGTTGTTCCAAGAACGTCGACTGAACCACCTGAATCAACGTTATTTCCCAAGCCTGGTCAGACAACCTGTAAACTTCAGTAAATTATTTTCTTCTAACGTAACTATTGTAGCGTTTTACCTTATGATTCTTTGAACGTTAGTAATATATTTGTTTGTGACGTTATATTGATTTCAGTTTTTAAAACATTATGTTTTTTTAATTTAAAAACGTTAAAATTAAACGAAAAATAAACCCTTCCAATAAAGTTCGTAAAACGTTGTATTTCTATTTTACATATTCTTTACATCTTACATCATTAGCAAACGTTGCATTAAAACATTTGATCAATATTTCAAACCGGTTTTTTTACGTTATATCCTTGATACTGTGAGACGTTGGAATTACGTGTAATTATTATCGTTCTAGCGAGTTTTACTTCAGAAACGTTGGAATTAGTTGTTCCGAGAACGTCAAATGAACCATCTGATTCAACGTTATTTCCTAAGCCTGGTCAGACAACCTGTAAACGTCAGTAAATTATTTTCTTCTAACGTAACTATTGTAGCGTTTTACCTTATGATTCTTTGAACGTTAGTAATATATTTGTTTGTGACGTTATATTGATTTCAGTTTTTAACTTTCGTAGCGCTTAGCTTATGATTCTTTGAACGTTATTAATAGATTTGTTTGTGATGTTATATTGATTATTGGATTTTAGTTTTTAAAACGTTCTGTTTTCCTAATCTAAAAACGTTGAAATTAAACGAAAATAAAAACAACCTTGCAATAAAATTCGCAAACGTTGCATTAAAACATTAGATTAATGTTTCAACCTCGTTTTTTATGACGTTATATCGTTGATACTGTGAAACGTTACTAAACATTAATTAATATCGTTCTAGTGGCGTTTACATTAGAAACGTTCCGATTAGTTGTTCCAAGAAAGTCAACTAAACCACCTGATTCAACGTTATTTCCCAAGCCTGATCAAACAACATGTAAACTTCAGTAAATTATGTTCTTCTAACGTAACTATAGTAGCGTTTTAACTTAGAATTGTTTGAAGTTTATTAATATATTTGTTTGTAACGTACGTACTATTGGTTATATTGGATTTTGGTTTTTAAAACGTTCGGTTTCCTAATCGAAAAACGTTGAAATTAAACAAAAACAATAACCCTCAATAAAGTTCGTAAAAACGTTATATTTCCATGTTACATCGTTTTCCTGTAATTCTATTGACGTTTACCTTAGAAACATCCAGATTAATTGTTCCAAGAACGTCAAATGAACCATCTGATTTAAGGTTATTTAACGTCAGTAAACTATTGTATGTTTTCTAACTTTTGTAGCGTTTTAACTTATGATTCTTTGAACGTTATTTATATATTTGTTTGTAACTTTATATTGATTGTATTGGATTCGAGTTTTCAAAATGTTCTGTTTTCCTAATGTAAAAATGTTTAAATTAACAGAACAAAAATAATCTCCAATAAAGTTCGTAAAACGTTCTATTTTTATTTTACATCTTTCTCCTGTAATTGGACAATGGCCTAATGTTATTTGAGATGTTTTTGTAATGTTTCATTGACAAATGTTCCATTGAAACATTAAATTTATGTTTCAGCCTCGTTTTATTTGGAATTACATCGGTGATACTGTGGGCGTTATTTTACAATAATTAAACTTGTTCTGTGAACGTTTACATTAGAAATGTTCAGATTACTTATGCCAAGAACGTCAAAGGAACCATCAGATACGGCCTTATTTCCTAAGTCTGTTCGGACAGTCTGTAAACGTTAGTAAACTAGTTTCTTCCAATGTAAATAAGATTAAACATATAATCCCGAATTATTTCAGAATTATAATAATTATATTGGATCTTACTTTTTAAAACGTCCCGTTTTCCTAATCTAAAACCGTTTAACTAAACAAATAAAAATACCCCCCTCCCACCCCCAATTTTCATTTAAAGTTTAGAATAATGTTTCAGACGCGTTTTATTAGACGTTAAATTGTTGAGACTGTGAGACGTTACTAAACAGTAATTAATATCGTTCTAGTAACGTTTACTTTTGCAACATTCAGATAAGTTGTTCCAAGAACGTCGAACCATCTGTTAACACGTTATTTCCTAAGCATGGTCAGCCTGTAAACGTTAGTAAACTATTTTCTTCTCTTTGACGTTACATCATTGATACTGTAAAACGTTACTAAACATTAGTGACGTTTACTTTTAAAACGTTAAGATTTGATGTTCTAAGAACTTCGGATGAGCCATCTGATAAAACGTAATTTCCTAGACGTAATATTGATATTAGATTTTATACTTACTTTGAAACGTTCCGTGTTCCTCTTCCAAAAAGTTCAAATTAAACGAACAAAAATAACCCTCCAATGCTTTTTTGATGTTACATTAGACAATCGTTGCATAAAGACTTTAGATTAATGCGAGACGTTACTAAACATTAATTAATATCCTTCTAGTGACGTTTACTTTAGAAACGTTCAGATTAATTGTTCCAAGAACGTCAAATGAACTGTCTGATTCAACGTTATGTCTCAAGCCTGGTCAGACAACCTGCAAACGTTAGTAAACTATGTTCTTCTAGTGTATATTTGTACCGTTTTAACTTATGGCTCTTTGAACGTTATAAGTATATATTATGTTCGTGACATTATATTGATTATATTGGATTACATTCCATGTTCCTAATATAATAAACGTTTAAATTAAACGAACAAAAATAACCGTCCAAAAATGTTCGTAAAACGTTTTATATTTAGATGGGTTTTTTTTAAATATTTTACTGATAAGAACTGCATTTAGGCTTATGATTAATGTTTCAAGCGCGTTTTATTTGACGTTTCGTCGTTGAAACTGTGAGAAGTTACTAAACATTAATTGGAATTGATCTATTGACGTTTACTTTACTAACGTTCAAATAAGCTATGTCAAGAACACCAAATGAACCATCTGATACAAAGTTATTTTCTAAGCCTAATCAGACCTCCTGTGCACATTAGTAAACTATTTCTTATAAAATAAAGTATGTAACGTTTTAACTTATAATTCTTTGAACGTTATTAATATATTTATGCATGCCTTTATGTTGATTCTATTGGATCTTAGTTTTTTAAACGTTGCGTTTTCATAATCTAAAAACGTTAAATTAAACGAAACAGTCGAAAAATCTTAATGTTTAATGTTTTATTTATTATTATTATTATTATTATTATTACAGCATATTTATATTGCGCCCTTTCATATAACATGTTCAGGATTATTCCATAAAACAGGTGCTTGATAACTAAAAGAGCGCTGACCGTAAGAGACTAGTTGAACAGTTTTGGGCTTTAAAAGTAGCTTATCTGATGTACGTAATGTTCGGCCAGGTGTATACAGTTCTACAAGATCTGAGAGGTAAACCGGAGCTAAATTATTTAAACATTTAAAAGTAAGTAGTAAAATCTTAAAATCAATTCGATATTTAACAGGTAACCAGTGTAGATTATATAAAACAGGAGTTACGTGGTCACATTTCTTAGTTAAAGTAACAAGTCTAGCCGCAGCATTCTGTACTTTTTTGTAATTTATCTATAAGCTTTAAAGGTAAACCAACTAAAAGTGAATTAAAGTTATCTAATCGAGAAGTGACCAGAGAATTAACAAGTGACTTAGTGGCCTCTACAGTTATACATTTACGTATTTTACCTATATTTCTGATATTAAAATAGCACAATTTACAAATATTATTTACTTGAGCTCCCATCAGCATAAAACTATCAAAGATTGCGCCAATATTACGAGCAGAATAAGATGAAAATATATCAAAATTACCAATTACAACAGGGGGGTTATCATGTGCAAATTTACTTAATTGATGCCCTGAGCCTAATAACAAATATTCGGTTTTATCATCATTCAATTTTAGAAAGTTCTTTGACATCCATTTTCTAATTTCACTAATACAGTTCTCAAGTTGTAATTTTGATAAATTGAAAGAAGATGGACAATTAGGTGTAAATGAAATATATAATTGATTATCTTCGGCATACAAATGAAAGCTGAGACCATATTTTCTGACAATATATCACCTAATGGTGACGTATAGAGGGTAAATAAAATCGAACCAAGAACAGAACCTTGGGGAACCCCAGATGACAAAACAGATTCAGATGACGATTTACAATTAACTATAATACACTGCTTTCTACCCACAAGATAGCTTTCTAAAAAATTTAATGCAGAGCCACAAATACCGAATTTAAATTGAGGTCTACGTAAAAGAATGGAAGGGTCGATCGTGTCGAAAGCAGCAGATAAATCTACTAAAATTAGAAATGTACATTATCTATTGTCAATTTCCATTAAAATATCATTTGAAACCCGGGTTAAAGCTTTTTCGGTACTGTGAAATTATTTATAAGCACTTCGCAATGGTTCATACAAACAGTTATCATGTAGATGGGCCTTTATCTGAGAAGCAATACATTTCTCCAATATTTTAAAAACATTAGGATCTAGTTTTTAATTAAAGGGGTAACATAAGCTTGTTTGAAAACGTTGGGAATAGTAGAGGATGATATACAAGAATTAATAATATTGGTAAAAACTGGAATAACTTCGTCTATACAGTCCTTAAGAACAGAACCTAATTTTACTTGCTCAAAGCCTCGAATAGTGTATCAATTGTAGTCGTAGATAACACGGGTGAATATACAGATACATACGAATTAATCACTACTCTGTTATGAGTATAAAACTCATCAGTGTACTCACTTATCGTTTTTTTAACTGATTTTCCTTGGTGTGCTTCGTGATGAAAAAATACCACTGGTAAGTAGGCCCTACATAACACTTTATTATTTCAAAGAAAACAGATGCATATTAAAACAAACACAATTATCAATTTATTAAAACAAACACAATTATCAATTTAATATAACAACAATTAAAACAACACTTTATTATTGGTTCGAGTAGTCATATTAAAACAGTCTTTTTTGGTCCGACTGATCTTGGCCCGAGTGGTCTTTGGTCCGAGTGGTCATGGATTCTTGCGAAAAAATCCAATGTGTACCGAATTTCTCGTTCAAAAATAAGGCGGTATTTTTGTCACAGTTAGTGAGTTACTGTCGAAGTTGATGAAATTTGACCAATATCTAATGCGAAGACATTCCGAACAGAAATTAGACGGTGAGTACAATTTATTTATTGTTAAACCATAAGTCATTGCCAATAAAACTGCGTGTTAGTTTTTTTACGTGGGCTTTTGTAGGCGCTTGACAATCACAACAATGACAGCCTTGTGTAACAACAAACACTTCGTGACTTACTTATAGAAGTCAGTAGGCCTAGCCCTAGCCAAAAAATAATAAATAGCCTAGACTAGATGATGAGTATTAGGCCCTATAGAGTATTACTAGTCTAGATCTAATACGAATAGTAATAGTTTGAAATCTATGTATATTATAAACCCATAAACTAGGCCTACCCTTTTTGTAGGTCTATTCTAGATAGGCCTAGATCATACTATTTAGATCTCTATGACAGTGGCTAAATACCACGCTCCAAAATACCACTCACATTCCCTATTGCTTCTATACAAATGTAAAGTGGTACGAGATTTTGGTACCACATACTTTTTAATTATGGTGATTTTACCTTATTAAAAGCTAATTTTGCAAATTATATCAATTATTTAATTGAACTCGATGTTTTATACTATTTATAGACAATATTTACACTTAATGTTTAATAATAAAATATAATAAAATTCAGACAGTCGATCGGTCGGTTAAAATTATCGCCATTTATATACGGTGTAAAGGTTATTGTAACCTATTTAAAAAGGCCCTACGTGGTATATTGGACTACTGAGTAGAAATGAAAGAAAACGTGGCAGTTAAAAATAAAATATGAGGACGATACGAAAGTGCATTTAAAAACAAATGTGGTACAATAGAATCCGATGCTGAGACAACAGCACCACGTTCGCTTTTCGTTTCTATACGAACGAAACGTGGTACGCGACTTTGGCTTATTTTACAAATTATGTTGATTATTTAATCCATTTTGATGTTTTTATAGGCCATATACTGTACCTGATTTAAAAAGACCCTACGTATTATATTGTGTAGGCTAGATATGAAATAGAATGTAGCAGGTAAAGACGGGGTATAATAAAATATGTGGATGATACGAGAGTACCATGAGTTTAAAAAAGTGGTATAATAAGAATCCGGGGCTGAGATAACCGTACCACGTGTGCCTTACTGGTTCTGTACAAACGGAACGTGGTATACTAGAATCCGAGACTGGGATAACCGTACCACGCCCGCCTTACTGCTTCTATACAAACGTGGTACGCGACTTCGGTACAAAAAACGTGGTATACTAGATCCCAAGACTGAGATAACCGTACCACGCCCGCCTTACTGCTATACAACTGAAACGGTGGTATGCTCGCCTTACTGCTCCTATACAAATAAAACGTGGTACCACGTGCTTTTTTATGATTTTACATAATTTGAAGCAGATTTTACAAATCGTGTCGATTATTCACCCGATTAGATTTTATTACATACTTAATCGAGAAGGTATTTGTTGAGTAATAAAACCTTCTAGTAGTTTATCGAGGGCTCGCCGTCCTTACCGCACGGTACAAATAAAACCTTCTAGTAGTTTATCGAGGTTCGGGTGTTTCCGGAGTCCAAAATGGCCGCTTTATATAAATGAGAATTTTGGGGATAACTAACCCGAACCCTAACCCTTTTTAAAAGACTGAACTTGGGTCTAATTTAGTTTTTACTTTTCTTAAAAGGGTTAGGGTTCGGGTTAGTATTCCCCTAAATACTCATTTGTATAAAGCGGCCATTTTGGTATGAGTTCTAGGGTCTTGTTAAGTAGGGTATAGTTCAATAACTTTTACACAATACATGTACTATTTACCGTATAATCATTAACGCTATTGTAATTTACTTTAAGAAAAAGTGTAAATATGGCCTATAAAAACCTGAAATTGGATTAAATCATCAACACAATTTGCAAAGTTTGCTTCAAATAACGTAAATCCCTATAATTAAAAATCACTTGGTACCAAAGCCGCGTACCACGTTTCAGTTGTATAAGAGCAGTAAGGCGAGCATATCGAAGCCGCAAGACGGGCGTGGTAAGGTTATCTCAATCACGGATTCTATTATACCACGTATTTTGTACCGAAGTAAGGCGAGCGTAACACGTTCTGTTGTATAGAAGCAGTAAGGCGGGCGTGGTACGCCGGTTATCTCAGTCTCTGATTCTAGTATACCAAGTTTTTTGTACCGAAGTCGCGTACCACGTTCCGTTTGTATAGAGGGAGTAAGGCGGGCGTGGTACGGTTATCTCAGTTTCGGATTCTAGTGTACCACGTTTATTTTGTACCGAAGTCGCGTACCACTTCCGTTTGTATAGAACCAGTAAGGCGAGCTTGGTACTTTTTTCTCAGCCCCGGATTCTATTATACCACTTTTTTAAAAACTATCAACTCGTGGCACTCTTGTATCATTCACATATTTTATTATACTCCGTTTTTACCTGCCACGTTTTATTTCATATCTACACAATATAATACGTAGGGTCTTTTTAAATCAGGTACAGTATATGGCCTATAAAAACATCAAAATGGATTAAACAATCAACATAATTTGCAAAATAAACCAAAGTCGCGTACCACGTTTCGTTTGTATAGAAGCAGCAAGGCGAGCGTGGTACTCAGCCCCGGATTCTATAGTACCATGTTTTGTTTAAGTTATCAACTCACTGCACTTTCGTGTCATCCTCGTATTTTATTATACCACGTTTTTACCTGCCACGTTTTGTTTCATATCTAGTCAATAGCCCAATTTAAGGGTTTTTTTTAAGTAGGGTATAGAAGGTCTACAATAACTTTTACACAGTAGGGTCTACAAGTATTACTAACCGTATGATCATTAACCAAACAATCGGTTATCTGTATTGTAATTTATGCCCGTCTTTATTAGTCCAGTCAGAGCAGAACAGTAGAACGTTAAACCCCATTTCATTTCATATCCAATATGATCCGTAGGGTCTTTTTAAATAGAGTATAGTATAATAACTGTTATACAGTATTATTAACCGTATGATCATTAACCGACCGATCAGTTATCTGTATTTTAATTAATTTTAACATAAAGTGTAAATATGGCCTATAGAAACATCAAAATGGAGTAAATAATCAACGTCAAGTGAAACAAGAAAATGTATAGGCTAAATGGAACTATAGAACATGTACACCTTAATGTCGACAAATACGTAAAACTATCAAATAAGATATTCCTATGATATGATTCAACCGAAAGGTCCTATATATGCATGATATATCTACATTCAAGTTAAACGAACCGCATCTATTCATTTCAAATCTTGCGTCGAGCTGAATAAATTATGTGTTTTATAACATCAAGTTTTTACACCTTGTCTTTTGCATCTAGATGTTTAAAGCGCGTTAACAATATATTCATTTAAGAGCAACTATGTCATTTCGTGACTAATATACCACATATTACAAGTCATAACCAACGGAAAGAAATGACGATTAATGAAAATTCCACCATTTTGAATTTCTACCATCAAGAATTCTCGAAATTAAATTTTTGATATTATCGCTGCCCTTTTATGGGGTTTTATTTTTCATTTTTTTTTTAATTTGGCAGTTACTTTGAAAGAAATGCCCGCCATCAAATGAAAAATACATTTTTAAATTGATGTTTGTCAAATTCGATTTTTCGACACACTTCGCTTGCATAACCACTCTGTGTTTGAGGAATTTAAAAATAAATTATTTATCCTACCACCACTGAAAGACACTGATTACGATATAGCGCTCTCTATAATTCCCGAAGAACGTCAAATTGAATTATGTTAATCATGTCATTTTGCCTTGGCCGATTTTGAGTATGATTTTGTCTGACATATTATCATTGAACCAAACCGCATTGATTTCTTTTGCAATTTGTTAAGTATAAATTGTAACCCGTAAAACGTTATACCAAGAAAAAGTTTTTGTGGCGTCATAGTTGGGACCCAAAATGGCGCCTGTAAATGAGTTGTCGTAACTTTCCCTATACAGGGCTATGATGACGTCAAGTGCAGAAAGGCGCCATCTTGGGTCCCAAGTATTTGTACCTATTCACTATCTATTTTATGTGCTATCATCAATGATCTATATATTATAATAACTGGATATATAACTCATTGGATGATATGTGTGAAGTCACCGGAAGTACCAATTCTGCCACGTTACCACTCTCAAAACAATAGAGACTTTTGGCAAGCGTAAATTTCTGGTCCGTATCACTCATTATGCTTGTGACGTCATCAATGTATGTGTTTTTCTCATACGTGATACGGCACACGGATACGGCAGCACGTATCGAACAGCTTTCATACGGAAAAGGTCCGTATAACATCGTCATCTTTTTACCGTCTTGTTTGCTGCTTTTAGACGCTGAAATGTTGTGGTATAGCGTATTTATGAATCTATGTGTATCCTAGAACACAAAGGTGAATATTTGATGTGATTTTAACCATGATAAAGACTGGAATTTATTCATTATGTTTGATGACATTTTATGGGAATTATCATATTTTTCCTGTCTGTCTGCATGCTGGTTGATCTACGTGCTAAATCTAGGGACCTTGCAAATCTCTAAATGATGTGATTCTATGGTAAATGATACATTAGTGAAACCAAAAAATGCTGTCGAGTCGAAGTCGACGATTTTTAATAATATTCGACATTAAATGTTTTTTTAAAAGTTCAGCGACTGTCGAGCGACTTCACTCCCTCCAGGAATTTGTAGTCAAGACACTTGACTAGTACTGATGGTGATCTTGGTAGATAATTGCCATCATGCTGTAATAGAACTAAGCTCAACTCATCTACTAATACAGGGGGGGGGGGGGGGGTGGATGGCCGAATGGTTAGCAAGCGCGCGCTGTATCATACGGTCTGTCATTGAGTCAACTGGCAGGGTTTCGATTCCCCGGTTGTACGTGACAAGGAGTAGGGTCGCCTGTCCAACCTCGTGGGTTTTCTCCGGGTCCTCCGGTTTCCTCCCACTGCTAAAGACCCCTATGCGCAAGCGAATTATTGAAATAAAAATTAAACCATATGTTAGTCCCGAAATGACCTAGTTTGTGTCGAGTGGACGTTAAACCCCATTTCTCTCTCTCTCAACTAATACGTACGCGGCGGGAAAATCTGCCAAAACTCTAAAACTACATTGACGTAACGTATCACGTGACGATACGAATACGTAATACGGATGGGAAAAAATCCGCTTGCCAAAAGTCTCTGTTGGTTTCTACCGCTGACGTAGTTGTAGTTACCTCAAGGTAAACTTGTTCTTAAAATAATCATAAATTTTCAAAATTTTCAAATTACAAGTTATCCTGAATGAAATGTGCGACAGTTTATGAAAATAAAATAAACTAAAACGTGAAAATCACCGTTTACATGGGCATGCCTTGGTCTTTCTTTTCATTCATAATCATAATCATAAATATGATCGCATGGATGGTAAATAGACGTAAATCAGTCCCATTATTTTAATGAAACTTTTCACATCATAGAGGAAGGAAGGAGAAATGAATTCACGGGTGAAAAGAAAAGCAAATAAAAACAGATCGACTTTATAGATAAGGCCAAACATGCAGCTATTTATAGGCCTACCATAAGGCTAACTACAACAGTCATATTTATGTATTTTAATATAGTTCTTCAAGTTTTCTTTTCTTTTTTTTTATATATATATATTTCTTCTTTTATATTTATTTATTTGCTATTGACTTTGATTTAAATAAAAAAGAAATTGGATACATATATAATAGCCTTTTTAAAAAAATAATCACTACATCCTGGGCTTTTTTCCTCTAGAATTAACTGTAAAATTACAGACTAGTAAAGAAGACAATGAGTTAAGACTTAGCCTATAATAATATAGTCCTGTATTTAGAATAAATTTGGACAATGAATAAACAGTGAAAATACAGAATTGTAAAGTATGAGAAGAAAATGAGATATAAGCAGGACTATGCAATCCCGGGTCTTTTAAGAAGAAAATAGGATATAGACCTAAGCTATGGAAGTTTTTTTTTATCATACTATTACCTAATGTATCTTTAACCTTTTCAAAAAATATAAGAGAATACAACAAAAAAAAAAAAAATTCTTTCTTGTTACATGCATGTACATGTATATGTTGATTATATTTCGTTCATCCCTTTTGTTTGTTTAAACATCAGTGAAAAAGAAGTAATAAAAGAAGCTAGACACATATATAGACCTATATTTCTTTTATTATGTGAATAGCCTATATTTTTTTAAATAAAGACTTCATAATTACAGATTATTCTGTCCAAAATACCAAAGAAATAACTAACTGGACATCAAATCTTAGTTTTTCCCCCTCTAAAATTGACTGTGGAATTACAAAAAAGTAAAGACGAAAATGGTAGATAATGTAGGCCTATATATTTGTGAAAAAATAAATTTTGACTATTTTTTATGGGATATAGGCTCATAAAATATTGTTATATAATGTAATCCTATATTTTATTACAAATCAATTTGTGCTTTTATTCTCTCTGAAATTACCATTGAAAAACAGCATTGTAAATAGTAAAGAAGAAAATGTGATATAGGCCTATAATGTAAGTAGTTATTTGTTTTAAAAAAATAGGATATAGGCCAATACTATAAGTATTTTAAAAAAAAAAAAATATGATATAGGCCTATAATATAAGTAATTTTTTTTAAAAATAAAAATGGTTATAGGCCTATGCAATGACAGGTGTTTATTAATATAAAGACCCCACAATAAAAATAACTTATATATAGGCCTATATATCTTTGAACTTTTCTAAAATTACTAGAAATCGGACGCAAATATAGGCCTATATGTGAATAGCTTTTTTTAAAAAAAATAAATACATAAAAACTCTAAAATTACAGATTATACTGACCACAAGACGAAAGAAAAAAGCTAACTGGACAATACATCAAGAGTTTTTTTCCTCTAAAATTAACTGTGAAAGTAAAAGAAAAGTAAAAGAAGAAAATGGTGTAAGGCCTATATATTTCTAAAGTATAAATTTGGACTGTTTTGTATTTAATTAACATTGAAATACAGAATTTTAAATTGTAAAGAAGAATATGGGATACAGGCTTGTAAAATATAGTTAAGTATATTTTAAAAAAAAGATGAATTTGTGCTATTTTCTTTGAAATTAACACTGAAAACACAGAATTGTCAATTGTAAAGGAGATAAAGGGATACAGGCCTATAATGTAAGTAGTGTTTTTAAAGAATATGATATAGGGCTATAACATTAGTAGGTTTTTTTTTAAAGAGGAAAATATGATAAAGGCCCGTGCAGTGAAATGTTTTTATTAAACAATATACAGTTTCCATAATTACAGTAGACTATGAAGAAAATATACGACCCCCCTGAAAAAATTAACTTCTATATCTTTAAACTTTTCTAAAATTACTAGAAAGAAATACAACTTGGGCATTTAATGTAAATCTTTTTATATATACACTAGCAGGATACCCGGCTTCGCTCGGGGGTCATAACTAAGGCTGGGAATCGATATGAAATTTCAATATCGATTATCGGCAAGAATTTGTCAGCGATTATCAATAATAAACGATTATCAATCATTCTTCCGGAAAAACCGAACTTTACCGACCTGTTATGTGTGTTGATCGAGTTACAGTAGTGTTATTATCCTAGTCTAATACTGTGCCGAAGTACGTAAAAAAATCAATTAATGTAAAATAATTAGTTGCTAAATGTAGGATTAACTTGAGTATTATTCTAAGTTTTGTTCTTGATTCATTTGAACCTTTTTTTTTATTCCAATATCTCCGATAAATACAAAGACAATACATGGTTTCTCTTTGCAAGTTACTGGCGATCACACAGTGTTACTAATAATAGAATAAAATATAATAGAAGGCGTCTATTGATTGGACAATAAAAAAATAATTACCGGCTTTCAAAGTAGAATTTTTATGATTGGTTAATTTTGACGAAAACCAAAGTAGAATTCTTCCAAGAAATTACGAGA
Source organism: Patella vulgata (assembly GCF_932274485.2). Taxonomy (NCBI): domain Eukaryota; kingdom Metazoa; phylum Mollusca; class Gastropoda; family Patellidae; genus Patella; species Patella vulgata. Next base: position 95,455,941 of record NC_065879.2, read on the forward strand.
GATATAGATATTTTTGCC